>NC_031977.2:16754257-17091757 GCF_001858045.2 Oreochromis niloticus
CTAATGAAAGTCTTTGAACAGTTTTGTCAAGTAATAAATCATCACCGGTGATGAAAGTTTTCTTCTCTACAGTGACGCAAACTTATCCACACGCAAGTGTTCATTGTATTTTTGCCAGTCTTTGGCTTAAATAACAGTACAAAGCCTCTCAAAGGCATTACGGCCAATTAGAATCTGTGTTTAAACATGAAAAGACGAAAAAACGCCTTATTTAGCAAATTTAGCAAATTCAGTAGATTCAGCGCGTGCTCTCAAGCTCTTTTGAGTCACATTTGGTTCCCCTTTTACAAATCCTGTGTTACGGTGAGCGACAGCAGCACGGCTGCTCATAATGTTGTCCTCTTCGGTTTTGCTCACTGGCTGCAGCATCACTCCTCTTCTGCTCAGTCCTGACCTCCCCCCACAGCTCCTTTCATTAATCATTTACTCTCTCCATCTCTCTTTCTCTTTCAGCCTCCCTCTTCTTCAGTCTCATTTGTCTCTCTCTTCCTCTCTGCCCCCTGGATCTCCTGTTGCTGCTAATCTTTATCTATTTA
Source organism: Oreochromis niloticus (assembly GCF_001858045.2). Taxonomy (NCBI): domain Eukaryota; kingdom Metazoa; phylum Chordata; class Actinopteri; order Cichliformes; family Cichlidae; genus Oreochromis; species Oreochromis niloticus. The sequence goes on from NC_031977.2 coordinate 16,754,794, forward strand.
TCTTTCTCTCCATCCCTCCATCTTTATCTCCCTTTTGACTGGTAAATTACCAATCTTTGTCCACTCTCAGTGCTGTCGGGGTGCATCATTGCCTCTCCCTTCTGTAATCTTCCCTTTCTGGAATTTTCTGCCTGACTTTTTGATCCTGTATGAATTTGTGCTCTGAGAATAGCTTATATTAACATATGCTGTAGGCGGTCGCACAACACTTTCAAGCGATTTATTTACTCGCACCTATAGCTGTCAAACTCCCCCTGCACAGATTCATTAAAACTATACCTTTACCTAATGAAAGCGCTTCACGGATAAGTCTACCGGAACCTGATTTTTCCATTTAAAGTGATTTGGCCGTGATCCCAGTGTGGTACCTTTCCCAGACAAGGTGTGTGCATAAGTAGTCCCGTGTTAATGATATTCTTTAGTGTATAAAGACTCCATAAGCCCCATGGTTGTTTGGACTCTTGTTTTTTTTTTCTTCCCTCTGTTGTTTTCCTGAAGCTCTGCGTATAAGATGAATAATTCAGCATTGTAATGGGTCTATATTTGTCGTTGTTTATCTTGCCTCTGTGCCCCCACCACCCTCATCGCTGCCCCACCACCATCTCTCTCCAAGCTTTCACTTGTCTGTCTGTCTGTCTGGCGAGCGGAGCTGCTCTACCCGCAGAGGATGCTCCACTTTAATGAATGAAGTGAAGTCATTTAGCAGGGCTCTTAATGGCACATAAAGCCCCGCTGCTAGGCTTGATTAATCAGGGAAAGTGTTTGGCTGTCACACACAGGGCTGTCCTCAGCAGGGGCAGCAGCTTGATCGCCGCGCTCCCTTTTATGGCGGGGTCCCTCTCTGTCCTCGCCAGATTCGTCAGGAGCCCGAGCTGCCAGAGCCTCACAGAGGCTTGATTTGGAGAGATGGATCGCGTAGCATTCAGTGTAGGCTGGGCGCGACGGAGACGATAACGCTGACGATCATACCTCTAACTCAAAGACAGGTGTCTGTGATTTGTGTTGCCATTGTGGCCCAGCGCTGTGCGTTGGGGTGTGATATCACTGAGGATGCCTTAAGGATGTAAAGAAAAAGGTGTAAAACGTTGCGTGTTTTAGGTGGCTGGGTGATAATTAATAAAAAAAGAAAAAAATCCAACTAGAAAACAGCAAATGTTGTGATGATTTGTTAAATTTTTATGTCTTTTTTTTAGCACTCCCAAATGCTGATCTCAGTACCTGCCTCAGAATTTCTGTGAGTCAGGTAATAAGAAAGCAGCCATGTGGTTGTTTTGTACCTATATTTAAAGCCTGCTTTGACATAACGATGGCCAGTCTCTAATCAAGCATTTGCATGATGCTAATTGGTAAAGTGGCTCAGTTTTATGCAGGCTGCCTGCCTCTATACTTGTGATTACTGCTGTCACTGTCTGTATTGCATCAGTCACATATGCTGCAAAATTATGTAACATGGCAAAAGTCTAAAAAAATAATAATAAATCTCAACATTCGGCTGTCAAGCTGCAGAGGATTGCTAAAGTAGATCCTCACTGAGACTAGCTGGAAGGCGCTGAGTGATGGGATTGCATTTTTTTTTTTTTAATTAACATCACACAAATGAAAGCAGAGCACTCAGAATGAGGCTGTCCACATTTATGCATTACGACTTTCACCAAGCTGGAGTTTACTGCAGGTCTAATTCACAGTGAGGTGTTACTGCTATTATATTGAATTCGGAGGAGTAACATTTTTTTTTTAATTGCTTTCATTGCTTTTTTATTTTGTGTACGTTCGCTTGAAAGCAAAGCGCTTCAAAGACACTACAGCTCTACTTCACTGTGTCACATTTGCTAAAATTATTCTTTGCTGTGAAAACACACAGCAGAGATTTAAGATGCTAATTTAGTGGGCGGGGGGGGGGGGGGGGGGGGTTGTGTGTGTGTGTGTAGGTAAGCATATCCAGGAGACAATTACAGTGTATAACTTCCTGTCTGTGACTTAGTTCAATAGGATTACTTTTCCATTGTTATTACCTCTTCACAGGACTCTTTAAAATGCGTTTATAAAAATATAATGAAATCCAGCGCATACAGCACGACATGCTACGCTTGTGTAGCTTCCAGTCCATCCTGTATGTTATGATTTCAGCACAGCATGTAGTCATTTGCTTTTTCTCTTCAAAAAATGGTAGGAATCACTTCTACTTTAGCTCCGTAGACTTTTTTTTTTCATTGCAAGGTTTTGTGTTAATTTGCAGAAGGAGGTCACAGCAGGGTGCTTGACTAACTGAGACACCGCTCGGTGAGAATCCTCAACATTAGAATATGAAAGTTTACAGATCTCATGAGGATTCATCTTTGGGGCTCATCCGCTAGCACCCATCACCTCCATCCTTTTTTTCCCTCTCCGTCTCTCTAATCCCTCTTCTTCTCTCTCTGCTTGTCACCAAAACCTTTCATCTCGCTCTGTTATACTCCTGTCCCACCATCGCTCTCTTCCTCTTTAATTTTTCTCTGTAATTTTCCTCCATCCTGGACAACGACAGAGGGATATGGTTCCTATATGAATGTAGATCTTTTTACATCTTTTTATTGTGTTTTAATACACGAGCAACTCTGTACTGAACACATGTGTCCAACCTGTGTTTGACCAATTCATAAGAGAAGTTGCAAGTTAATCCCTGGTTGACAGCATGGAGAGCCTCTAATCTCCAGCTGTTCCTCGAAAGACGGAACGGTTAAATCACTGCACTGAATTTTTATTTTCTCTCGTTTATACACACACACACACACACACACGCACACACACACACACACACACACACACACACACACACATGTCTGGTTTGCTATCCTCGTGGGGACATCCCATTGACATAATGCTTTCCCTAGCCCCTTACCCTAACCCTAACCATCAAAAATGAATGCCTAACCCTAACCCTTACCCTAAACCTAACCATAACCTAATTGTAACCCTGACACTAAAACCACATTTTGAGTGTGAAAATTGCTTTCAACCCCGAGGGGACCTGGATTTTGGTCCCCACTGTGCAGAAAGTCCCCACCAGTATAGTAAATGTCAGATTTTGGTCCCCACCAGGATAGTACGAACCCGTACACACACACACACACTTTTATTTTTAGACATGTCAGCCAGTTGCTACATTCAAAAATACTTATATAATTATAATAATGTTTAACAATATTTCCGTACGTTGTGCAAATGCCACATTCCTAGAGCAACGTAGTGTTTGACCCTTGTTCAGCCGAGGTTGAGAAGCCGAGGCCTCAATTAAAAGATTTACTTTCAGTGAATTTTGATCTTCTGTGTGGCTTGAGCAGAAAACCAGTAGTTACTTGTATGTCATTTTTCTTTTTTTCTAAAGGCTAGACTGAATGTAAGTAATTTTCCTGCTGAATGTGTAGGAGTATTGCAGATTAAGTCCTACAGTATATGTCCAAACCTGTGGTAACACTGAAATATTTGTTTTAACGATGTGACAGGAATTAATCGTTAAAGGTGTGCTTATTTAATTGTTAGATCCAAGGTAATAATCATGGTTGTGTTTGCCTTATTGGAAGATGATGATGACCGGGAAGGGGGGCGTGATTTCTCCTTTCAAAAAGTTTGCTTCTTTCTTTCTTTTAACATTGACTTGCTAAAGTATGCTTCCCTGGAAAAGACGACGTGTGCATGGGCGCATATGTTGCTTGAGAAGTTGCAGTTGCAGGATTTGATCCGACCACCAATAACAAGCAGGATGGTCCCTCTGTACTTTAGTTCAGAGGATGCAGGTTTTTCAAAAGACCATACAGTTTTTCCATTTTGCCTCAGTCGATTTTAAATAACTTCAGTCCACAAAGGACACGGGCGTTTCTGGATCATGCTCACATATGGCTTCTTCTTTGCATGATAGAGCTTTAACCTGTTTTGAATGCAGTTCTGCCCGAGGGCCCAGAGATCACGAGCATCCAGTATTGATTTTCAGCCTTGTCCTTTGTTCACAGATTTCTCCAGATTCTCTGAATCTTTTCCGTAGACAACGAGATACTCAAAGTCTTCACAATTGTACTTTTAGAAAAATTATTCCGAAATTGTTCCACAATTTTCAGAGATCATTTTTTCGAGGTTGCTGAACGTCTGCCCATCGTTATGTCTGAAATGCCCTTATTATACCTAATCATGCTGCTGAGCTGTTGCCAATTAACCTAATTAGTTGCAAATTGTTCCTCCGGCTGTTTCTTTTTAGTACTACTTGAAATGTAGTTGCTCCCCTCGTCCCATCTGCATTTTAGTTCATGCTATCAACTTGAAAATGAGCTAATATTTGTCATGAAAAAGTAAAATATCTCTGTATAATAATTGAATAATAATAATGTAATAATAATAATAATAATTGTGAATAAAATTGGGTTTGTGAGATTTGCATTCTGTGTTTATTTAGATTTCTTACAGCATCTGAACATTTTTAGAATTGGGGGTGTATAAGAAAATATAGAAATTTAATGCGGAGCAGCTAAGCTGACAAAAAAATGCTGGAAGTAAGTGAGAATGATGTGGTGGGAGAAAAGCTCAGATTAGTGATTGCAAATGTTGAAATAAATGCTTGTCTGCCGAACACAAACCAACAGCAGATGAAGTTAGTGGTTGGCTTTCAAACACTGTTGCACATTTGCAACTGAAGTGCTAAAGATTCAGGCATTTACCTCAGGAGCTTTTAGGGCCTTTATCTTTACAATATAAAGGGCTTTGGGGCAACTGTTGTTGTGATTTGTTGCTATAAAATAAATTTTAAAAAGTCAGGTGAATTTAAAACTTTAATTAAATAGATGTATATTTACCAGGTGACCAGAAGCATGACGGCATAGGAGTACACTATGATGAAGTTCAACAAAGCCAGCCTCTCTTTGTGTTTGCTGGCTTGACCAAACCTAAAACCACAGTTAGCAACTTTCTCCATGAAGCAGCCATTTCTGCTTCAGCCTCTTTGCACTCTTGCATTTTTTAAAAAAGGGGGTGTTTCACCCATCATGTGACTCTTCATCTGCACAAAATCTTTTTAATTCAGCGTCACTAAACTGAAACTAAAAGCAGAGGAACTTGGAATAGAAGTCTAAGGAAAAATTGTGTAATGCCAGAGAAGGCAGTCATGTAAGTGTGACACATATCCACCGCTACATCCAAAAAGCCAATCGTCTGTTTTATAACAGCTGAGCCGGTGAATACCAGGCCAATCATGTTTTGTTTCGGTACAAGTGTGTGGGTGTTGTAAAAACATTGTGCATGAGAATGAAAAAGCCCTGTGGGGTGGGTGGGGGTTTGGGGTGGAGGGGGATATTTGGGGTTATTTTTTGTGTTATTATCAGATTTGATTATTCTGTACATGCAGTTTTTATGTGGTGGCGGTGATTGAAATTGCAGTTATGCCTCTCTCTCCATCCATTTAAATCAGGGGTTCTCAAAGGTTTGATGACTAAGTGCCAATTTAGAGAGCCAACATATGATTGAGGGCGGCGCGGGGGGGTGGATGCATGCATCAAACACTTCGACGGTTTGCAGCGTGTGTGTTTAGAGGATGATGGTTTATCTTGGTAGTTGTAGTAGTTGAATCATAAGTGAGGTGGCTTTCGTATTTCTTGATTCTTTGTTGATTTTACAAGGATGTAGCTTAATATGATGATGAGGACATAAGCGAATAGGAATGCTCAGGTCCGGGTTCTGAAGCGAACACTGGCCTCATTTTGAGATTTCTTTATTTGAATACTGGCCGGGTTTCTGAGCCTGCAGTAACTGCCCGAGGGCGTCACCACGATGGTTGCTAAGGGGCAAGACTGCCTATTTGGATTTGGTATTCAAACTGCACAGACACTGACTATTTTGAGTTTTTGATCAAATATTTCCTGCTGCAAAACTCTCCAACTGCCATTTTGGACACAGTTTGCATTCAACACCTTCTGCAGGGAGAAACTGATTTCCTGCCACTGCCCACACCTGAATAAAATTTGTGCAGGAAGATACTTTTATAGCACTTTATTCAGAGGATGCTAAACGCTGCCATCTCTGCTGTGTGGCGTTTGTGCAAATTTCTCCCTTAAACAAAAACAGTAAAGGTAAGTAATGTGGAACTACAACTCGACCAGCACCAATAATGCAATTTTGGTAATACAGACTGCTAAAAATCATTAATGACGATTGCTTACTGGCAGTAAGGATTTGATTGCTTCCCTTTTCACTTATATAATGTTTAATTTGATTTTCCTGGTCAAATATGTAATTAGGCTATGTCAGCACAGTATTGAGTCCTGGATATCTGTCACTTAACGTGTCGATTCAGATCAGAAGTATAATCGCTTTTCCATTTCATCTTTAACAAGGGTGAAATATTCTGAAGCTAATCTATAATAGGCAAACCTAATCACTGAAACCATTGCCTGTTGTGATTTGAAGCTCTGCCAGACTTTGATCGCCATGGCAGTAAATTGATTAGCAGCGATCTGTTGGTCTCCTAAATGCTGATCCTGGGGAAAAAAAAGCTTCATGTCTTCGCTTTAAGCTGAGGTTGTGGTTAAGCTCCGAGATAGCTCTCCTCTCCCTGATCTCCTCTCTGTTCGACAGCCTGGTAACAGCAACGGCGGCTCTGTTACAAGACGGCGTAGAAACTGGTCAGTGTTTCTGCCTGCTGCCTTCATTAAGCTAAGCTTGGTCTCTGACTGCCTGAGCTTGCTGCAGCTGTCTGGTCTTGTAGATTTTTGCGAGAGCAGCCGGGATGGGGTTCGGCTTGAAATATGAATTTAATTAGATGTGACTCAGAGAAGACGGAACCACTTGAATTTGAAGGATAAATGGGTCACTTGGAGACCTTAAAGTTCACCCCTATCCTCTGCCTATACCTTCTCTGCTAGAACCACCACCGTGACACAAAACACGCCCAGAAGTGCATTTGTGCACACGCTTACGAGCAGTATGGAGTGGAAACAAAGCGGGAGGGGCCCAGCACTCTAATCATTCTAGCTGCAGCTTTGATTAATGTAAAGTGCTTCATATTTACAACAGAAATTGCCAGAGTAGTCAGGTAAGAAATGGAAAGAAACGTGCGTGTCCGTCAGCAAGGGCAAACGCCTCAAAACTTCAGTATGTATGGACTAATATGGAATCAGGAAGCATTTTGAAAATCATTGGCTGCCTCAATTTGAGCACTGCTGCCCACAGATATGACTTAAAGTGACAGTTTATTTAACTTGACAGCAGAGCCATTGTCATGTTTTCATTTTAATGTGTCAAATTTAGAGGATTCTTAACCTTGAACAGTCCCCCATCCTCTAATCCTCAAACGTTATCTCCGCTCAGTGTTTGGGCTCCATCGTCCTGCCGAGTTCCTCGTAGCTGGTTGTGGTAAGTGAGCAAGTTGAACACGTGGTAAGTGAACAATGAGGCAGCAGCATGAAGGGATTTAGTGTTTTCAAAGCCCATCACTCATCTTGGAGGAAATTAGTAGTTGTGAGTTAAAGTTAGGCAGATATCGAATGCTACCGATATCTGCTCTGTTGCTTTCCACTTATCAGTCACGTTTTAACTCCACCTGTTGGTGTGTGCTAAGAAGAGGAGGGTGTTATGGGTGTATTTTGCAAGCTTTTACACCTTTAAACCCCCATGTTTAAGGTCAGAAATGAAGCAAGTCTTCCTTCATTTTTCCCTTTCTTTCATCACCTCTCCAAAACTTGTAATAGGCCATGTACCTGTGGTTTCACTTCTTTTAAAAAAAAAAAACTGTATCACCTTTGCCACTGCTGCCCTCTTTTATCCACCTTCCCTGGGTTTCCTCACTTCCTTCGATTCCCACCTCTCTATTAGGAGCAAAGGTCACAGCTCGGAGCCTCTGTGAAATCAATCATAGGTTAAAACCTCTAAGTCTTTATCCGAGGCAGCTACCGTGCGAGGCTGTATTTAGCGTGGTAATAGATAGCTGACTGAAAACAGGCTGGTGCATGCTGAGGACAAGCTTTCATTTCTTTATTTATTCCCACTGACACAACAAATTCATTCATGCAGCCCATCAGGTTGTCATCATCGCTGCGAATGTATTCACTGCAGATACATGAGATCTGTCAGTATTAATAAATAGTTCTATACTGATGCTGCAGTGGCTGGCGGTGGGGTTCACAGGAGGGAGTGACAGATTTCGACAGGCTGACAGGAAAACGAAGCAGAACAGAACGACGGAGCAAGTTCGTTCCTAGAAATGTTCGGGGGTTGTGCAGCGCCTTGGAAAAAAAAAACACACACACACACACACATCGGGCACATCTTTTATTCATGTTCAGTTGTCGAGGTGTCAAGAGTTTTGTCAAGCCTCTCATTGTTCTGTTAACCTTGTCCCTGTGAAACGTTCTGTCTCTATCTCTTTGGTTACACATTACAGCCCGGCCACGGGGGGAGGAGAGGGGACATGGGGAAGAAGAGATGGATATAGGAGGGGAAGGATAGACGGAAAGAGGTTCCCTCCTCGTCCTTTCATCGTTAAACAAACATGGCCTCTGTAGAAAATAAAAAATAAAAAAGGGTGCAAGACGAAACCAAGACAGAAAAGGCACAGAGTGAGGGGGAGAGGAGGGGAGGGAGGGGGGGGGGGGGGGGGGAACAGGGTAGACGAAGGATGAAAGCGATGAAGAAAGATGGAAATAAAGGAGAGGGACGGAGGAGGTGGGGGCCGCAGACAGAGTACCTGTGTGCATAGCAGAAAGGTGTGCAGTCCATCATCTTCAGACAGGCAGACAGAGCTGTCTGGGGAGTTTATTTTTACTTCAATGTAAGAGTCTGGATCTGCTACAACAAGCTGGTAGCACCTTTCAGTGGGTGGGGGTGTTCTAGGACAGCTGCTGTCCCAGTGTGGCCATCGTTCATGGCTTCATGCCTTTAGAAAGTTGAACCCACTAACGTACATAGACACGTCAAGCTCCAGGTCAAAGCGCACGATGCATCATGTTTAAGGCTTCTCAGATGTGTGTTTGAATCGTCTTTCATCATATACAACAGTACAGTACTCTGCAAAAGTCTTGTACCACTCCATCATTTCTTTATAGTTTGGTAGGAAAATGGGAAACAATTCATCCAACAATTAATTGAAACTTGTAAACTCACATGGAAATACAGTACATATGGCAAAAACAGAGTGTGGTCAATTCTAATGAGCTTGAAAGAAAAATGTTGGTACAATCAGCTTTAGTCTCCAACACAGTCTGAACTCTCTGGTGTCATTTGTTTAAGTAGACTTCAGGAATAGTTCTCCAGGCTTTTTGAAGGACATTTAAAGCTCTTCTGTGGTTCCTCGTACCCTTTTGTTCCGTTCTCTGTCACGATGATCCCACACTGCTTCAATAAAGTTGAGGTTTGTGCTCTGGGGAGGCCAATCTATGGCTGATAGTGTTCCACTGTGTTTTTCTGTCCATGATGATTAGCAGCGATAATTTGATGATGATTTGAACCAAAGTTTTCCAGTTGGGATTCATCACTCCATCAGACCTGCCACAGATTTTCAGTCCACATCTTGTATAATTTGATATACCTTAGCCTTTTCTCCCTGTTGCTCTTAAGAATGGCTTCTTATGGGCCAGCCTCCCACTAAGACTGTTTCTGTAGAAACTTTTGTGGATGCTGCACATCGTCTCTGGATTTACCAGGTTTTCACCTAATAGCACGTCGGGAATCACTAATGATTCTGTGGTGGTAGCACTGCTGTAAATACATTTTTAGAGAAAATAGTATTTGCTGTCAAACTACTATTTCATGTCTGTCAAACTGTGTTATCTTCTGTCTTTTGGCATTTGTCATAGATTCAACTAAAGAAATGGGAGAGATTTTGTGTTTTCTTTCTTGTTTGTTTTTGGGGGGGTTTTGCAGCAGAATGCTAGCAACAAAGTGCCCAAAGATTTAAAACTGGCTTTTTGCTGTTATATGTAGACACCACACTGTTTAGGCGCCTTTCTATGCTTGGATGATTCATAGGTCAATATTAAGTGGCTTAACAAACGAACAAAAAAAACAAAAAACATGTCTCTGAAATTGGCCAGATATGCAGCCTGGACTTAAAATGAGGGGAAAAGCAACCAATGTCCAAAGAAAAACTTTGAAAGACCTTCATAAAGTCTGGAGAACTATTTCACTATGTCCCCATAATCTTTAAAAAATTATGATAGAAATGTTGGCAGTTTTCCAGCTGTATGCATTAGACAGCAACACACTGATTCACTGAGAAATAGTCAACAGATTAGTCATTTAATTGAAGCCATACATAACACAATTGTATTAATAAATTGGTGTTTCAGCACACATCAAGCCCACTGAGTATACAAACATCTGACAGAATAGTTTTTTGTACTAATACGGCTAAATACACTGATCATGTTCATATCCCTGTAGAGTTACTTTGTGTTCTTACGATGGCTAAATCTCTAAATCTACACAGTGCCATTAGGAGTCAGTGAGATCTGCTGTTGATCCCCTGTAGATCAATTTTTACCTTGTATTTATAGACCAGTAGATTACCCCGTCCTCCATTTCCTAAGTTGCTGTTAGTACCAGGAGAGGCTCACAGGGAGGAGAATTGATTAACAAATCAAGCCTGTAATTAATTCTTACTGTGATCAAAGCCATGGGAGGAAGTCTATGGAGAGCCCAAGGCATTGAGGTGAGGTATTTCTCGGTGTGGTCCCAGCAGGCCTACTGTTAACACTGTGTTGTTTTAGCTTATATGTTGGGTGGATTTCGAATGTTTTTAATGGTTGTCCTGTCTGTTTGGCAGTTTGGGGGCAGGAATATTGCTCCTAAGTTAGAGTGCGTCTTTGTGTTTCCCATGGGAATTCTAACAGACTCTGAAGTTTTCACTCATCTCCTCATATAGGATTCTAGTCCTGCCTGGCTGCCTGGCAAATTGTATCCACGCCTAGGTGTTTGTCTTTAGTGCAGTTTCCCACTATGTATGGATTTATCTTAAACACCCAGAGAAAAAGTTATTTATTTCAATATTTGGAGATTTGCAAGTGCTTAGTAGTTGCTCTAATTTTTGCCGGCTTGTAAAACTAAGACTGTTTTCACTGTCTCTTGCTTACTCGCCTCATATCTGTTTGCCTCTGCTAATTTTCATCTTTTGTCCTGCTGTTGTTCTTTGTTTGCGCAGGTTGGCTCTTTATGTGTACGAGTACCTGCTGCATGTAGGAGCACAGAAGTCAGCACAGACCTTTCTCTCGGAGGTAAGTCACAAAAATGCTTTATGTGTTTGTGCTGGACTGCAGGCCATGTACTTTATGTGTCCACTCTGAAGGGTGGTCTGACCCTCATATAACATGTCGAACAAGTGTAGCAGCTAATTGAATTAGCCTGGCCTCGCAGTGCTGAGACAACAAGCTTTTTAACATTAGTGTTGCATTTAGTGGGACTGGAGCCGGCGCGCAGGGAGACTTATGATGCTTAGGCTGGAGCTGACGTCTCCGACTGACATCATTGTCTGATCCGCTCGGCAGCTTTGTGTTTGTCCCTCTCTTCCCATCTTGTTCTCCTCTGTTTTTATTGTAATCTTCCTGCTCTCCTTCTCGTCTGTCTCTCCACTCCTCTCCCTGCGCTTGTCCTCACTTTAATTCCGCGGAGGTGAAAAGGTGATGAGGTGAAAAGGAGGTCAGCTGATGATTGTGCTTTGCAGTAAATGACGGTAAATTGCAATGTAGGAGACAGTAGCTAGAGGCTTGTTGTACATCGGCCAGAGGAAGAGGAGAACAAAGGGGGAAAGGGGGTGTGGGTGGTGGAAAAGGTTACATCATCAGCTGGCACCGATTCTCATCGCTCTTAGTGTGTGTTCGCACACGTGCGCACACGTACCTACACCTCAGTTTCTCTCAGGCACCCTTTCCTCTCTGCCATATCACTTGCTCTCTCTTCCGCAGATGAAGAAGATAGGCGGTGTCATGTTCAAGTGTGGGAATGCATTAGGCGGGAGCGCAACAAGTATAAACACAGCCGCTTTTGTGCCGTCCGCATGCACACATATGCACGCATACACGTGCACGTACACACAGAGCATAAACATTTTTGCAAAAAAAGTGTAACTGGTGCTGGAAGGGTGGGTTGTAGTACGGCTTTAAAGCCCTGTGTTATCATTCACATGGGTTTACAGCGCATCCTTATGCTCATGGAGCAAGAGCCCGGGGCGGCAATTCACAAATCGTAAAGGGATACCTTGATATAAATATCAAATCACAAACGGACAGCTTAGAAGAAGTGGCAAAAAGAAACCACGCAAACCTCTCTAACTAAATTGATGTCTCAAAGAAAAACAACTAAAAGATCTGAAACCTTAAAGAAAATACAGCACAAATTAAAAAGGTTGAAATTTTACGCGAGTAGGGATGAAAAGAAAACTGTGCCCATGTCACACATTGCCTACATCTGCCAGCAATCACGCTGAAGGGATCTTTCTGCAGCATGGGGAAGGTAAATGAAAGAACCTCCTGGGAATGCAGACCACAGGAAGACGGGATATGCGGGCACATTCGTTGTTTGTTTTTTTTTCTCCACACTTTCCAGATGAAGGGGAAATACAAGAGCACACTAGATAGTGTCCTGACCTGAACTGTCTGTAATCTTGTTTGGTCTAAGCTGCAGCCAATTAAATGTGAGAAATGATGAATGTCATGCTCGATTTTTTTCTGTATCGTTTCTGCCAGTTCGAGAAAGTAAAACCCTCTTTGTCGTGGTGTGTAAATGGAAATTGCTGGCTGCCAATAATGTTTACTGGAACTGCGAACTTAGACTAAAAGCATGCGGGCCAAACAAACAGGGGCAGTTCCTGACCCTCCCAAAACACTTCAAAGCGAGCCATTCCTTCTAAAAGTCGCTGTGTCTGATCTGCAGCTGAGGTCAGGACGGTCTGATTGAACATGCGGTGATTCAGTTTTTCCTGTTATTTTAGCACTTGTTCACACTGCTGCTGTAGCAGGTGGCACAATAGTCTTCTTCTTTTACTCGTAATAAACATAATATGAAGGGAAATTAAAAAAGATGAACATGAGGTCACTCTGAGAAGTCAGATGCAGACAAAACAATTGTGTCATTGTCTGATAGCAGAAGTCTCACTACTGCTCACACTTTACAGCTCTTTCTGTGTGTGTGTGTGTGTGTGTGTGTGTGTGTGTGTGTGTGTGTGTGTGTGTGTGTGTGTGTGTGTGTGTGTGTGTGTGTGTGTGTGTGTGTGTGTGTGTGTGGTGTGTGCATACGGGGCCAGAGCCAAGGTGTGGGCTCCTAACTCAAACCTAGTCACCACACACAATCAATAGAAAAGCCCATTAGTGGGGTAAACACATAGTCATAAGGCTGGAGTTACAACCACTAACTACTGTTTCTCTAGTGCTTTCCCTGAACCACTGTGATTGTCCTCACATGGATCCATTTATGCAGCACAGCCTTTGAGTTCTACTCGTCTAAACCTTATCAAAAATTAAGACGAGCATGGGGCTAATCACAGTTCATCCATGAACACTGTGCTCAAAGTCGTCCTACACGTGGGTGATGTCACTGATTCTGACGAATGCTGCGATTGTAAACGACATGTTGGTCTATGATGTCAAGACATCCCCGTAACCGTTTGTACTCACACTCGAGGCACGCTCGAAGTCGCTGCAAAACAAAGCAATCACTTTTCCTACTGTTGCAGCACTCTCCCTCTGTGCCGTCCGGGAAGCCCTGTGCTCCTGCGTCGGTATATCGCTGAAATGCGTGGAGGAGCCTCTCGACAATCGAGAGCCTAAAATGACAGCAAAATGCACAGCACGCCAGCAGCGGTGATGTCATTTTTAGCTGTTTGCAAGGCTGACGACAGCCTGCAAGGTGCTACGACTGTTTCAGATGAACAGCGTCTGAAACCCTCCCACTGACGCTGTGTTTTTCTTTCTTCGGCACCAGTGAAGTTCACAGCTCTAACTTCAGCAGATTATCACATAAAATCCACAGCAGTTTTTCCAGCAGTAGGTAGAAAAAATTGATTTTCTCGTTCTTAGATAGCTCATTTTCTGCTTTTTAAATAACTATCTATCCCTCCACCCACCCCCATCTGCACTTCTCCTGAACTGGGAAGTTGCTTTATTATAAACTGCTTTTTTAAGCATCACTTCCACTGGAAACTACTTCGTTTTGGTGTCTTATTTGAGTGGTATGCTGCCCCAGAAGAAAAGAACATTTCTTGTTTTTTGTCCACCTTGTTTTCACATTTCAGATATTTTATTTTTGATTCAAATCTTAATACCTTAAAATGCTCTTTTCTCTCTCTCTCTGTGTACCAATTTGTTTGAAATAATCACATCTTAAGATAACGGTAAGATCCGAAAGAGAAATTAATTTGCTCGTAAATGAGCCCGGACAATATCCGAAATTTGTCTCAGTGATCAGATTCAAATCGGTGTAATTTGTCTCGTGCTTTTCATTCGCATCTGCTGTCACTCTCAAACTGAATTTTATCATAGGCTGATTTACTCTTTTGCTCCATGTTTCCTCTGCGGCGATGGTGGTTCTTGATTTGAGAAAGAAAACGCTGCTGTTAGCAAGTTTCCTCAGGGATGCCTCGTTAAACTTATTAAGAGTCGATTGGCCAACACTTTTTTTTTGCTCTGTATTGAAAACCTGACTTTAAGGATTAGTCGGTCAAATTTATTGGCCTAATATGAGCCTAATATTACAGGATAAATGCCTGAAAGCAGAGACACATGTGGGGTGGCTGTAGCTCAGGAGGTAGAGCAGGTCATCTACTAGTTGGAAGGTTGGGCAGAGAGTAAATGCGTGTTATTATTATGATTATTAGATAGAAAGCATGTATATGAACGGGCATGAATGAGGTATGTTGTATAAAGTACTATGAGTACTTCAGATAGAGTAGAAAAGCGCTAAGAACCAGTCGAGTCCACATGCAGTAAAACTCTTATTGCACCGTGCTCAATGGCCATCTTCAAGAATGGCATTTTTTGCTGTCAGAATTATTTAGAAACTTGTCTGTGTTCAGTTTTTTTTTTTTTTTTTGTTAATAGGAAGGAAAGTAAGGAATTTAGAGAGAGCAGAATAAATGAAACTCAAAGTTGATGAACTCAGAATGATGGATAATGCTGTGAGGAGGAGACTGAAGGGTGTGTTGTAGGCCGCACAATAGTCTGGCTGGGCTCCTCAGGCCGGTACATGTCTATGACCTCATACCCTACACACCTCCTGACCGAGGAAGCAAACGCACATGCACACTTTCATGTACTCATGAATAGAAGAGCTTTCAGGCACACATAAACCCACTTATCCACTTATGATTCCACGAGAATCATAACATAATTACTTAATGGCGTGTGTTATAAGAATTCCCTCTCACCCTCTTTAACCTTATAAAGCAGGTAATTCAGATGTCAGGCATGTTGTTATACTTGCTATGTTTCTGAAGGATCTCATTCTCTCTCTCTTTGTGTGTGTGTGTGTGTGTGTCTCAAGATCCGATGGGAGAAGAACATCACATTAGGAGAACCTCCGGGGTTCCTCCACTCATGGTGGTGGTGAGTGGGTTTTGGGTTTTTTTGTGGGAAGTGATACGAGATCCATTCTTTTTATTGCCATTTCTGTTCATTCCATCACTGCCATGACTGAATAAAATTATCTCTCCTCCTGTGTTTGTCTTTATCTCATCAGCCCTTCCTCAGTTAACTGTTTGCATGCTGTGATAGTGCATTTGAAGTCATCTGCTGCAATGTTGATAACAAAAAAAAACCCCTTTATTTTCTTGATGCCAGATTACCACATTTCTGTTATGGCCTATCTTTTCTTTATTTCAAAGGGTTTGGCTTTATAATATTTTCTCTTTCTATGCTTTGTAGTGTTTTCTGGGACCTGTACTGTGCAGCTCCAGAGAGAAGAGACACATGTGAACACTCCAGTGAGGCAAAGGCCTTCCACGACTACGTGAGTCTGCATTGAAGCAGCTTTTCTTCCTCTTTCTGGCTCAGTGGCGCTCTCAGATTAATTCAGAAATCTATGCTGGATGGTGTCATGTTATAAGGAGACCGATGTCAGCGTGCAGTATTGAATAAACAGATGATCAAATCATATAATATCCATAACCAGGAAATTATGAAGTTACTAAAAAAATGACAATAGCGTTTTATCTGCGTTTTTTTTTGCACAGCAGTCGAGTCTGTTGCAGGTCGTGCTTGTGTTTTTATTGTCGCTTTGATGGAAAGGCAGAGTCTAACTCATGGTGTAAAAATCTTCACATCTCTGCTGGATGAAAGCTATTTGATGAGAAGTTGCATAGAAAAATATTCTTTTATGATATGAAACTGGAGAAAACTGAATTGTTTCCAGATTTTATTGTGTTGTGTTCACTTAGCTCTTAAAATTCTTAAAATTAGAGCTAATATATTTTATTCAGTAAGACCACCGCACCTTTTTGGTGGTCTCCTTGGGGAAAGCTGGACAGTTTTCTGCTTTTAGTTCCCTCACTGCAAGTTTTAACTACTTCCACTTGTGCATCTGTCTTATGTGCTGGGTTTCCACTGCTGTGTCAAAACGATGCCCCTTAAGCTAGATTTTATTTTAACAGGTAGAAGTCGCAGGGAGTCAAATCCGAGGCCACACATATCGCTTCATTTCAGTTGGTTTGCACTGAATGTCCACTCTCAGTTGCTGCAGCATGCTAAAGGTGCTAACATTTAACTCTGACCCCGGCTGGACAGTCAACTTTAAAATAAATAAATAAATAAAGAGACGACAACAAGCTTGCTCCTAGCTGCACTCCTGCCCACATGTGCCACCTTTGGACAGTAAAAGAACTGCTGTTTAGTCCCCCTAAGATCCAGCTCTCATCACTATGATCCTCGACATGAGAGTCGTGTCAGTCTGACACTATTCTGCTAATTTAAAACCTGTGATGTCAGAGATGCTCGAGCACAAAAAAAAAGAAAAAACAGCCACGAGTAGCCACGCTGCTAAGAGTACCCAGAGGTGCACAAGGAGATGCCCTTGAAGATCAGATTGTTTTTGTTTTTTTAATGGGTGGAATTTAACTTTGCGATTGTAACGTGTATTCTATTCATTATTAAATTCATATATGGATAGCATGTAATTTTTAAACTTCATGTTGAGTAGATTGAGACTAGATTGAGACATTATTAATACCGGAAGCTGTGGTGATCCAGTTTATTGCCACCCAAAAATATACTGAACTACAACACTGCAGCGGCATCTCCATGTCCTGCTTCCTACTCGCCATATTTAAGGATTGTAGCATTATAGCTCTCTTAATGTTGTGTTGTTGTTGGCAAAAATGACAGAGAGGGGTGTATTTAGATCATAAAGTTGAGACAGCTGACATTTATTTCTCACATCTATTGTGAGACTCGTGTACTGAGCACTCCGTTTCTCATATGGCGGCAACTTGTCTTCACAGCCTTGCAAAACGGTTTCATCCCATCATGAATCTTTGATCTTAAGTGGTGTTTA
Source organism: Oreochromis niloticus (assembly GCF_001858045.2). Classification (NCBI taxonomy): domain Eukaryota; kingdom Metazoa; phylum Chordata; class Actinopteri; order Cichliformes; family Cichlidae; genus Oreochromis; species Oreochromis niloticus. The sequence continues at coordinate 16,772,281 of NC_031977.2, forward strand.
ATGGAATGCTTGTTGTGATGTTTGTGATGGAGTGCAGAGACCTCAGTGCGTAACTTAAGGTTTCTATCTGCTTCCTCTTGTATCCTACCACAGCAGCCTTAAAATGCAGCACATACTGCGTTGTGCACATTTATGCTGTAGAGCAGCCTGGGCAGGGAGACAGAGGCTCGTGTAGTGGAAACACTGTTTATGGCTGTGTTTTCTCAATGTGGCTCCACTTCACTGCTGTTGTGCCAGCACATTAAGGCATGGGTAGCTCCAGCCTTCACCACTAAAGAGTGGAATACAGTGAGCAGTGCCAGAGCTCCTGAAGTTTTACATTAACTGGTGACTGTGTGAGAGGAAGTGTGGCTCTCCTCTTTTTGAGTTTGGAGGTGCTTGCGTGTGCGCTGGGGTCTTCTCCTGCTTTTTATGTTGTTGTTGTTTTTCCCTCAGGAGCCTGGAGTCTGACTCATCACATTTCTCTACAGTGGTTTATTGAGATGTATTGTTGGAAGTGCACAGGTCAGGGGTTTCTGCCTAGCCCAGCAGGATCTTCTCTCTCTCCCCCTACGTGTGTGGCTCTGTGGTTTACTCCCTTTTTTCCTTTAAGCTTGCAGTCCTGTGGAATGAGGGGTGGGGTGGGGGTGGGGGTTCACTTCCCCTTTTATCTGCGTACAGTCGGTGCGTGTTTGTGTGCCCGTGTGCGTACGCAGGTGATGCTGCTGATGCCGGTGATGATGATCGGGGTGATGAATAGGCACTCTGAGGACGAGGCAGCAATGTGATGATGTCATCCCGGCTCCCAGGGAGGGAGCTGGAGGGCACCGCGACCTCGGGCCTGAGAGACAAACAAAAAAGAGAGGAGACAGGCGGAGAGAAACATGGAAGCAAGGCGATGTATGAAGATAAATAAGAGGGAAAAAGACTGGACAAGGAATGTGAGACAAACACTTTGCGATTCATGTCAATAATTTAAAACACAAAAAGCAAAAAAAAAAAAACCCATAAAAACCGAGTAATTAAGTATTTGTAGTGGAAGCAGCCACAATAGTATGTTGTTGTTTTTCGATTTGTCTGATCAGAATCAATTCAATTCAGAAATCATTCAGAATGTATCTTAACGTGATTAGCTAAGGCCACCAGCAGCATCTCATTCTTACGTTTCCTGCAGGGATGTAATCAGAGAATTATAATTAGACCAATTGTAATTAGACCAAGGTCACTTTCAATCAACTGCTCCAATGCAACACTGCATCTCGCAGCCAATCAGAGGTACTACCCACATATCTGCCACTCGATTAAAACAAAACGAGAGGACAACTGTGGTGGACGTCGTTAGAAGGCAGAAGGAGCACGCCTTAATTTGACGCCTGTGTCTCTCTTTCAGTCTCCTGACTTTGAGACTGACGGAGATTTTAATCAGACATTTTCATGGTAATTATTTTCAGATAGCTAATTACTGAGTGAAGTCCTAATTAATGCTGGAGAGATATAGGAGCTCGCTGGTATCATCTTTGTGTCCCACTCCTTTGATAATTGATGGGATTGTGACAAGGCTTTTGACTTCATTTGCGAGCTTATCCCAGTTTGAACTACCTACTGTAGATACATTTGGCTTTGTGCGAATCTGATTGAAACTGTTTCATTTGTGCTCTCTCTTGTTTGCGTGTGCGTGGGATTCATGCATATGGTTTTGTTATGTAGATGCCAATCATATAACTAGATTTGAGCGCGTGGGGATGGTCTTCTAGGACATTAATACAGTAATCTAATGTTAAAAATGGAAGAAAGAAAAGGCTGATGAACAAAGTGAAGAGAGATGCAGCGTTATTGATTTCCATCCTCAGACAAAGCTTTTCAGGCATCAGAAAGGCCGTTTACAGTTCTGTTAAGTGCTTTGTAAATTGTGTTCTCAATACTAAATGAGCGGTTTCCATTTGCAAGGGCCCATGGAGTCACATAAACAAGTTATTTTTAAATTCTCATGCCTGGCCCGGAAATGATCCTATTAGAGACAAAAGTCAGACTCGTTTCTGTGTTTGAAGAATATACAGCACAGACCCGTGCGTGTCATTGTAGGGGTTTTTCCTGACAGCGTTGCGAGTTTGAAAACTGACACCTGTTTCACAGCTGTGCTATCAAACTGCATTTGCACCCTAATGAAATCACCATCTCACTGTGTCACGGTGAAAACTCACTGCAAGCCCAAGTCATTTCTGCGATTTATGATTTGGTAAATTAAAGTGGAGTCTTTAAAGATGTTTGTTTTACTGAAAAAAAGAAGAAAAAAGTATGCACTGTGTTAAGTGCATTAGTGTGTAATTGTGTGTAAATTGTAAATGTGTGTGTAGCACTTACATAATTCCCACGGCACTCTTACTACTATAACTTTCTCTCAGTAGATTATTCTTACAAGCTCTTGAATAGAGACTTTGTTAAAGAGGCGGACTGGTACAAGAAGTGCTGGTGACTTTGAAAAATTCGGGGGAGTTGGGAGGAACTCTTAACTGAACTCCACGGAGGAGATGCCTGACTTCTGATTTGAGGAGATTATCAGTGTTTGACAGAAGTACTGGTTGTGCTGTGCAGTCTTAAGATAAGTATGTGCTTTAACTGAAGAAAGCCACTGGGTGAAACGCTATCCTTGATCAATACAAGTTTTTTTGTGTGTGGGGGGGTTTTTTTTGTTGTTTAAAAAGTGCTTATTGTGAAGTAAAGTATGCTTTAAGCTAAAATGTTCTAGTCTATGTCAGTAGGTGGATCTCTGATATACTAGAGGTCATCTGAGTGAGCTCCAATAATGTTGCTGAATTGGCAAACACTACAATAACAAAAGATCTCTGCAAGGCTAAATTATCTAAAAGTCCCATATTATACATCTATTACAAAGTTAATGTAAGTTTCACAGTGTGAGCTCAGAATCAGATCAGGTCGTATACTCCTGGTATGAGCCCTGTGCCAAATAAGGTGCTACAGAGTTGCTGCAGCCCCCCCTTTCAGGAAAACTGCTGTGCATTTCCTGCCCCTGCCACAGAAACCCCGGCCAAAACAAGGCAGGAGAACTACTGCGGCTGCCATGTGGCTCACAGACCTGAATGAGTGTGAGTGACACAAAAGCCATTCTCTCTCTCTCTGCTCTACTATTGTCCTTCACTTCACTTTACAGTTATAAAATCAGGATTTCAAAAGTGCAGCGCAGCAACTCCGGTGTCTCTACGCCTGCTATTCAGTCATTATCTCATTCTCATTCACTTTTCTAACAACTTAGAAATATGTCATTGAAAAAGTCTATATTGTGAAATGGAGGCATTAACCCCTTAATGCCCAATGTATCGTATTTGATACATACAATTTGTGGGAGTTTTTTCTCCCAAAATAACCTAAATGAATTGCACATTTTTGAGCAATACATTGCAAAAAAAAAGGAGTAAATATCAAACCAATGAAATTCTAAATAAATGTTCCAAAAAGTGTTCAAAAAGTGTTCCATTTTCAAAAAATATAATTTTTCATGTCTCAAAGGGCTTTAAAGGGTTGAAATAATGTATATTTGAGCCCAGAAAATGGGAGAGAACAGACTATAAATAAAAGAGATCCCATTAGCCTCGATCTGAGTATTTATCCCGTCACCATCTGGGTGTTTTTTTTTTTAAACAGAAGTGACAAGTCAGGAGTGGCTCTGACTGAATCAGAGGGACACTCAATCACATGATAAAGCACACCCAGCTTTATCCTCCTTTTTGAGTATAAAGGGCATGATTTACAAAACCTAATATCATGTTGTACTTATTCAGACTTGAGACTAGCAACTGAGACCACAAACTCATCAAGAAGGTGTTTACTGATGTTACAGTACGAGGAAGCCGAAGGCTGTTTTGTTCCACAAACTTCAATTCAGCAGCCATCTTTTCTATACAGTCTGTGAGAGAAAATTAAATAGATGCTAACTTTATTCATTTGTGAATGTTTTGGAGAAGGTCTTCTGTCCTCTGACATGTAAAGACTCATTTGGCTTGCTTTGCTCATAGCTGAGACATTTTACAGCTAGAAAAGGCAAAAGGTATTTTCACAATATGGGATCTTCAAGATGAGCAAGGGTGACAGATGGATGAACTGGAGACTGAGTAGACATAAAATGTGCTAGTAGCCAGGCAGCAGTGTTACAGGCAAGTATTATAGCAGAGGGAGCCTGGTATCATTGTGTGGCATCACTGTGGGAGATAGCAGGCACACAGCAGTTAGGGGAAGAAGAGATCAAGAAGGAGTGCCAAGAGCAACCCCGTTTGATAAAAATGCCTTGTCTCATGCTGTCAGATCTTACATTCATACTCTCCCACTCATGCATAGAAGTGCATTCATAGCGTGCACTGTGACAGCAGCACGTATATTGTGTCATTATTGTTAAGCTACACAATAAACAGATTGGTAAATATGTAACAACACTCTGTGCTGCTTTATTCATTTACATACATATGGTTCTCAAACAGTAGTGTTTGATAAGCACGAGTGCACACATCCTGTACCGTACTGCCTGTGAGATGCTGAAGGACAAGCAGCCACTGTCTGCACTGGAGACATGTGAAGTAAATATGTATGTTGTTTCAGTATATTAAAGGACACTAAGTGCACAGCCGACCTTAGACTTTCCTTTATTCTCTCTCTCTAATATTACTGAGTCATAAAAACAGTTGTTACCCTAAATGTTCTACATCATAATGAAAACATCCTTGCAAATATGTTAACCTGCTGATCTTTCCTAACTTAAACTGTCTGGTTTAGCAGCACTCCTAGGAGTACCGAGACACATCTACATTAATAAACATCACACCTCAGCAAGCCAAAATTCTTACAGCCATGCTTTTGACTGTGAGACTTCCTTTCCCCTGAAGTCATCGTCTCAAGCTGAGCTGCCTCCCAATCTCCATCAGCAAAACTTTTCTAACTACTGTCTTAAGCTAAGCCCTGCAGCTTCATTTTTGATCTCTTTGTTTCTTATAGCTACAGTTACAATGTGCTGCATTAAATTAATTTGAAGATTACTACTAAATATGCAGGAAAGTATCCATGGAGATAGCTAGAGATGGCAAGTTGCTTCATATTTTCCTGACACCTATGACTCCTTACCCCCAATTCTCTTAGAGAGAATGCATTACTCTCTAAGTAATGTCCCAGGCTAAGAGACTGGTCAGCAACAATCTCCCAACCATCAGTTGAGACGGAAAACATTCCCCAACCGGTTCCCAAGTGGTTGCTGGAGGTTGATGGCAGTCAGTGTGAAATCAATTGCGAAAGCCTCAGTCATGGATGCTTAGAGACCAGTCAGTGACCCCGTTGACCCCACGTTGCTGTGTATTCCTTAACCAGTTGGCAATTGGTTGCAACAGGTTTGTAATGCTGCACCCAAAACCTCTTTGCAATTGCTTTGCAGATGTTGTGGTTCTATTGGGTTCATTGGGTGGTGGCCTCCAGCTCGCACTGGAGTGGTTTGCAACCAAGTGTGAAGTGGCGGGAATGAGAATCAGCACCTCTAAGTCTGAGGCCATGGTCCTTAGCAGGAAAAGTGTAGAGTGCCCACTACGTGTCAGGGTCGAGTTAGAGCCTGAAGTGGGGGAGTTTAAGTATCGGGGTCTTGTTCACAACGGTTTATTGGTCCATGTACGTCCCTGCCCTCGCCTATGGTCACGAGCTGTGGGTAGTAACAGAAAAAACTAGATTGCAGATACAAGCAGTGGAAATTAGCCACGAGGAGACCTCAGCCTTTCGGTGGGGCTCATGGGGCTCACTACTCCTCCACATCGAAAGGAGCCAGCTAAGGTGGTTCGGGCATCTAACAAGGATGCCTCCTGGGCGCCTCCGGGGTGAGGTTTTCCAGGCATGTCCTACCAAGGGGAGATCCCAGGAAGACTGAGGGCACACTGGAGACTTTATATTTCTCGGTGTCTTGGTCTGGGATTGTCTTGGTGTTCCCATGGATAAGCTAGAGGGGGTGGCTGGGGAGAGGGATATTTGGGCTTGTCTGCTTAAGCTGCTGCCCCAGTGACTTGGCCCTGGATAGGTGGAACAAAATGGATGGATAGATGGATAATGCAGCACAAGCAGTAAATGGAGAATAGTCACCTTCAAAGTAAAAGTGGTAGTGAAGCATAGCTTTTACTTTAAGGTTAACATTCTGTAGAGTTGGTTTTTTATCGCACTTTTTCAATTTTTACTATTGATTGCCAAGTAGATGACAAGCGTTTGCAGACAGTAGGCACTGTCCTCCATACAAACTACCAGCAATTGCTCGCCAACCCACCCGGGAATACATATTGTTTCTTCGCAACCAGTGGTTGCCAGGTAGTCACCGTCTGGTTTCTAGGCATCTGTGACAGGGACCTAAATAAATTACCACATTTAAAGAAAAAAAAGTTATTTCATTAACATATGTGCTCTCAGTCTCTACTGCATTTTTCTTCCAACTGTTCTCCTTTCCTTAGTGTGTATGCTGTGCTGGCACACAGGGAACAGAGGAAAGAAAGTCGACTCATTCCTTAAAGTAAAACATTCTTAATCAACTTGCAACCTTAAACATTATATTATACTGGTCCATAGAGATGAGGGATACCATATGATGAGGTGGCCATGGTGAACCCTGTTTAGAGCAAGGCTCAAGGGGACTGGAAGATTATGGTGGAGAAGTATGTGGATGCAAACACAATAATAAAAGAAAAGTCCTGAGTTTGTTATAATAACTGAAAAATGACTGTTTTTGAGTTCTGCAGTTTTAATATCTGATCATATCGTATCACTGAACAAACCTGAGCACGGTCAGCACGTTTCAGTGGTATGAATGCAAACCTGAATTTTGACCAGAACCTGAGCTTGTTTGTGTGCGTGCGTTTGAACAGACGGGAAGAAAAAAAAACAGACTGGACAGAGACAACCTAGAAACAGAGACTCCGTTGGCTCAAGTATTGTGGGTAACAAGCTGATTCCAACCAGCAGAGAACCAATGGGGGTTGGGGAGACCCCCGGTCTGTTTCCAGGGAAACAGAGCTCTATCTCCTCCTCCACCCCACAAAACCTCTCACTCCCTCTCTCTTTGTCTCTGTCCATGTCTCTCTCTCTCTCTCTCTCTCTTACACGCTCCCATGTTCTTTCTTGGCGGTGTTGAGGAGGAGGGAGATGATGAGGTGACTCACTGCAACATCATTGCCATGGCAATGAAGAGCGAACCAAGAGAAGAGGAGAGAAAGAGAATGGGAATTTCCATAGGTGGAGGAGAGATGGAAATGGCTGTCACGATCTCTGTTTTAAAACTCAAAATGGAAATTTCAATGTGGTGCTACTTATACTGAAATATTTCTTTACCAAAAACTCACATTTCTACCTTCCCCTGCCTATTCCCATCGCTTGCTGCACTACTTCATCTTCTTCTTCATTCCTTCTTTGCCTCAGTTTTCCGGCCTTTTAGATTCCTCTTTATGTGTGTTGCTTCCTCTATTGCTGCCCCGTTGTGCCCCCCCCCATGCTCTCCAAGGAGTATGTTTTCCACTGGTGTATTACGCTGAGTCATGTCGCACGCGTGTTTAGACATGCCGAGGTGAAGTGTTATGTGATGTTGACATATGCACGCCTCGCTTCAAGGCAGGGGCAAAGATGAAGCCACGGCACTGAGCGGAGGGGAGAGGTTAACTGAGGGCAGTGAAACACTAGTAGGCGTAAGAATAAGGAGAAGCTGTAACAGGGCCATGGGATACAGGAGATAAATTTCAAGTTCATGTGCAGTTATTGCTATTGATTATGATGATAAGGAGCTTTGTCAGGAGCATATTTTATGCGTCTGCAGCGGTCTAAGTAAAGACTAGCTGATCTTTAAGACAGGCAGCTTTGCTTCCAGCAGGAATCCATGTTGTTTTTATTTTGCAAAATCTTTAATTATCAGGCTTTGCATGCTTAAATACTAAACTTCCTTGACTCATCTTCAAGAAAAACTGGGGAAATTCTTGCAAAGATTATCACTACCAACCGCAGAGGTTGGGGACGTGGATGGGATTATGGTGAAAAGGATCCAGAGATTGAGCTGCAGAAGTGAAAGTAGGAGGGCAAAAGAGAGAACCCTGACACGATCAGACTGGCACGTTATCTCTTTGACCCTAACTAACTGCAGTGTTTTCCTTTCCTCTCGTAGACACCCATATCCTTATCTTGTGCTGTCTCTTGTGTCTGGCCTTCTATTACTTAAAGAACTGCAAGATGAGACAACTCCTCATTAGTTGTTCCTGTGGCAATAAGTCTGTGAATTAACATTTCTGCCAGTTTTCTTAATTACTTTTCTCGATCTCCGTAATTGCACTATGATGTGTTTTAAAATAATTGAAGTGATTCTATTAAAGATGACATAATCTGTCTGTGCAATGATCTCCTAAATACATTAGAAAAGACCACAATATAGCCTCATCTCTATCTTAAGCTGCAGCATTTAAATCTTCTGTCTTTTTTTTTTTTTTTTTTTTTTTTGCCCACCCTCCCCTCTGTGTTCAGTCCATCTCCCTTATCTTCCCCAGTGCCGTTGAACCAAGGAAGATAGTGGTGGAAGAAGAGTAACACCCCAGCACCAAAGTGACTATCATTTTCAGCTCTGTATGTGTATCTGACAGTGTATCAGCCTGCAGCTCCACCTCACATATTATACAGCTCCTTGCAAGACCCGGAGATGTTTACAAGGGTCGATAATGACATCAGTGATAAAGGAAACACAACCAGTATGCCCTCCCCCCCCCCCTCCATCATAGTCACCCCCTGTGCAGCTGATATCACCCTACCTGTAATCGCCCAGTGAGACCAAGCAGATTAGTGCAGTGGTGCCATTTTACCAGGTAATCACCTGTAATGTTACACTAGAGAGTGTCTGGGTGCTGGTGGGGATTGTGTTATACTGATAATGTGCTGCTAAAGTCGATAAACATGGCAAAGATTTTAAAAGATTGTGATGGTGAAAGAATGTTGTGCTAGAATAAAACAGAGAAAATGCTAAACTCAGCTGCGAGAAATTAGCCTTTCATAATAAGTTCTTTAGTCTTTACACATAAAGCTCATTTCGCCACTTTATATCCACTTTATATTTTCCATCTGCTTTCCTCCCCACAGTCATGAGAATATGTGACATTTCCAACTTTTATTTTTTGTCTATTTGTCAGGTCTGCGTTTCTGATTATTATCGTCTAGGTTTTGCTTTGGTTTTGCTATAACCTTAATCAGCATCCACACAAAAAACAACCACAGACAAAAGAAGGTCAGTGACATTTAGTGGCTTCCAAGCAAGGACAGGAAAACTACCATACATGAAACTCTATATTTGGTATTACCACCTTTATTTTTCAGTCAAGGCTGAACTCTCTTAGCCAGCTTTCTTCTAATATCTTTAAGTAGTCTTCAGAAATAGTTGTCTAGGTTTCTTTAAAGACATTCAAAGTTTTTTGGATGCTGGATGACTTATGTTCTGGTCTCTATCAAGATGATCCAACATTGCATCAACAGTGTTGAGGTTTGAGCTCTGGGGAGGCCGATCCATGACGAATTCTGTAACTGATTATGTTTTTGTGACAGACTGCTAGTAACAAAGTTCCTAAAGTTACAATTTTAAATGTATTCCTCTAATTATGTAGACACAACACTTGGTTCCTTGAGTTGGGTGCATTTTGTTTTATGCTTGAATGATTCATTCATCAGGGATAAGCCTTGATCATATTTTCCATGTCCGCTCAGGTCCAAGGTACAATGTTGTCATCAGACGGTGAACATGAGAGTTCGTGCAGGTGTTCACATGTGTTCCTGTTTTTCTGTGATTGCACAGATTCGTCCACAGAGAATTTACTTTACCAATTGCAAGTACCAACTATGCATGTGCCCCAGACAGATATCAAGCAGAGTTTAAAGATGTATAACGGAAATAACTATTCAGCCACGTAATTAACGCTTTAAAGGCCTTAACAAACAAAAACACACTCTCTGAAAATGGAAAATGGTCAGGTACATAGACTGAAAATTCGTGAAAAAGCAGCCAATATTTAAAGGAAAACCTGAATACTGTTAGGAAGGCTGGAGAACTATTGCTCATGAACACTTTAAAAAAGACGAAAGTCTGACTCCTTGGACACAAAATAGAAAGAAATGAGGTGCGGCTCAAGCCTTTTGCTTAAAAAAAAATATATGGTTACCTAGGCAACCAAAGTCTGGAATGATTGGAATGCCAATTAGTGAACAAACATTGGTGGCAAAACAATGTGCAACACACACATCACTTCCTGTGTGGATGTCCCCTTTAGTTTAATCTTTGTAGTGCCACTTAATATCCAGACCTTTACCACTGAACATTAAAGCCTTGCTTTTGGGTCATTATTGCATGAAGTTTGCTAGATGTCAACTTTAGTCATCTGTAAATACCACTGGTAACTATGTTTTCTGAATCTTTTCTTTGCTCATCTTCTACTAAAGGACAGCTGACCAGATGCTACAGTTTTAAATCTTTGCCTGGGGATATTAGTCGACAGTTGTGTTGCTGGATCTGAAACGGACTTCTCAACTTCTATTTTGTACTTTTCTGTTTTTCTTGTTTGTTGTTTTATTGTTTGCATGCCATTACAAGAACGCGCAACCTTGCCATTCTTAAAATGTGAAATTATATCATTTTACTTGTTCTCAGCTAATTAAAAAAGTAGACCTAGTATTCCACAGTATTTTCTCTCGTTATTATACATTTTTACTGAAGGTAACGGCAAATCAAGCACTGTGCATGATCATTAGAGCTTTTGCTAAAAAAGCTAACATGAAAATTATTAGGTAGTATAACCATTCAACGTCAGGACTGATGCTGATTTTAATATGAAAAAATCACAGGTCACTACAAGGATGGCTGAGGTGGTAGAGTGTGTCATCTACCATTTGTAATGTTGGTCGTTCAGTGCGTCACAGAGTCTGCGTGGCGAATTGTCCTTGCCCCCGGTGCATCCATCGGGCTGTGAGTGTGTGATTGTTAGAAAGCACCAAAGCCATAGAATAACATCTTGTTTGAATGGATGAACGTAGCTTGTAGTAAACTGTTCATGAGGTATGTATAGAAATATAGAAACCGCCCTTTTATTTTGATTGTTTTGTATTTAGCTGTTTCATTGAGATTCTTTGTAAACCGCACATAGCTTGAGGCTAATTGCAGATTATATTATATTATATTAGATTAGATTAGATTAGATTAGATTTATTGTCATTGAAAAATAATATAACTCAAACAGCATCAAATCTGAAGTGCAAATAATATATGTACATATGTAAATACACTATATACACATACATATAAACAAATCAATTACAGTACCAGATTACATACAGCAACACAATGCAGAGCATATACTGGATTTTTCCATTTAGGGTGTTTTGACACCTGCGGTGTTGAACTCTGGTTCGTTTTCCCCCGTGGTGCGTTTCATTTGTCAAGGTGTGAACTCAGTAATTGCAGAGCAAAACAATCACACCGAAACCCTGGAGAGGAGGTGGTCTTGGTGTAGTTCCACATGAACTCCAATCCAGTTTGTTTATGGTGTGAACGTGATCCAACCTCGATCTAAACCAACTACCAGGTGTACACTGCGAGTCTGAGCTAAAAAACTTCCTGTAGCCATGTATGCTTTGTATTCTTGGATGCTGCGAGGTACTGTAGATGTCCAAAGGTCTGGGCGGACTAACAAATAGCTGTGAAGTGTTCGTAAATTCTCTGTTCTCCTATAGTCCAGAACACAGCACCTTCTTTCTGTTTTTACTTTTGATGCTCCCGCCAATAAGCGAACTGAATATTTTCACGCAGTTTGTAGTGACGGATTTCGATTCACTCGGAGTTCACTTGAATTTTTCTCCGTGTGAAAATAAACCAAACCATGGGGAAAAGCTACAAGTTTACAAACTCATCAGCTTATTCAGACCACACTAAACAAACTAAAGGTGTGAACATTTCCTTAAAAATCTGATATTTGCTCTGATTTAGGCCATCGTGCTATCGTCACTTTTCATACCAGCACTGACTAGAAGCCATATTAGACTTTCACTTTGGCTTGCAAGTCAGTATTCTTGAGCCTCATCTTGGACTTTCCCTCGTAAGAGCTGAAATATGACATAACCTTGGTGTTGAAGAGCTGCAATCCTCAGAGTTTCAACTGAATTTGGTTCAGACACTTGCAAGTAGCTCTGGTACAGTGTGGGCAAACAAGAAAGGTCTGCTCCAAGCTTTGAATAGCAGAGGGTGATTTTTAAGCCTTGAAACTGAAAAGTGAGTTTGGGCTGGGATTCCACAGTGGGGTGTGTTGATCTGTCTTGCTATGGGAGATGTGAATAATAGATGATTAAAAGGAGAGCACACCCATTCTCATCTCTACACTGCTAGCACGCTTCGTTTTGCCTCTCTCCTAGAGTTTGTGTAGCTAAAAACCTTTAGCTACACAATCTGTAGTTATGACATTTACAGTTACAGATGCTCCAAAGTTTTATTCTGTGGATACACATATACACTGTGATAGTGTGCATACATGAATGTGTGTTTTTCTTGTTACTGTGTGCGCGCGCGTGTGTGTGCGTGTGTGTGCGTGTGTGTGTGTGCGTGCGTGTGTGTGTGTGTGTGTGTGTGCGTGCAAAGAGGGAATCATGCAGAATGGAAGCATCTCTTCTTTCCACACCCTCCCTCCTTGTTCAGGAAGTGGACTAATGGCATTTGATAGGATGGAGTGAGTAGAAACGAGGGGGAGGGAGGGGGAACACATTTCCTTCCTGTGTAGCGTGTCATTCGTAGATCCTGATGTGGCCTTGAGACTCAGTGGTAACTGTTATGCACAACCCGCTGCAGCCTTTCACCTAAAGGCTCTCCAGGACAGCCGCCGTGCTCAGTGAAGAATTCGTGAGCCTGCCCCTCGAGCTTTTACTTGGCCATTTTCTCGCAGCCTCAGAGCTTTTTCCTTCTGCCATTTTTTCCCCTGCTGCTACTGTAATTCATAAATGAAAATATGTCAGCCTCTGTCACTGGCCATCGTTCACAGATGAAGTGAAGCAAATAATTTCATTTATTAGTTCAAGTTATCAGCAACTTTAAAAATGAAGTGATTGTTTGTTAGTTTGTGGACAATTATCTGCTCTTCTTTGTGTTATGAAATGGTTAATTCAATGTCTGTAGGGAGTTGGACTAGGTGGGAAGTAGTATTAGTTAGTGGTAGTGATTGACTAGGAAGTAATTTATAGGATAACTTAGTAGTGGTCTGCTCTGAGTATTTCATAATAAATCCCGTTGTTCCATTAAACAGCCAAAGCCATCAGTGCTTTAGTGATTTCACCTTATTGCATCTGAGGCACTTTACCCAGGTATATAATATTATACAGATATAAATACTGTTATTTAAAACTGCATAGACACACATATGTTGCTGTGTTAATCTGAGGTATGCAAGAGGGTGCACCTGTGTGTGACTTAAATGTCAGATTAATAATCATTTTATTGTTTCTAAGGTCAGAAGTGGAGCATTTACTCTCTTAAGCAGACAAATGTCATACACACTCAAAATGCAATGTTGAAAACAGGCTAGAAGAAATCAATAAAGTTAAACACACCTGTGATTTTGGATTAGGCATAACTGCATGAATGTGGCTTTAAAATGACCTGTCAACAGGAAACTTTGTGAATTTGGAGTCTGTCTGTTTTAATGTTTCTGAAAATAAAAGAAAGGCTGACTGTGAGGCTTTGCAAAGTTGGAAAGTGATCCAGGAAATTCTAAGACCAGCTACAAATCAGTGGAAGTGCATTTGCAGCATTAATCAGGAGGTATAGAACAAGCCACAGCGCAACTAATCAGAGCCAGAGGAGTATGTTAAAAACGTTACCTCACCTTAGTCCTACAGAACAACTCTGGGCTATCTTAACCCTGTAACACCTGGTGTATCATATTTGATACGTGAGTTTTTGAGACCTCTACTTCATCAGTGTTATGGTGACAATATTTTGATTCCCAAAAAAAGAGGACACCCAGTTATGAAGAACTTTAATAATACTGTTTGCTTAAAGAAAACTTTAGCATGTTTAAATGATCCCTTCTCTGTGTGGTTAATGAATGGTGAAATAAAAAATGTCAATAGGCTTTTACAAGTCAACAAGTGCAAAAAAAAAAGAGGACGGTTGGTCACCCTAATCAGTTTAACATCCCCCCCCCCGCAGAAAATACAGTTGTAAGCAATAAACTGCAGAAAAATACGGGATGTAGCACATATGACACATATGAAATTAAAAGTCATATATGCAAATGGACATTTAATTTCTTTTTTCACTCCCTGCAATTATTTCATGGTTCAGCCTTTATAGGGTTAAAGAGGAAGGCAGGCAACATAACCCATCTGTCCAGGAGCAGGTTGTAAAATTGAAGCTTGGCACAAAATCTCTGTAGAAATTTGAATATCTGACGAAAGATTCTTTCATCAAATATGAAGGTGAACAAACCAAATAATAAAGGCTTGAAAAAAGGAGTGACTTCCTGCTGCTGGGCCTGAATACTGGACTACTGGAGTATTGCAGTTACTGTAAAGTAATATCATTTTCAGTTATTTGATATTTAGTGACGTTAAACACAGATGAACTCACCTATGCTGCATGATGTAAACAGATTGTCAGGTCAGTTTTACTACAGCAGGACATTTTATGTGGGATACATATATGTAAAACTTATTGTAATGGGGTGTTAAATTAATACATAAATAAATAAATAAAAATCAGACAGAGCTGATTTGTGAGGCTGTGTGAGACAGAGAGAGGTGGAGGGACCGGTTCAGGTTTACACAGTGATAGAGACAGAGAGGGAAGGTAGACACAGACAGCCTTTTGAGATTCCACTCACGCATCTCTGAGTGTCTCTCAGTCTCTGCAGTATTGAATGAAAATGACTCCTCACCTTCACACACACTCACACACACCCACAAGCTAAGTATACATGCATCACACACAAACACACACACACGCATTAATCTGTAAACATGGAGGGATGAAAGAGTTTGCAAGTTATCTTGTTAAGTATTTGTGAGCCCTTTAGTGTGATAGGATTAGTGTACTGTGAATGTAGTATGGAGGAAGTCTGATTAAGTTGTAAAGTGTTGAGCTGCAGCGTAATTGCCCTACATATAAATGACTACGGAGTTCTTTCGATGCATTTTTGTGCTTTTTATAGAAAAGTTTAGCAAATTACATGTTTGGGTCGTTTTCATGCATAAAGCAGAAGACGCTTCGGGAGGGAAAGCGCCATTTCTGATGGAGAAATTATACATATTTCCATAATATGGGAAGCTTTGTGATAACAGAGTGGACGCAGTAGATCTAATACATCTAAAGCTTTACTTCAGTGAGTAAACCTCGTGTTCGGGTGATTTTTTTTCCCCTACCCCCCTTGCTTGTTGCGACATATGATACATTTACTGCCTTTTTTTCTTTCTTTGTGTTTTTAAAAAACTCACACAGGAAAAGACGCTGTTATATTTACCAGTCTTCACAGTTTGAAATAGAAGCTGACCTTATTTTAGCCTCTTTTTTGGACCTTTTTTTTAACTAAATAAATGGCAATAGTAGTTTGTGTTATTGTAAGCCTTGTCGTGTATGTCTGGTATACTGTAATGTCCTCCTGGAGGGTGGTGTTTTGAATAATTTATGAAACAAATGAGTTTGCCAGGAGATGCAGGTGTTCATCTGAGGACATTCGGGGGCTGTTCCACTGCCTCGGGTTTCATCACAAACACTTCGTTTAGCGTGCAAATAACCACAATGTAGGGAGAACACAACACACACAGTGCTTCATTAAATGAAAAGCTGTAATGTAATGGGGTTCCCGAATGGACAGACGGAAGAGTTGATTGTCTTGTTACGCTTCAATCAGGTCTTTCTGGATCGCTCTAGAAAATGATGGAGCATCGGAAAAGATACGAGTGTAAGAACGAAGATAGTTTTAAGAAAAGAAGTGAGGGAAATTGCTTAAAGTGGCGTGGACAACAAAGGGACTGAACCTTACTCTTCTTGAAGATAAGTTCATTTGTTATACACTTTAATCAGCTCATCCGGCCGAAGATTGGACTATCTTATGGCGTGGCGAGGCATCCGTCTGCTAGCCTACTCCTCCAAGTGTAGTGAGTCCTCACACAAACTGCGCTCAAGGTCAAGGTAACATTTGTCGTTTTACAGACAATAACCTGTAAACTGTGATGGATAGTGAGCCGAATGAGCTCACTGACATTCGGGTTATCTATATATCTACAGATGGGTGTGACAAATTAAAGGAAAACTCAAACGCTGAGTGTTTTAGTCATTGTGGTATCATGGTTCAGGTCGATGTTACATACATGCATGCAATACCTTTTTCCCCCCATTGTGTTGCCTTCATCCTACGATATTCTCATGGGAGGATAGAAATGCTTACCTCATCTTAGCCCACGCGACAATCTGCAGGAGAATTTGGACTGCGGCGGTGGACAGCACTCATTAAAACAATGCTCTCTAACACAAGACTTTTGGAGTAACACGAAAAGAATAGCTCAGGTCAGAATGTTGTGGCCCAGCACTGTACAAAGACCCCTTAAAATTTTAAATTTTACTTTAATTTTTTTTATATTTTTGTACATTTACTGTATTTAAGTTCTACTAGCAGTATTTATACTGAAGAAAAAGGTAGAGTCCAACTCTGACATGTTTGGCTTATGTTCTGCTGTCTTATTGGCAGGTACAGGTGTTGTCTAATACTAGTTTTTGTTGCTTATTAAAAAAATATATATTATACAGAAAAATAATAATTTAGAAGTTTTGTCATTACACAGTTTGTGTTTTTTCACGCCATTCTTCATGGAGCATGTTTCAGCTGTGCAGGTGTCACAGCTGAACAAATGGTGGTGCATGGTCAAGCAGTGTTTTCCCTTTGTTTTTAACTGGAAATGTAGCAAACAATGAAACTATAAAATGCTGTATGGACATCGGCAGCAAAAGCAATGATTTACCTGCCAAGAAAAATTGTTGTCGTTCCCCCAAATCCAGTTTCAGACAGGTTAATTTTCATTTAAGGGCTGAGAATTTCTGAGATAATCTCGGCGTTATAATTGGCCTTACAGCTTGTTCGCAAATTGAATGGGCAATGAAGTCCATCAAATGAAGTGCAGTGGAAATTAGCATCAGTGTTCGGTTGCATTGAAGTTCAGTGAGAAGTGTATGCAGAAGCGTTACACTGCACCACTGCTGGCAGCTACATTCACACAATAATGTACACTACCGTACGGTGTTAATGTGTACAGGCACCACCTCATTATCTCAGTGTTCCTCTCACTTGGCCTTGTCAGAAAAGTGTAAACACTGATGTGTGAGAGGTGTTAATGATGGATTCATTAACAGTGTAACAATCTGTGGATCTTTTGTGGTTGCTAAGGTTAAGTGCTGGAATATGTTGAGCTCGGTTGTGAATCAGTATTTAAACAGAACTGACAAGCAGGAGTTTGCTGTGTGGATCACTGCATTGTTGTGGCTAATACGAGGTAATGGCACCACATTAATATTATACAGCGACACCAGGTGTTATGATTCTGCAGATCTTTAAGCTTTGCCATCAGTTTAACCGAACAGATTCTGTTTTCAGGGGAGGGAAGGACACACGTGATTCTGATTCAGCCTTCAGTTTTGTATTTAATAACTGGAAATAATGATCAGGGGAGTGACTTGGCCATTGAAGACTATCCCGTTTCTTTGCTCGAGAAACTCTTGGCTTGCTTTTGGATTTGGTTTGTGTGGGTCATTATCTGTCCATTGTGAAGCGCTGTCTGATCAGTTTTGCAGCATTTGCCTGAATCTGAGCAGCGAGTACAGGCCTGTACACTTCACAGGTTATCCTGCTGCTACTGTTATAGCAGTCCCACTGGCAGCCATATATCCTAATGCCATAACATCGGCTCTATCATAAGCTGTTTCTTCCCGGCTCTTTTAGACTCTGACCTTCTCGTTCTTGAGTGTAACCAACAGTTCTACTTTCTCAAATCTAGGAACTAAAAGTAAACCAGCAGTCTTATAGCTAAGATCGGGGCCTGATTATTCAAGATTTTGTATGTGAGGAGAAGGATTTTTAATTCAGTTCTGAGTTTAACAGCGAGCCAATGAAGAGAAATATGCTCTCTGTGTCTAGTCCCTGTCAGTACTCTGGCTGCAGCATTCTGGATCAGCAAACGGCTTTTTAGGGAGCTTAGGTATACGCCCACGTCCTTGAATGTGTTACTGTAGCAGAGGTTAAAATGTTTAAATGTTGTGAAGGGTTTTTATAACAAAGGAAAGAATTCTGCAATCATCCACTGCAGTTGTCCTCTGTGGTCTTGCAGGTCTTTTGGTGTTGCTGAGCTGAGCGGCGCATTCATTCTTTTTAAGAAGTTACCACACTGTTGGTTTGGCCGCTCAAAGTTTTTGCTGTCTCTCTGGTTGGTTTATTTTGGGCGGTTTTCAGCGTAATGATGAACTCCTTCACCTATAACAGCATTTCTGTGGATTTCATATTGAGAGTTCCAGTGAAAAATCTAAAAACTGCAATTTCAATACTTAGAATCAACTCAGTGTTTTTGTTTTTGTTCTCATTTGCTTCACTTGTCATTGTGAAAATGAGAGAATAGGCCATAAAGCTGCTTGCCACAACTGTCCAATTACTTTTGAGCCTCTGAAAACGGGGCTCTGTGTGTAAATATGGCTGCGGTTCCTAACTGCTTAATGCAATACTCTTCTTAAACCCCTCTTCTTAAAGCCTGCGTTTCAATCACGTCTTGATTGTTTGATTAAAAATCAACTCATAGTCCAAATACTTCTGGATCTAAGTGTAACTCTGTAAGGAAGCAAATACGCCTGTTTCCAAATCCCAGTTTTACACTGTTTAACCCACGTGACTCTTCTAGAGATCAACATATGGAGACAAACATGGGGAAAAAAATCATTTCTTTTAAAGATGCTTTGTTAAACCTATGATTCATTCTGATTTTAATGTCATTTGACTCAACCTGATTTGTCATAATCAAAAGACACTTAGCCGTCAGCAGCAGTACCAGAGCTTTTAGCGTTGCTGTAGTTTTCCATGTATGAGAGGTGGCCCTGCTTTTTGAGGCTTGTTGTTTTTGCTTTTATTTCTCCTCGTTGCCGTGTTTGGGTGTTTGGAAAAATGCTGCTTTGTCAGCAGGTCAGGTAGATCCCCTCCTCCTCCCTCCTCCCGTTCTTCTTTTTCCGCCACAAACATTAAGTGCGCTCACACACTCACTGCCACATGCACACACACACTCATAATCTCTGCTTTGTCCTCTTTTCTCCTCTTTCCCTCCCTCTCTCGGTGCACGAAGGCAAACTCAGCAGACCTCCAGGCTGCCAGGGAGCAAAGGCATTCTGGGTAATCCAGGGTGCGAGGAGGGAGAGGGAGTAAAAGGGGAGAAAAAAAAAAAACGGGGGAAAAAAATCCCAAAAAACAAAACACACTTGATGCTGTGCATGATTTTGTACACACAGAAACACACACCAAATCCAGCCTCTCGCCACTGAACCATGGAGCTGCAAATCTCCATCTGTGTCCATCTGTACGTTCATCTGTTGAGACAAATACAGCCTATGTTTACAGCAGAATATAGAATCTAAAAACTGCACGGCATCCTGTTCGACATTGCTCAACATTAACGATCGAGAGATATGAGGGCGAAGGAACAGAGAGGGTGGCGGGGTGGAGCAGAGGAGGATACAGGGGTGTCGTCAGTCTGCTTTTATCTCAGCTCTGATTAAACCTTGTTCCTGTCTGACCTAAAAAGTCAGCTGGCGGAAACTTCAGAGACTGTTGGGTGAATTTCGCTGGATCTCTTTACACCCCTCCAGTGCCTTCAGAGGGGGAGAGAAAGTGAAAAGGAAGATCAGAAAAATAGAACAGAGAGTGGGCAGATACTGACACAGATGCAGTCACTCCGGCTTCATGAGCCCACTGTTCACACGTTATTGTGTACAATATATGGATGTACGTACATTCTCCCACACTGCGCGTTGTCTGCTCTGTATTCCTAAAGAGGATGAGGAAGAAGAGGCCGGTGCTGGGTGGTAACTTGGTTGTACAATGCGACAGGAAGCAGACAGAGGCAGTGCTGAAATGATCCAGCGCCACCCGTCTGGGACAAGCACAACAAAAACGCATTGAATAAAAATAAACCTGGGCCGGCGTGGCAGGGCATCTGCAGAAACAGGAAATATCCCACTGAGGGAGAGAGATGGGGAAAGACCCTCGCAGTGCAGACTTTTCTTTTTCATTTAATTATTTAGTATGACTTTTATATAAGTGGTGGCAGGCTTATCTGGTATTTGGTGTTGGATCTGTTATCTTTGCAACATGGATAAGTAAATTCCTGCTTTAAGGAAGACGGAAATTAGACAAACTATTATATCTGCTTGTTTATTCTGCAGAAAAATGGAGAGTAGCTGACATTTTTCGCGATGAAAAATGTCACCACTGATGAAACAGGTGAAAGAGGTGTTGAGTTTGTTGTTTCTGACAAGTCTGAGATCTGAGTTGAAGTCTCCCTTTTTCGCCATTTGTCTCTTTCAGAGTGCCGCAGCAGCACCGAGTCCAGTCCTCGGTAACCTTCCCCCAGGAGAGGGCATGCCAGTAGGGCCAGTCCCACCAGGATTCTTTCAGGTATGCATGCAACGCAGGGCTGAACGGCCATGTTTCTGTCACTCCAGAGGATGTAATATCAGCTCAAATTTGAGCTTCCCCAAATTTGGCGGATTCAGTCTCACTTCATTTCAATTGCATTTTATTGAAACTGCTCCAAATCACAGCAACAAGCCATCTCCAGGCATTTTAAATGGAAAGAGCGCATTGCAAACATCATGACTAGAAACCCAATGATCCCCTAAGAGCAAGACCTCACTCTCAGATAACAACAACTGTATGTATATTCACGTACGTTACCTTTGAATATGTGACAATCTCTGTGCGGATGCATCTCAACGTGAAAAAAAACCCCTAATCTGACAGAAGAGATAAATTTCTGGCACACAAAAGCGCACACATGCAGCATTGCCCCAGATCATCTCTGAAGGCCTCTGCCAGTTGTACATCGATTAAACGTCATTATCAGTCAAATTCAGGCGCTCGGATTAGACGCAAAGATCAATAGTCTTCCCGGGCATTTCTTAGTTCTGCTTTCATAAACTCACATGTGAGTCCAAACGGCCTTTTCCATCTCCTTCTGAAGATCAGTCGCTCTTTGAAGGCAAGGTCTTGTCAAGACCTCTTAGTTAAAGAAATATAACAATTACCTGATTGCCAGCTCTTCTGTCGGGTTTTTTAATTAAATATAACAGAATATCTGCAGTACTTGTTTTGGTTTTTTTTCGATAAATTGCACATTATTTCCAAAGTCAGTCACAAATGATGCTTTGTGTTATTCATTCAGATTCTGTTAAGTCATTTGCTGATAATGATCAGTTGTTTACATTTTTTATTTAATAATAAAAAAATAGATTTTAAGTAACACCATCACTAAAGTAACCTAAAATGCTGTAGCTTCATCCATTTGATGTCTCTTTAGCACAGCTAAGACAGCAATTTAAGTGAAGGCTCTGATTAAATTAAGAGGACCATTGCTCTCTAGTGGCAGATTTCTGCATTGCTCCTCCACCACTGCAGAGTGGCTCTTCTGTCCGGGGTGGCATCAGTTCAGCAGACATAGCAACAGCATTGCTACTGTCTGTGGTGAGGACAAGTGAAAGCCCACTCACAGCTGCAAAAGAGCTCCTCATACAGGCTGCCAAATTCCACACAGTTAACACATGCACTGACATCATTATCATCCTTTTTTTTCTCCTGTCATTTTTTTTCTCCCCCTCATAAATTCGCTCCAGTGAAAATGCGGTCAGCTTCCTCAGTTTGCTGTATGGGTAAAGGAAAATGAGCCCTGAATTCGAGTGAAAACATAAAAGCAGCTCTGGTTGGTTTCCTGCTTTGAAGAGCGTATAAAGTTCCCACTGTGCCACTCTCTAAATCTTTGTTACACATGTGGTCAGTCCATTTATTTGTCTGCATGTAATACTTTATTTGCCTAAATTTTAGCCATTTATGTCACCTCGATACCCCGGAGGACCAAGACCGCCCCTCAGATTACCGAATCAGGTAAGAGCCACACTGACCCCTGCAGGCAGCAGCCTAGAGCTGGGCGATATAAGATTTTTTCATATCACGATATGTTTTTTTCATTTCAGGCGATAACGATATATATCACGATATAAGCCAAATAACTATATTTGAAATAATCAGCAGCTTGTTTTGATTTAAATATTTATTTCCCATAATAAGTTCAACAGGGTAGATGTACTTAAGAAACATGAGACTTCAGTTTCAGATAAATAAAGGCAAATATTGCAAACTACACAAAGGGCAGCCGCTAAAGCGTTTAAGTTTCAAAATAGAACAAACAAAACAGACCGCTAAATTGTCAATTCCATTTAGAAACAAAATATTAATTCTAAAAAAATAAATCTTAGTTTGTTTTACACTTTGTTTAAACAGTTTTAACAGTTGCTTTAGTCTGACAAAAGCCGAATGACGAATTAGCGCTTTCAGTCAGAGATTGAGCATGCACCGCTTTATTGTATTTCCAGACTTGCTTTCGGCACAATTTACAGTGTCAGACTTGAAATAGCTGAAATACCTTCACACTACGAAACTTCTATGGCCTTTCCGTTCGACAATCTCTCCGGAATTGGAACCATCATCTGTTTTCTCTTCGATAGCCTTCGCTCACGCTCTCGGTTGATTTTTCTCTAGTCGGCGCACTCATTTCCTCCATTACCCGGGCGGCACGGCGGCTGGCTGCTTCCCAAACAAATACACACGTGCGGCTTGGCACTTGTGCTGTACATAACAAGTCACGTGACGTGACGCTGCGGCTGTGATTGGTTCGGCTCTGCGCTACTTAATTTGGATTGGCTGTTCTTTTCTTTTTTTTAAGAGCACAAGAGAGATGAGGCCTATTGCAATAGTTTAATTTTTCTATCGAGAAAAAGTTATTTCGCAGTACATATCGTTATCGTTCTATCGCCCAGCTCTACAGCAGACGTAACTGAATTGTACAAATGAGCAACATAACAGTGATTATAACATTGGAGATGGATCCTCTTCTTTCTGTAGGGTCTTGGAGGAGTTCCAGGGAGCCAGCCTATGTTACCGAGTGGAATGGATCCCACAAGACAGCAAGGTGCATGCCCACACTGAAACACGCACACATATAGTCAACAATTACTTTATTTAACAATAATGCAGGCAGGCAGGATTTTGTCTTTTGAAATAATATTTACTGTGCGATCATAGCCTGATTGAGGTTTTGCCCTTAAAACATGCACCCTTATGTATTGACACGACTAAAAGAGGACTCTCCACCTATAGATCATGGATTCCTGAGCCAAATTTTACTGTAGTAGCTGTCAAGATATTTCATTACAAAATAAATAAAAACCATTATGACACTATAATTGGGATAAGGGAATCACCAAAGTCAGAATGGGTTCCCGAGGGGAACGTGAAACAAGTTTTATGATAACGGTATATAAAGAAACAGTCGCCTTATTCATTGCACTGGAAGAATGGCACGTTTATGAGTTTTTAATAGTGTTCAGATAACCGTGAAGCCCAGTTGATAGCTGCTCAGTGCTTGTTACCAAGATGAACTCATGGTAAGCCTCTCACTGATATACTATTATCATTAATATTAAAACCAACATGTTCAGTATTCTTATGAATCGAGCATACTCCCATTTACGCAAACTACTCACTGCTCCAGACAACACTTAAATTATGCATGGGTGAAGATGGTGTTTAGGTCGAACCAACATCAGACCAAGAAAACGGTGTCACTGAAGCAGCTGTAAATTTTAGCATTTGTGCCATCTAAGTCTCGTCGCCTTAAAAATGCATGCTCGTCTGTGGTTTGAGTCACCAAAGTGGCCACAAAAAGGTGTTAAACACAAAAATGCTTGTTTGAAGAGAACCTTTTCTCATTCTGGTAAATCCTACATTTCAGGACATCCAAATATGGGAGGACCAATGCAGAGGATGACTCCACCCAGAGGCATGGTCCCACTAGGACCCCAGGTTTGGGTCAAGATGATTTTTCTTTGAGGACTACTTGCTGTAAGTTTTGTTTCTGATAGATACTCTCATGTAGTCGTGTCCAAACGGAATTCTGGTTTCTGTTTTTTCCCAGAACTATGGAGGTGGGATGAGGCCACCACTGAATGCTCTGGTTGGTCCTGGGATGCCTGGTATGAGCATGTGAGTGGTATATGCATAACATAATGACAGCCATCATCACCATAACACACACACATACAGACAGAGTAGCATAAGCACATGAGGTTATAAAAGAGTAAAATACACTTTTCTGTGTGTCTATTTTAAAAATGTAAGCTTACTCAGCACATTTTTCTCCAAATGTCAGCTATCTTTAATCACTCAGTAGAGTTGTTATAGTCAGCCGTTTCCTTTACATAGCTTTAACTGTCTTTTGCCTACAGCTCTGGACATGAAACCATAACTGAAACCTTTTCCTCTATTTAGTCTTCTTTAGTTTTTTTCTTCTTCTTCTTCTTCCATTTACTTTTTTTCTGGCATCTGGGGAGCTTGTTATTGCCAACTCTACCCAAATGAATTGGAAACAAAGACCCTGCCAAATGCAAAAAACTAAAGTGTATGGGTTTTTTCTAGGGGACCTGGTGGTGGTAGACCCTGGCCAAATCCTCCCAACTCCAATTCTGTAAGTCCTGCAGCAAAAATAGCGAAGAAGAAGTTTCATTTTCATTTCATGACTTTAGTGGTTTACTTCTTTGTCTTTGTAGACCCCATACTCTTCTGCGTCACCAGGAAGCTATGCGGTATGTATGTTTGAAACCATTAAACTAGCTAAATAGGCTGTAATTCACAGGATCATGCATGAATGTCATGAAAACAAAACTCTCATTTCAGGGACCTCCAGGGGGAGGAGGGCCACCTGGAACACCAATAATGCCAAGTCCTGCAGGTAAACTCTGTGTGTATCAGTTGTATATGTGTATGTAGATATATAAACATGCTACTGACCTTTAATTTTCTTACTGTTTCCGTTTTCCTGTTTGTGTTCTGTCAGATTCAACTAACTCTGGAGACAACATGTACACTATGATAAACACAGTCCCTCCAGGTGGAAGCCGGCCAAATGTGAGTGGCTGTTGGGTCTGTGTTAGTGTTACAAGTCAAACAGGAGTACTGCTGTTAACTTGTCCTATGTGTGTTCTCCGAAGTTTCCTATGGGTGCAGGCAGTGACGGTCCATTAGGGGGAATGGCCGGGATGGAGCCACATCACATGAATGGCTCTTTAGGTACAAAAACAAGAAGCTTGTGTGTTCTGCAAGGGCAAAACAAACAAACCAACAAACCTCTGGTTATGTTTGTCCCTGATTTGTCATGAAAAATTAGTATTCATTTGATCCTGGTGATGTGCATTATTTTCATACTTGTGTTCCCTCCTTCAGGGTCAGGCGATATGGACAGTCTCCCCAAGGTATGAGAAGTTTTTCACCTACTCTGAACTACACTTCTGATTTGTGTAGCAGATACTGTGATATATGTTTTATTTGCCTTTGAGCAGAACTCTCCTGGTAACCTAAGTATGAGTAACCAGCCTGGGACGCCTCGGGAGGATGGAGAGATGGGAGGAAACTTCCTTAACCCTTTTCAGAGCGAAAGTGTGAGTGAAAATTAGTTTTTTTAATGTATGGGATTACTTGAGGTGTTTCCTGCTGAGAGTTCCCTGTAATACTTTGCATTAAACGTGCCCATTTGTTATGCTAAGCTAAGATACTACTTGCTGTACTTTTTACCATGCAGATAATATCAGTCTTACTAGTCTCTGCAAGATATATAGACTGTATATAAAAGATGACACCACCACTGTTTTGCTGACTAGTGTTCTGAAGCCTCGACTTCATGACGCTGGCCGTTGCCATCTTCTTTTTCTTTGTTTAAACTGGACATAGTCTATTTTCACCAGCATCATCTGCTAATGCTAGCTCTGGCTATTTAGCTTAGTTCCCATGATGCAGCTGTGATTTTAAATGTGATGCTAATTCTTGCTGGTGAAACAAAGAGGCTTCACAGCTGACTGCGAGTGCTCACAGACCTGGTCCCTGTCTTCAAAGCAATCATTTCAAAGCCAACGAGGTCCCACTTGGCGCATATGGTCCTAGTAATTTTGGTCTCTAACCGCTAATATGCTTAGTGTGACTGTTGCATAATTAAGACTAATGGCTAGAGATGTGCTTTCCTCTCTTAAACACATTAACAGTCGCGTTTTTATGTTTCTGCTTAATTTTTTTCTGCAGTATTCTCCAAACATGACGATGAGCGTGTGAGGGCTCTGGAAGCAGGTTTGGTCTGTCGCTCAATAACCTGGTGTGGCTCTGCAAAAAGCAGTGAGACATGATGTGATGCCATCTAGGCCAGTGACTCTTCCTCCACCACCACCTGCCCAATCGGACAGTAGCCCCAGGCGCCATCTTACTACTACTACCCCCCCGACCGAAGTCCCACCTTTCCATGGTTTCTGTCCATGTTTCTACGCTCCTGTTTTTCTCCAGTTCTAAGTGGTGACTCTGCTACCTTCATCTGCTCTTCCTCTGCTCCAATGAGACTGTACAAAGGAACTAAATTGACCCAGAGGAGAACTCTGTAAATTTGCATACGGTGTGTATGAGAGAGTGCACACAGTCCGGTCACAGACAGATTTTTCTGCCTTTGCATCAGATCACAAAGCTCGGTACCCAAAAACAAAATGCCAGTATCCTAAAGTTAAAATTCCAGTGAGTTTAAATATATAAAGTCACTGTTTGATTGATCTAAATGGCTGTCATCAAGTCTTCTTTTTTCTAATTAGTCTGTTTGCAGTACCAGAAGAGAAGTGGAGAGACATCGCAATCCTTGGGCCGATATTTGAGAAGTCTTTTCAGAGTTTGTAAATGTCTAAAGACCGCATACATTGCATTTAAAGTTTTATACTGTCAGTGGTTTTCTCATCCCACTTGACAATATTTGTTTTCAGATTTAGTTTGAAGGCGAATGTTCATTAAGAAAAAAACTCGCTCAAGGCTTAAAGTGAGACTATGAACCTGCTTTAACAGCAGCCAACATGCCACAGGTGGAAATGGGAAATGTCTAAACACAAAAGTCGGCAAAGTGGCATTGTAGATAGGTCATTGCATTAGCTAACATTTAGCAACTAAAAGCTAATGGTCATACCAGACCAAGCAAGACAGACAACGCAAAAGTCCTGAATGTATTGAACTAAGCAATCATGCATTCTAGTAGTTACGGATTCATCTTTCAGTTAATCCGAGGGACAACGAGCTAACTCGTCTTTAAAAACTTCCATAGTCTGACTTTAAGTCACATGAGATCAGTCACTATGCTTATTGTAATTAAACTGAAGTCAGCATAAGGCTGAGGAATGTTTGCACAAATGTTAGTACTCAGTAGTACTCAGTAGTACTCAGTAGTACTGTACAGACTGAAAGTTTTTATTTCACCTGAACTCTTACTACAACTCATCCTGTGGGTTTTTCCCCATTATGTGCTTTTGTGGGGCCGAAACAAATGTTTTTGACAGAAATGAAGGGAATCATTAGTTTGTTTGTTTTTCTTGGTGACAAAACATGCTCCCATATCCTAGACATAAAAACGTTCAAATGAGAAAGACAAGTAATAAGAGGTGAGCAGTATGGATGATGAACTGCAAGCTTTGGTCACTCATACTTAACTGTCGTCCGGAAAAACTGTGATTTTTAGTATGATGAACAATTGGTTGGTACAGAAAAATAAAACAAGCTCGTTTTTAAATAATCTTTGAAACCTTTTTCACTGCCCAAGATGAATTATTATCATGTACAAAGGGTGAATATTCCTGCAAACATTCTCCTTTCCCTTCCCTTACTGCAAAGTGTACAGCTCACAAATGTAGCTCCTCTGTCTTGTATGTGTATTTGATATTATTATTATTATTATTTAAAGATAATGCTAGAGAGAATTATTATTGCAAAGGGAACGATGGACTGATGGCGCACCATCACAGCTGACCTGAGATGTTTTATTTTGTTTTGTGTTAGATTGAAGCCATAAGTGGGAGTACATAAAGATCAATTTGTAAATTGGATCATTTGTTTTCTTTCTGTTTTTGTGACAGTATGTGGGACTCCATTTGTGACGTGTTCATTTTCTCTTTTTTATTCTTGTATTATGTTTTTGTAAATACACAGAGAAGTTTCATGGGTTTTGACTATGCTGATATAAAGCTTCTCTAACCTTAAAGTGTCATCTCTTTTCATTTTGAACAGACTTTGGAGTGCATTTGAAAGTATCTGCAGATGAAATTATATGATCACAATTGTGTTTGTTAAAGCTGTACTTAAATTTACCAAACCTGTTGTATAACTTCAATCATTCGGGGATGGATTTTGTACTTGAAATTTGATAGACAGGTAGATAGATAGGTGGATAGCTTTACATGTATAGCTATATATTTTAACAATAATAATAATAATAACAGCAACTCCCCCAGAAGAGCAAGGGCTATGCTAGAGGCTATACTAAAACTCGATGTTGTTACTCTAATTATAACAGTAATAACATCAAAGTTGTTATGGCTTATGTTGTTTTTATTACATCATACTGATATCAGCCTGTTATGGCGTCATTGTAAAGGGCATCGTATTGGGAAAAAAAAAAAAGAGTGTGTTGTACAGCTCTCTCTATGCCAGGGGCTCAAACTCCTGTACTCGAGGGCCGGTGTCCTGAAATCTTTCCATGTGGCCCTGTTGCACACCTGAATAAATTAGTAGGTCATTAGGAAGAGTATAGAACTTGACTGCATGCTGAGGTGGCAACCCCTAACCTAACCCGCCGTAAGTAAATGTAAGTGTTTGGAAAAATGTACTTCTAAAAGTACTTTTATTTCACCATATTCATTCACTCATGAGCTGCTGTAACATGAATCAGATGGCTGAACTGCCACCTCAGCATGAAGTCAAGTTCTGTAGAGTCTTGCTAATGACCTGCTAATTGCATTCAGGTGTCCTGCAACAGGGACACATGGAAAAGTTGCAGGACACCGGCCCTCGAGGACTGGAGTTTGAGACCCCCGGCTCTATGCCCTTTCATATGATGTATTATTCAATAGGTTTTGTTTTTTTTTCCAATCAAGGTCAACTTTGATCTTGGGCACTAACAATGATGGTTGAGGTCAAAAGCTTAGCCAATCTATTCGTGTCCCCCAAGGCCCAGTTTCTCACTGTAAAGTTTGCAGATAATACATAAAAACTGTAGTTAATATCAAATTTTTATCAATTTTCACATTCGGTGTGACGACCCGATTCTCAGCAAAGTTAAATCAGCTCGAGCTGTTGTTGGTATCTAATAGCAGAAGTTGTCAGTCTGCAAACTGACCGGCTACATCTTTACATTCAGACTTGGACTGGCACGGCTGCCTTGCCCTCCACCAGCAGCGGCAGCTTCATGTAATTTCTCAGTACTATGATTATTATTTACTTGTTATCTCTTGTGACTACATTTATATCAACACGGTATGTGCAAACTGTAAGACTGCATCTCAGACCATGTGACCTTTGACTACCATCAGCCACAGATAGAATTCACCACAGACAGCAGGAGGGCATGTGAGAAAATCTCTTGCAGCACCACAAAGAAGACCATCTTCATTCTTGTAGTACTCAGAGTTAGATTTACAAATGTACACACACATTTAACACATGACAAACTCTTCTTTAGACAGTTGTTTCAGTAAAATTCACCATACTTTCCCCCAGTCTAAGAGTATTTATCTCTATATTGATATTCAAAGACTTGACTGTAAGTCGTGTTTGTTCTGAGACTTATCAGTTTGATTTCCTTCCTCTGTTTCAGATCTGTGTCCCAATGAGAAGGAAACTGCCAGAGATGTAAAGGAAAAAGCAATAAAACACTGTTATCACCTGCTGTGTCGCTCAAGTCTAACCAGAGACATCAACTGGCTCCATGAGTCACATTTGTATTCAGATGTGCTTTCTTTGATATGAGGGAACTCTGTATCGCTGATGTGTTGATGCTTTTTTTTCATCTTGCAGGGAGTTCAATGTGAGACAGGTAGTTAGTTGACTGTCGCACTCTGTGTTACTACCTGGTCTAAAGTATGTCTCTGTAGGTCATCCAGGTGATGACTGGTAGCTTTGGTAAAAACACAGCTGATGAGACTCATAAAGTTATTCACTAATGAACCTGCGACATTCAGCAGTAGATCTGCTAAAGACAAGTCAACAAACTAATTTCATTAATGCTGCAGTTGGGTTAAATAATGTTGGTAAAGGGTTTTTCTTGTCTCCTATATTCGCTCAAATCTTTACAAAAGGACACGCTATGCTTGCTTTTGTTTTTCAGGAATCTGCTTTATTTGTACTTTGTGTTTTGGCAGACGCTACCCTGGAAATTCCAGTAAGTTTCCAGTGCTTCCAGTGATCTGCAATAGCTGGCAATTCCAGGCTGCAACAGATGGTGATTGTGAAGTAGTTTGTTTCTGTGCCACCATACCCAATTCTGTCAAATACTTGTGCTGATGCTCACTCCATACTTGACAGATAAAGAGAATATCTGTTTCACTTGTCTGTGAGAAGCCTTTGCAGGAATGCAGCACATTCATGTTGTTTGCTGTTTTCCATTTTGTTATTCTGCAAACACACACACACACCACAGAAAAAAAAAAAACTAAATAGAGCTTTATCTTTATCTGTACCAACATTGCACAATCCCAATGAAGACCACCTCCTCTCTTATGTAACTTCCCCGCTGCAGTCATTCCCCCTTCCTTATAAGAGTCCAGCTGTTGTGGTCTTGCTGTAGTATACAGCTGCCTGTCATTTGACTTGTCGTCATGTTCCTTCGTTGTTGTCTGGCTTTGCTGGCTCTCTCTTCGCTCTCTGGTGCGTCTGATCCAGGCTGTGAAGAACTCATTAAGCCTCTGGAGGATCGTAGCAAGGTACAGTGTCCTCAGCACAGACATTCACCATGAAGCTGAACAGAGTTTAAATTGTTTTAACTCCCTGAGGCCTGAATCGTCATCGCTGATGCCCCTAGCTCTAGCAAAAAAACAAACAAAAAAAAAAACAGACTTGACCTTGGATGGTTAAAAAGGTCCCACTGGTGATTTTGCATGTATAAACTTATTATTATGTATGATCACAGAAACAAGTTATGAGCATGTTTATGCATGTGGTAAAGATGGTAAACTCCGCCTCCTGGTTCTTTAGAACCTGCTGTGAATCTCTTTGAAAATTGAATTTGCTTTTCTTTTTTTTCATCTTTCTCTAGCTTTTGGGAAAATGGATATTTTACGCTGCAACATCAGACAGCGAAGAGCAATTGAAAGAGCTTAAAACTGTGCACAGCTTCTGGGTCGAACAGACATCCATACCTGACAGTGAAGACATGCCCAGTCGCTTTGGACGCAAAGCGTAATTGTCGATATTTTCAAAATGATTTGTACTACCTTCAAGGCAGCGGTGTTAAACATAAGGCCCGTGGGCCAGAATCGGCCTAGCAACAACTCCAATCTGGTCCAGTGGACAATTTATGAAGATGAGAAAGAGGGCATACATTTTGAGCTTTTAACTGTACTTTCACAAGGTTTACAGTTTTGTAATGAGATGAGTTTGACACCCCTGCTTTGAGGCATCAAATGAGTAACATACTTTAACCTCTTGACTTTTTTCTTTGTTTTTTCATGTGCTTCTATTTTTTTCCTGCTCCTTACCAGGGATGGCAAATGTTATCATGGAAATGTCACTGCCACCTTCTTAGGAAACTCTTCCACAGACACGTGTAAGAGATCACGTTGTTAAACTTGCATTATCAAATATTCATTGTGATGTAAAACAACATGGCAACCATCTAATTTGTATCTTACAGATTACTATAACTCTACCAGTTATGAGCATATTGGCAAGTATCTGGCCACTTGCCCCGACTGCATGCTTTGGACAGACCACTCGGTGTCAGAGATCGGCGGCAAAACCACAAAAAGCAGAGGCTTCAGGATCTTCAGTGAGTTGCATTCGCCTGTCTGTGTCCATATGTGTCCAACTTTTAGGACGCTGTAATGTTAATAATTAGTTTCAAACTGTTTTTTATTGTTTTTGCCACTCTGTTGAAAATAATGTTAACACTGCCATCCCCTCCCTCCAGCAAAGACTGGGACACTGGAGGCCTCTCATCTCGAAGTCATCAAGAAACAGGCTGAGTGCCTCAACTTCACACTAGATTTATACTTTGCAAACACTACAGGTGAGATGCGTTCACCATCCACGCAAACAGTAAGCAGTACATCTAATGTAAACAATGACTCATCAGTTTGATTTCTTTCCTTCGTTTCAGATCTGTGTCCGTATGAAAGTGAAGCTGTAACAGATGCAAGACGGGACGAACAATAGAGAAAAACACATTTAAGCTCCTTTCACCCGATCTCTCAGATCTATCCTGTAACCTGAAATTACTCAAGTGTTTGAAGTGTGTATTCAGATGTGTATCACAGATGTGCTGACAGATGTGGAGAAAGCGCTCTTTCATCTTGCAGTGGGTTCAGTGCAGGACAAGGAGTTTGTAACAGTGTTAACTATGGCTGGGGGATTTTTGTGTGAATAGGTGCAATAGACTGATTTTACATTTACTACAAGATGCAGTAAACTGTGATTTCTGATTTTTCTTGTATTCACATAAAGATTTACAGAAAGAAACTGTGTGTTTGTTTTCTTCTGTTCTGTGTAAATCCGGTCTATTGGTCAAACTTAAGCAAGTCTTTCCTGTGAATTCATAACTAAAACATTTAAAATGCAGAGGCTTTTTTCCTTTAAAGCCACGCCCGTCCTATATTTTTCCATCATTGGCCTTAATGTCCCATCCTGACAGTTTTGCAGTGTCTGTTTTAAATTGATGTGTGGATTTTACAGTATGTGATATTAACTGTAACAACCACCTAACAGCATGCAAAAAAAAGAAAAAGAAAAATTGATTCTTCTCTGGTTATCCTTACCAGGGTTGGAGTCTGTCCCAGCTGCCATAGGGCAAGAGGCGGGGTACACCCTGGACAGGTCACCAGTCTGTAGCAGAGCTAACACAGAGAGACAGACAGCTATTTGCACTCACATTCATATTAACCTAACCCCACTAACTACATGTCTCTAGACTGTGGGAGGAACTGAGAGTACCTGCAAAGAACCCACGCAAACACAAAGATAACAACTCCACACCTCCACACAGAAAGGCCTTGGCCAGATGGTGGAGTCAACCCCAGGATCTTCTTGCTGTGAGGCAACAGTGATAATCACCATCACACCATACTGCAGTGTGGTGGTTAGCAAAAAAAATAAATAAGTGATAAGTATGTGGTAAAGATAGTAAACGCCTTTCTGAAGGTAAATACTGTTTTATGTTCTTCTGCACCTGTTAAACGCACATCGTGCTGATGCAGCAGGGCTTGTCTGGATGCTTCTTGCACTCCACCTGAGAGATTCATCCAAGGAACAGCGACCCCAGCCGGCAGTTTCTAACTAAAAAGTTAGCCTTTTTAAAAAAAACAACAAAAGAAAATATTGATTCTCCTTCAAGTCCTGCTGCAGACTAGCGACCTGTCCTGGGTGTACCCTGCCTCTTGCGCTATGACAGCTGGGATAAGCTTGATTCTCCTTCCACTGCATCTCCTTGGTCTGAGTTGAAATGCTGTTTCCGAGAAAACCCCGTGCACAAAACGTGCACTTATTCTGTTATTTTGGTTGGTACAAAACTCACCGACTCAACAGCTGTACTAGTTTTTGAACTTCTCTTGGTAGATTGTGCTGGTTGTTACTGGGTGTATCTGTGTTTATGAATTAGTGCACTCATAGCAGTGGAAGGTTTTACAAATGATTTACTATCGGTACATATTTGTGATTGCAGCCTTATGCTAATTTGCCCCACTTAGCCCGCTTCTTAAATCTAACCTTTAATATTTACCATTTAGCACGCGCACACTCGCATCACCAACAAACACCAAATGAAGCATTATCTCTATTGAAACCAGCCTTACATAATCCTGTTACACAGTCCAATCAGCCCCTCTGCCCACCCCCTCTCTTATGTAACCTCCACTGAAGTCATCCCAGCCTCCCTACAGGAGCTCAGCAGTCCTGTTCTTGCTGTATGGAGCTGGTTGTCGTTTGACTTCTCATCATGCCTCTTCATTATTGTCTGACTTTGCTGCTCGCTCTGTTTTCTGATCTAGACTGAGGGGGTCAGGGGTCAGCCATTTATTTTCCCAGGGGGTCACATGAGAAGAGAAACCAGTACTGTTGTGGTGGGCCGCACCAATAAGCAGATAAAAAGATCAGATTAATACTGAGTGTGATTGATCACAGAAATGGTACACTGTCCTCAGCAGAGATATATATTAATCACATATTTTGAAAATGTGATTTAAACCTAACCCAAGTCACTTTCAGTAGAAATGTTTGTTTCTGCGATGACTGTCAGAATTGTGAAGCTGTATAAATTGTGAGATTATTCTGTTATCATATGTTACCTTATATATGTAATCAAAGTAGTTGAATTATGATACTGCTGTAGATCATATTATACCCCTTAATATAGAGTGTGTGATCAGTATGTAGTTTTAGTTTGCATTATACTTCTGACTTAAAAGAGTGTGAAAATCATTAGATCTATTGGATTGACCTGTATTACTCGACACTGTTGAATGTGTTACACTGTTTCTTGACATTTCATACTGCTGAATCATGAAGAGAATGTTGTGTGCAGAAGACCTTGTGCCGATAATAGAAGAGACGACCACATTCCATACCCCCACCTTTACAGAGAGCAGAAAGACAGGGAGCCGAGGTCATAACTTAGGCGCCGTAAGAGAGAAAACATGTGAATGTTTAGGCTTTTACGACTAGGTGGGGGCCACTAGGGGCTATAAAAGGCTGAGTAACCCGTCACCATTTTGAGACTTGCTGTGACCCTCTGCAGGCAGGTCTCCCCATCATGATGGTTCTTATGCTCTTAAGTGTTGAATTGTATGGAAATAAAATATTGTTGATTGAGCATTTATACACCGAGTATTGTCCTTCCTTCAGCCCAAAGATTAAAAGAATTGGGAGATTTTAACAACTTGGTGCCTGGTGACCCGGATCTTTGGTGTGCTGAGGAGGGGCAGATTTGGCCTGTGGTGAGATCGTGGGGCGAGGCGAACAGAAAGGACCGGTCCAAACAGAAAGGTAAGCACAGCCTGTTGTATTATAAATACCAAATGTGCATATTGGGCTTTCCAAATTAATCTGTTCGCTGAGTTACACGTATTTTCACATTAAATTTGTCGGTGTCTGGTTTTTGGCGCAAGATACTAACAACATAAGTTGAGGCTGAATTCCAGTGTGTCATAGGAACTGCCTCTAGCAAGAAACTAATAACATACTACGTTGAGTCTAGTTGCAGCTGAACTGCTTCTAGCAAGATACTAATTACATACTACGTTGAGTCTAGTTGCAGCCCACTTTACCTTCCACATTTAACTTTGTCTAAGACTGGCTTCTGTAGCAATAATACATTAGAATCTTTGGAGACGCGGCCATAAGTCCAGTACATTGAATAGAGGTTTTGAAGTGGGTTATGGTGTCGGTTGAGTCCTCATTGATGCGGCCATGAAATTAGTATAAAATTAAGGTTAAGCAGATACTGGCTTACGGTGCGGTTGAGCGCCAGCAACGCGTAATGCGAAACACGTCCGTAGGTTTTGGTTTATGATGCGGCCGTGTTCTGGTGATGCGGCCGTAAGTGCAGTAGTGAGGGGTTGCTGGTTTCAGCACATTGAAAAGAGGTTAGACGGTGGTTTATGGTGTCGGTTTTGAGCCTCGAGGGCTGCGGTCATAAAATTATAAGTAAAATATTTACTTCACCCCGATTAAAGGTAAAGTAGACGCTGGTTTATGGTGTCGGTTTTGAGCCTCGGGGACGTGCATCACTTCTGTTTTATGATGCGATTTTGCCCCGTGGTGGCGGCCATAAGCGCAGTGAAAGGGGTACATGGTGTATGGTGCGGTTGTGCTTCGGAAGAGTTCTAACAGTTGAGCTTAGAGGTTTCTGTGTAAATTTCCGCTGGTGAAAAGCGCTCTCTGTGGGTCTCACTGCTGGTGAGGCGCGCTCTGGGCGTTGTGTGTGTGAAGCGCGCTCTGGGTGCTGTTCTGTGTGTGGGGCGCGCTCTGTGTGTGAAGAGTGAACACAGTGACAGTGGCGGTTGATGTGTGAATAGGAGGACATTAGTGCGAAGAGAATGCTTTAAGATCAAAGGTTGACGCCTAGTGGACCTGTGGAAATTAATTTTGCCCTGGGGTTGGCTCCCCCACCGTACGTTGGACGCGGCGTACGGACCAGCGGCGTCTGGAGGTCCAGGCTTATCACCTGAGAGCTGAGGGCCCTCAAACGATAACAGAATAACACTGGTACGGCCGTGTAATCACGGGTTCACATTTATTCTGGAATAGAACAAGAGGATGCTTTGACATCTAAGGTTGAGTTCTATATTAGTCGAAAAACAGAGGTTAGAGTCCTCGTTTCAAAAAATAGAGGTTAGAGTCCTCGTTTCAGTGACGTTTCAGTGGTTAAAATTGTTGTGTGCCTGTCCCCTGATAGCGTGAAATTACGAACAAAGAGGGAATTTGGAGCCACATAGAGATAGACGGGCATAATTGGGTGTATTACTCTGTGGTGTAATAAAAAATAATAAAAAAAAGGAGAGAGAGAGAGTAAGAGGTGTGTAGTGGAGAATTATTGAGAAGCAGAGAGAGGAATATGTTGGGAGACTGACGTGCAGTTTGCGCTGTCAAGGTGGGCGTGTTGCCTGCTTATCTGTTTAACGGTGATGACAATGATATTAAATAAATCTCTTAGTGTGTTAATACAGGAAGCTACGGACCTGGACCAACTGCCCCCACAAGCACAGCGGCCGAAGCAAAATTATAGTAATGGGAACCACACCCAGCACGAATCAGCAGCTGTGGAAAAGGCAGCAGCGAGGAGAGAATTAGAGGAGAAATTAAGAGAAGTTTTAACACAAAATTGGGGCCAACAGACTTGTGGAGGTTGGGAAGGTGTCCGGAGCATCACAACAAAAGGTGAAAGAAAAAGACACACAAGTAGAGAAATGTGAGAGAAAGGCTCCTTTTAAGGTAACGCCTAGTGTGAGAAAAAGTTAAAATTAACCTGCCTACAAATGCACACACATGCAATGAAAAAACAGCTTACACTCATGAACATGTGAAGACTTTCCAGCAAGGTCAAAGCAGCAAAAATTAACATACACCTGTTTTTTGTTTTTAATGATGAAGTTTATCCATTACTAACAAATAAACCCTCTGGGTTGCAGGACAACAATTTACCTTCAAAGAAAAAAGAAAATAAAGAGACTGGTATGACCAACCAGTGATGAAATAACAAATTTAGTGGTTAACAGTCAAATTGTGAGATGTTTTCTGATGATTGAACAACACAAGTGATTAAAGAAAATTTCTCTTTTGTGAGTTTAAAAATTTGAACATGTGCATGTTGTCCTGTCAACTTGGTGGGTTATCAGTTGATTATAGTATGGGGAAAAAAAAAAAAAAAAAAAAAAAAAACCAAAAGGGGGAGAGAAGGCTGACACAGGGCCTGGCCTGGTGTTTCTCCCCTCTCTTTGTAACACAGCCAACACAACATCATTTTCCTGTTCGTACACTTCTGTTTGTTTTTGTTTTGTTTTGTTTTTTTGTTTTTTTTCTCTCTTTATGTTTAATTACAGGCTGCTTTGCCGGCCCTGAAAGCCGAGGCTGACCTGGACTCCTGCTCTCCCCTCTACGTGACCCTGACCAAATGCTGCAACAGCTGGACCCACAACAACAACCTGAAAATGTCAACAGTGCTGCAGGAAGGCGATCTCATGCAGCAGAGACGGAGAGCACTAAAACCTAAGGCCCGTTTCACTACACGGGGGAAAAATTCCCAGACTGCGTCAGCTGACAGAGCTGTGACGAGACGCCTGCCAAGCCCGAATGAAAAGTAAGGCCGAAAAAAAGAATGCTGATCTTGATAACTCTGCATTAACACTGTGCAGGACAGTGATGGACCAACACGTATGATCGGGCAGCAAAAGGGCGTGACCGAGACCGAAGGAGCAACTGAGGTCAAAAGGCACCTCAGAATGGACAAAAACACAGAAGAAGATGCAGGTTTCACCTACGGTGAGCATGGACATTGGAGAAAGGACTGCCCCAATTGGGGTCAGAACCAGGATGGACAGAACTTCGAGCAGCAGCAGCAGCAATGGTCGCAAACAGATTGAAAAGGAGGAGGGCAGGACCCCAGGACATGCTTCAGGCCGTGGTTTACCCAAGACACCAGAACAGGAAAGTGATGAGCACAAACACACACAAACACACACATCTACATACACTGATGAAAAGAAACACACACATGAACAGATGTGCACTCGTTGATTGAGTGAAAAAGGACACACACACACACACACACATTGAAATGCTGATTCACTGAGAAGTGATCCACACACATACACATACACATGCACACGCTTGTGCAACGAAGAGTGATGCGCACACACACACACGCTGATGCAATGAAGAATGCTTTGCTAACAAATGCTTATGCTGATATGCAAAATGCTGCACACAAATATCCCAATACATAATTTTTATGAGGAGCCATTGATTACCATTGATTACTCAAAATGTGTTTTATGTCACCCAGAGGACATTTATGTAGATTTTAGGGGTAAGTGTCATGGTCCCTGTGCCTCCCCGGCCAGCCCAGTGTGGCCACAAGTGTTTGTTGTTTCTCTCTCTCTCTCTCCCCTACCTGTCTGCCTGGGCGGAGCTCTGACTGGGCTCCCGCCCTTGGCCCACGCACCTGCAGCTGATCGCGAGTGATTTGCAGTGGATCTCTGGCTCTTCTTAAGGCTGGGGCTCTGAGCTATTCGTCGCTGGAATATTGAGTAACCTCGGTAGTAAGCTCCAGAGTGTTAGTTTCTTGTTGCCTTTTGGCGTTGTTACTTCGTGTGATTAATCGCTTGTTTCCTGTGGACAGGAATCCCTTTCCCTTGGTGCCCTGGGTGTGCTTAGTTGCTGGTGTGCGGTGTTTCTGGATTCCCTCGTGTGTGAAGAGCCCCTTTCCCGGATTCCCCTGTGCCCTGGATCCCCCTTGCCCTCTCACCTGTATATAGTCGCACCTGGTGTCGTGTATCAATAAAAGGAACTGTATTTTAGCTGCCTCGTCTGCGCTTGAGTCCGTCCACCATCGTGACAGTAAGGTCTGAAACAGTTTGGTTATGAAAACAATGTCTGTGCGTGATGTCTGTTTATGGCTCAAGGCCTTGACTGAATTCTTTGCTGTGCTTCACACAGCCCTGATGAGGAACAGTGGCACAGAGTGAAAATGATGAATTAATAGTGTAAGTTTTAGGTCGGAGTACGGCATTTTCTGTGATTGAAATTTAATTCAAGGAGGAACAAAAGGTGTCACGGCACCTGAGGTTCTCATTCCCACACAATATTGTCCCGGCAGGAAGCAAAACGTTCCTGTGAATTTCTGGTTGATTTTTTGGTTTTGCTTAGCGCTAGCTTGATTTTATCAGTGAGCTTTGGCTTGTGTTCTTTCTCGTAAGCGAGAGAGGGATAGTTT
This sequence comes from Oreochromis niloticus, assembly GCF_001858045.2. Lineage (NCBI taxonomy): Eukaryota > Metazoa > Chordata > Actinopteri > Cichliformes > Cichlidae > Oreochromis > Oreochromis niloticus. Next base: position 16,812,112 of record NC_031977.2, read on the forward strand.
TATGCTTGGACGTGTCTGCAACGGGCCCTAGTATGTGTTATTTTTAGTATTATGTTGGTTACGTCTGTTTTCGTTTTTGTTACAGTGCACTGAGATAAGAAAATCTGAGAGGTGTGATCCACCGATGGTGATATGTTGTGAGTTCATGATTTAATAATCAGCTCTTTAAACCAGGCCTAAGAGATTGAAATTTAAAGCGCTATAAAATATTCTTACTGAAAACAGTTGCAAAGTGTGCTTCTCCATGATTATAATTGGCATGGGAGAAATTCCCTTATATGGGACACTGATCACGTGAGAAGTCCTGAGTCTAAAAGGATTGCAGCGAGTCAATCCAATCCAGTCCAAAAAACAAGGAATTATTTTCCTTTAAAATGATGATGTCATCTTGCTGGTGATGGATGCTCGAATAGGTCGCGCGTGAGACTCCATTATCAGCAACATCTGGTATGAATGGGTGTGAATGAATGCATGTGACTGGACTGTGATGGACGGACTAAAAGTTTTGACTGACTTGATACTGAGACAATGACTGCACCAACTTTAGGATTAGTAAATGCCAACAAATAATTCACCTAGCCGGCAAGAGAAGGGTGGATGCTTCGCTTTGTTTTGTTTTGTTCTTGCAGGAGCAGGAGGATAAGAGAGACTGAAGAGGAGACGGTAGCTTCACATGAGAGTGTGGAACTGCAGATTTAACCCTTTGGTTGCTAATGCTAATTTTGAGTTCTGAGATATGATGTCACTAACCTTCTCTTTTAATTTTCTAGCTCCGGTGAATTGACACATGGGAGTGTGTCAAAAAGGGGGGAGTGGAAGTTGAGTTTGAACATCAAACAATGGAAGTTGAGTTTGAACATCAAACAATGGTTATATAAAAATTTTTGACTTTATTTGTGTGTTCAATAATTTAGGTATGGTAAAACTTAAGCTTAGGGTATGTTAGACTTAGAAATGGTTCATTAATTTTTGATTTCTTTTACACACACATAGATTATGATTAGAATAAGTCCCTGGGTCAGAGAGTCCTGAACATAATATATAATAGATTATCAAGGCTAGGGAGAGAGGTGTTTTGGTTTTCTGTCTCCCACAGAGAGAGGAACAGACACCAGACGAGGACACGGAGATATGAGGACCCTTCACAGCAGAGACAGACGTAGGGACTCCCGAGACAACAACTGGGGTCAAGTGTCATGGCGTTTGGGCTCCTTGAGAAGATGGATCCCATAAACACAGCAATAACCCTGAAGGGGTTGGCGAAAATCTAGGAACACCAGACCAACGAGGTTCGAGAGGATCTTGGTAAAAAGGGGGACACGGCGGTGACCCCAAAATACACAGATCTTTGTTTGAAATCGGGGCAGAATAATCCCCTGATCTGTGCAACGACTAAAGGGTGGTCTAACCCCGGAGGTCGAAGAAGAGCAGAGAATCACCCGACTGGAAGACACTGGTAGCTGCAGCAATAAAATAAAGGTTAAAAGCTCCTTAGACAGAGGTTCTAGTCTGAGTACATTTGAGAGGTATAAGGTGGTACCAAAATGGGAGTGGGAAACTGTAGCACCAAAATAAAGCTGTGGGAGAACTGGGAGTGATGGGAGTGTTATCTGTACTTTGTTGTTGTAATCACAGTTTTTCTTGCATCTGAACTGCGTAAACACAGAGGTCATTCTACATGTGGTCCACCCATAAAGGGGGACAGAGGGCCTCAGGACCAAGAAGAACTGGAACTTGTAACGCTGGAGTGTATGTTATAAGTGATCTCTTTTTTAAGAGATCAAAAGGGGGAATTGTGAGATTATTCTGTTATCATATGTTACCTTATATATGTAATCAAAGTAGTTGAATTATGATACTGCTGTAGATCATATTATACCCCTTAATATAGAGTGTGTGATCAGTATGTAGTTTTAGTTTGCATTATACTTCTGACTTAAAAGAGTGTGAAAATCATTAGCTCTATTTGATTGACCTGTATTACTCGACACTGTTGAATGTGTTACACTGTTTCTTGACATTTCATACTGCTGAATCATGAAGAGAATGTTGTGTGCAGAAGACCTTGTGCCGATAATAGAAGAGACAGACCACATTCCATACCCCCACCTTTACAGAGAGCAGAAAGACAGGGAGCCGAGGTCATAACTTAGGCGCCGTAAGAGAGAAAACATGTGAATGTTTAGGCTTTTACGACTAGGTGGGGGCCACTAGGGGCTATAAAAGGCTGAGTAACCCGTCACCATTTTTATGCTCTTAAGTGTTGAATTGTATGGAAATAAAATATTGTTGATTGAGCATTTATACACCGAGTATTGTCCTTCCTTCAGCCCAAAGATTAAAAGAATTGGGAGATTTTAACAAAATCTTCTCAAAGTCTGTCATTCTGTGGCTGCTTGTCAGTAAACTCATACATAAAAACCTGAATATTCTGTTGATGTGTTAATGGTTTATTTTATATAGGTCATTTTATTTTTTCAGCCCTGTTGTTCTTTTTAAAAGTGCCTCAAAAAGTGGTATGGTATCTGGTAACCTTGATGTATTTGGGAAACAGGTAGAGTGCCTCAACTTCACAGTAGATTTTTCTGTGTTTGTCTGATTCTTAAGTTTACATTTTACATGTATTATCTAGAACTTATATCACATCTCTTGTAGGTTGAGTTTGTTATTTATAGTAACCTTTATTTTTGAGTCCTACTAGTTTTTATTCTCTAGTTCTGTCCTTGGTTATTGTCGTTAGTATTGTGTATGTAGTATTGGAGTTTATCCTGCCTTCCCTGTGTAACCTGTGTTAAGTTTCTGTCATTCTCTGCGCCCCCTTGCTGCTGTGTCTAGTTATTTTCCATGGTTTATTTCAGGAGGTTGTCTTAAGTTTAGCTTCCTTGTCTCATTAGTTAGAGTCAGTTCAGCAGTGTATTTTAACCCCCCAGAGCGTATAAAGTTCCCACTGTGCCACCCTCTAAATCTTTGTTACACATGTGGTCAGTCCATTTATTTGTCTGCATGTAATACTTTATTTGCCTAATTTTTAGCCATTTATGTCACCTCGATACCCCGGAGGACCAAGACCGCCCCTCAGATTACCGAATCAGGTAAGAGCCACACTGACCCCTGCAGGCAGCAGACTAGAGCTGGGCGATATAAGATTTTTTCATATCACGATATGTTTTTTTCATTTCAGGTGATAACGATATATATCACGATATAAGCCAAATAACTATATTTGAAATAATCAGCAGCTTGTTTTGATTTAAATATTTATTTCCCATAATAAGTTCAACAGGGTAGATGTACTTAAGGAACATGAGACTTCAGTTTCAGATAAATAAAGGCAAATATTGCAAACTACACAAAGGGCAGCCGCTAAAGCGTTTAAGTTTCAAAATAAAACAAACAAAACAGACCACTAAATTGTCAATTCCACTTAGAAACAAAATATTAATTCTAAAAAAATAAATCTTAGTTTGTTTTACAGTTTGTTTAAACAGTTTCAACAGTTACTTTAGTCTGACAAAAGCCGAATGACGAATTAGCGCTTTCAGTCAGAGATTGAGCATGCACCGCTTTATTGTATTTCCAGACTTGCTTTCGGCACAATTTACAGTGTCAGACTTGAAATAGCTGAAATACCTTCACACTACGAAACTTCTATGGCCTTTCCGTTCGACAATCTCTCCGGAATTGGAACCATCATCTGTTTTCTCTTCGATAACCTTCGGTCACGCTCTCGGTTGATTTTTCTCTAGTCGGCGCACTCATTTCCTCCATTACCCGGGCGGCACGGCGGCTGGCTGCTTCCCAAACAAATACACACGTGCGGCTTGGCACTTGTGCTGTACATAACAAGTCACGTGACGTGACGCTGCGGCTGTGATTGGTTCGGCTCTGCGCTACTTAATTTGGATTGGCTGTTCTTTTCTTCTTTTTTTTTTAAGAGCGCAAGAGGGATGAGGCCTATCGCAATAGTTTAATTTTTCTATCGAGAAAAAGTTATTTCGCAGTACATATCGTTATCGTTCTATCGCCCAGCTCTACAGCAGACGTAACTGAATTGTACAAATGAGCAACATAACAGTGATTATAACATTGGAGATGGATCCTCTTCTATCTGTAGGGTCTTGGAGGAGTTCCAGGGAGCCAGCCTATGTTACCGAGTGGAATGGATCCCACAAGACAGCAAGGTGCATGCCCACACTGAAACACGCACACATATAGTCAACAATTACTTTATTTAACAATAATGCAGGCAGGCAGGATTTTGTCTTTTGAAATAATATTTACTGTGCGATCATAGCCTGATTGAGGTTTTGCCCTTAAAACATGCACCCTTATGTATTGACACGACTAAAAGAGGACTCTCCACCTATAGATCATGGATTCCTGAGCCAAATTTTACCGTAGTAGCTGTCAAGATATTTCATTACAAAATAAATAAAAACCCTTATGACACTATAATTGGGATAAGGGAATCACCAAACTCAGAATGGGTTCCCGAGGGGAACGTGAAACAAGTTTTATGACAACGGTATATAAAGAAACAGTCGCCTTATTCATTGCACTGGAAGAATGGCACGTTTATGAGTTTTTAATAGTGTTCAGATAACCGTGAAGCCTAGTTGATAGCTACTCAGTGCTTGTTACCAAGATGAACTCATGGTAAGCCTCTCACTGATATACTATTATCATTAATATTAAAACCAGCATGTTCAGTATTCTTATGAATCGAGCATACTCCCATTTACGCAAACTACTCACTGCTCCAGACAACACTTAAATTATGCATGGGTGAAGATGGTGTTTAGGTCGAACCAACATCAGACCAAGAAAACGGTGTCACTGAAGCAGCTGTAAATTTTAGCATTTGTGCCATCTAAGTCTCGTTGCCTTAAAAATGCATGCTCGTCTGTGGTTTGAGTCACCAAAGTGGCCACAAAAATATGATTCATTAAGTAAATTGTACAATAAAGTGTATTTAAAGCAGAATTTAACATTAGTTAACCACTTGGGTACAAAGTTATGACAACATAAAAGGATTTTTATGTCAAGAGGTACCTCATCTGAAATGTTTGTCTGGTCAAACAGGGATTTCAAACTTGAAATACCAATAGAGTTTGGTCCAGCTACTCCCACAAGGTACTCTGTGAGAAAGCATATGCTGTAGTCAATAGATATCGTTTTCTTTTTGCATGCTGCAACCATGATCCATTTCAGTCTTCTAGGAGCTTTGTCTGGTTGTAGTTCTTTTTTCTCCTCCTCTCCCCTCATCTATTAATTAAATTGTTTTCTGACCTTCCTAACTGTTTCCGACCTGTCTTCCCAATGTGATGTTTAAGCAATATATGTATGGTCAGAAGGGGGTGAAATTTTCATTGCAGTTGTACGTGTAACATTGCATGTGATAATAAAAGGCTTGATTGGTTGATTATTCAACATGAGTTGACATTTACCTGACATTGTGAAGGAGTCGCAGTTTCTGTAAGGATGTAAGAACATAACATGTGGATGTGTTACACTTCTTTTTCACAAGTTAATAACAATCAATAATTTTCATTCCATTATTAACAAGCTATCACACGATGTCCCTGGGACAACATCTACACGATGTCCCAGGGACAACTTTAACACAATGGCCCTGGGACAACATCTACACGATGTCCCAGGGACAACATTAAGATGGATTACTGTTAATCTCCATAGAATCAAAAACTCATGTCCAGTTTCACAGCTATGGACCAGTTAATTATGTTTCCAGGTGATATTTTGATTCATAGATTCAGCACACAACCATTAGTCTAGGCAATTTTTCCTGACAACATTTCTAAGACAACTAAATTTACCTGTCCCTTCATAATGCTTCATAATACATTGACAATCAATTCTCTGTCTTGAGCAGCGGTACCCAACCCCCGGGCCACGAAACTCCAAAAAAGTTGGGGAACGCTGGTCTAGAGAACACTGGTTAGCTAATGCTGTCGTCAAGTAGCCTATCACTAGCAAACAAACAGCAAGCCAAGTGAGGAACATATGTATAATGTTTACCGTTTATTAAAGAAAAGTATCCTAAAAGGACTTCAAATTCGGCGGACAGGCGGCGGTTTCTCGCAAGTGAAGCGGAGTGCTGGATTGACAGACAGAGGCGGGCACAAGTGAAGAAAATTTGTTTTAAGGCGGGTATTTCGAAGTCGCAGAAGTATAACGTCACAAGAAGGTGATTGGTCACTTGCAATGTTGAACCTGGAACAACATTTATTATGATGATGTGGGAACAACGCCAACACGAGGATATCAGATCGTCCTGTGTAGCGGAGAGGAATGTGAGGCTCCTAATGTAGACATGCAGAGGCAGATGGTGGTGAACTAAAAGTGAGCCATTTATTCAGGCTGAAGATTGGAATACAAAATAACACGACATCAAAGAAACACAAATAAAATACAAAAGGGAACTGAAAAGATAAACTTCCTGGAACCTAAACTGGGAATCAACACCAGGGCCAGGGGGCACAGGAGCTGGGAGACACAAAATTAAGATGACTTGACATGCTGGCAAAGGATGAAGGGAGACTGAGACAATATATACATAGGAGGGTTGTTGGGGGAAGTGGAGACATGTGGGTTAAAATACACTGCTGAACTGACTCTAACTAATGAGACAAGGAAACTAAACTCAAGACAACCTCCTGAAATAAACCATGGAAAATAACTAGACACAGCAGCAAGGGGGCGCAGAGAATGACAGAAACTTAACACAGGTTACACAGGGAAGGCAGGATAAACTCCAATACTACATACACAATACTAACGACAATAACCAAGGACAGAACTAGAGAATAAAAACTAGTAGGACTCAAAAATAAAGGTTACTATAAATAACAAACTCAACCTACAAGAGATGTGATATAAGTTCTAGATAATACATGTAAAATGTAAACTTAAGAATCAGACAAACACAGAAAAATCTACTGTGAAGTTGAGGCACTCTACCTGTTTCCCAAATACATCAAGGTTACCAGATACCATACCACTTTTTGAGGCACTTTTAAAAAGAACAACAGGGCTGAAAAAATAAAATGACCTATATAAAATAAACCATTAACACATCAACAGAATATTCAGGTTTTTATGTATGAGTTTACAGACAAGCAGCCACAGAATGACAGACTTTGAGAAGATTTATACAGCTTCACAATTCTGACAGTCATCGCAGAAACAAACATTTCTACTGAAAGTGACTTGGGTTAGGTTCAAATCACATTTTCAAAATATGTGATTAATATATATCTCTGCTGAGGACAGTGTACCATTTCTGTGATCAATCACACTCAGTATTAATCTGATCTTTTTATCTGCTTATTGGTGCGGCCCACCACAACAGTACTGGTTTCTCTTCTCATGTGACCCCTTGAGAAAATAAATGGCTGACCCCTGACCCCCTCAGTCTAGATCAGAAAACAGAGCGAGCAGCAAAGTCAGACAATAATGAAGAGGCATGATGAGAAGTCAAACGACAACCAGCTCCATACAGCAAGAACAGGACTGCTGAGCTCCTGTAGGGAGGCTGGGATGACTTCAGTGGAGGTTGCATAAGCGAGGGGGTGGGCAGAGGGGCTGATTGGACTGTGTAATAGGATTATGTAAGGCTGGTTTCAATAGAGATAATGCTTCATTTGGTGTTTGTTGGTGATGCGAGTGTGCGCGTGCTAAATGGTAAATATTAAAGGTTAGATTTACTAAGCGGGCTAAGTGGGGCAAATTAGCATAAGGCTGCAATCACAAATATGTACCGATAGTAAATCATTTGTAAAACCTTCCACTGCTATGAGTGCACTAATTCATAAACACAGATACACCCAGTAACAACCAGCACAATCTACCAAGAGAAGTTCAAAAACTAGTACAGCTGTTGAGTCGGTGAGTTTTGTACCAACCAAAATAACAGAATAAGTGCACGGTTTTTTGTTGTTGTTGTTTTTGTGTTTTTTTGCCTGTCCCGTTTGGCTCTTTTGCCATCAGAATTATTGTCTAGAGACGAAGACAGATGCCCAACGGATTTACCATTTCCAAATTGACCATCCCAGCCTTGCCGTAATGGTCCATTTGATTCACCTTTTATTGTTTATTTTATTTTCACTTGCTGAATACGGGACAGACTTGACTGGAGGAAAGAAAGGGGAGAAAGAAAGAGGGAAAGAAAAACAGCTGAGAAGAGGGACGGGGAAAAAGGGCAAAAAACAAAAACCAACAGAATAAGCAGACAAAAAATACATATATCGATCACCTGGATCACCTGTTGAGAAAGAAAAAAGAAAACAAGCAGAAGAAAACGAGAGCAATAGAATAAACAACATCACAATGATATATGGGAATATGACAGTAAATACTAAATATTAAACATTATTGTGCAGCACGTAAGATCGACAGCGCACAGTGTGCTTTGAGATAGGAGCCAAAACGGGTGTAGTTTGTGTGTGTGATCACCCATGTGTACACCTGTGAGCATGAACGCGCTTGTTTTTTTAAAAGGTTCCTTCATGTAATGATCTGCTAGAGGGTGTGGGGGGCCACTGCCCTGTCCTCCAGGGCATGAAGCAGGTATGGAGGAGATCAAAACTCCATACCTGAACACAAGAGACCAAGGAAGACCAACAGAGGGGCAGCCGCGTCACTATCCCAGAAAGAGCTGAGGAGAGTCCCAGATGAGGGGTCACTCAGCAGCCGCGGAGCAGAAGCCAGGGGGGGTTGCAGTGACGTGCCCGTGAGCTCCGCCGGCAGCCAGCTGTGCCTGAGTGACCGAGCCCCGGGCCGAGAGGCCGAGGGCACCCCACCCCCGAAGTGGCCCGAGCGAGCCCCAGGCTCCAGGCCCCGATAAGCAGCCACCAAGGAGTGAGCCGGTGTGTGCCTGGGCGCCCATCCCCGGACACAAAGAAACACCAACGCACCGATGTCTGAGGGCGTCCGCCACCAGCAGGGGAAGTGGTGGGGGGAGATAGGCCTCCAAACCTTGGAGGGCCTGAGATGTCCCCAGAGAGGTGGTGTCTGATACCCAACCTGACATATAGACACAGACATACAGGCATACACAGATACAAACATCCCCACCCTCATGCTCTCATAAGCAATTACTCCACACTCAACCAACGTGGAGACAGACATAAAGACACGCTGTACACACAATCACACTCCCCAAGCATACTCTAAGAACCGGGTCTAGGTACCCTTGCCCCTGGAGGGGGAAGCTGCACCCAGACCCAGGTGGTGTAACCCTTTTCCCTGCGGTGGGGAGAAGCAGACCGCCCCGACTCCGCAGCAGCAGGGAGGCCCCACATTCCAGACCCCAGTCGGACGGCCAACTCCTCCTCCTAGCCTCCCCGCTCCAGCAGGCCGCAGAGAACGGGGGTGTGAGAAGACTCCAAACCTCCCTCCGCCCGCTCATATGTAGTGTTGATGTATGTGTGTTCTAAGGTGCATTTAAAACCCAGGAGGGCATGGAGCTACCTGCCAGAGAGCAGCAGGTAAGCGCATAGCCCCTCCTGCTAGCCCTCAATGTCTACGTGTATTTAAAATTGAGAGGTGGGCAACGACGCCAGGGGTGAGGTGTACACCCTGATGGTAATTTGGATTCCGTGTAGATCCTATATGTATGTGTAATGAGAGTGTGAGTAATGTGAATGTCTAAGTTGTGGGATAAAATTGAGGCAGAGGCAGCCAGAAGGGGACAGGGGGGGGGGGGATGCCTCCTCTGCACCCTGGTGACACACCCCTACCCCAAGGCCCTGCATGTGTGGGTGATTGTGGTGGAGCGGGAAGAGGGAGGCAGCTGGAGATGGGGAGGGAAGGAAGGGAGGGGCAAGTGACCCCTCCCTGGGGCCAGCTCCCCCGCTGACCCCAGTAGGCACCCCCATACTCTGCAACCCGCCAGGGAAAGGGGGCCCAGGCCCATCCGGACCGGGGCCCAGTTTACCGATAGTAAATCATTTGTAAAACCTTCCACTGCTATGAGTGCACTAATTCACAAACACAGATACACCCAGTAACAACCAGCACAATCTACCAAGAGAAGTTCAAAAACTAGTACAGCTGTTGAGTCGGTGAGTTTTGTACCAACCAAAATAACAGAATAAGTGCACGTTTTGTGCACGGGGTTTTCTCGGAAACAGCATTTCAACTCAGACCAAGGAGATGCAGTTGAAGGAGAATTCATCCATTAATCAAGCTTATCCCAGCTGTCATAGGGCAAGAGGCAGGGTACACCCAGGACAGGTCGCCAGTCTGTAGCAGGGCTTGAAGGAGAATCAATATTTTCTTTTGTTGTTTTTTTTAAAAAGGCTAACTTTTCAGTTAGAAACTGCCGGCTGGGGTCGCTGTTCCTTGGATGAATCTCTCAGGTGGAGTGCAAGAAGCATCCAGACAAGCCCTGCTGCATCAGCACGATGTGCGTTTAACAGGTATAGTGTGCAGAAGAACATAAAACAGTATTTACCTTCAGAAAGGCGTTTACTATTTTTACCACATACTCATCACTTATTTATTTTTTTTGCTAACCACCACACTGCAGTATGGTGTGATGGTGATTATCACTGTTGCCTCACAGCAAGAAGATCCTGGGGTTGACTCCACCATCTGGCCAAGGCCTTTCTGTGTGGAGCTGTTATCTTTGTGTTTGCGTGGGTTCTTTGCAGGTACTCTCTGTTCCTCTCACAGTCCAGAGAAATGTAGTTAGTGGGGTTAGGTTAATGTGAATGTGAGTGCAAATAGCTGTCTGTCTCTCTGTGTTAGCTCTGCTACAGACTGGTGACCTGTCCAGGGTGTACCCCGCCTCTTGCCCTATGGCAGCTGGGACAGACTCCAACCCTGGTAAGGATAACCAGAGAAGAATCAATTTTTCTTTTTCTTTTTTTTGCATGCTGTTAGGTGGTTGTTACAGTTAATATCACATACTGTAAAATCCACACATCAATTTAAAACAGACACTGCAAAACTGTCAGGATGGGACATTAAGGCCAATGATGGAAAAATATAGGACGGGCGTGGCTTTAAAGGAAAAAAGCCTCTGCATTTTAAATGTTTTAGTTATGAATTCACAGGAAAGACTTGCTTAAGTTTGACCAATAGACCGGATTTACACAAAACAGAAGAAAACAAACACACAGTTTCTTTCTGTAAATCTTTATGTGAATACAAGAAAAATCAGAAATCACAGTTTACTGCATCTTGTAGTAAATGTAAAATCAGTCTATTGCACCTATTCACACAAAAATCCCCCAGCCATAGTTAACACTGTTACAAACTCCTTGTCCTGCACTGAACCCACTGCAAGATGAAAGAGCGCTTTCTCCACATCTGTCAGCACATCTGTGATACACATCTGAATACACACTTCAAACACTTGAGTAATTTCAGGTTACAGGATAGATCTGAGAGATCGGGTGAGAGGAGCTTAAATGTGTTTTTCTCTATTGTTCGTCCCGTCTTGCATCTGTTACAGCTTCACTTTCATACGGACACAGATCTGAAACGAAGGAAAGAAATCAAACTGATGAGTCATTGTTTACATTAGATGTACTGCTTACTGTTTACGTGGATGGTGAACGCATCTCACCTGTAGTGTTTGCAAAGTATAAATCTAGTGTGAAGTTGAGGCACTCAGCCTGTTTCTTGAAGACTTCGAGATGAGAGGCCTCCAGTGTCCCAGTCTTTGCTGGAGGGAGGGGATGGCAGTGTTAACATTATTTTCAGCAGAGTGGCAAAAACAATAAAAAACAGTTTGAAACTAATTATTAACATTACAGAGTCCTAAAAGTTGGACACATATGGACACAGACAGGCGAATGCAACTCACTGAAGATCCTGAAGCTTTTTGTGGTTTTGCCGCCGACCTCTGACACCAAGTGGTCTGTCCAAAGCATGCAGTCGGGGCAAGTGGCCAGATGCTTGCCAATATGCTCATAACTGGAGGAGTTATAGTAATCTGTAAGATACAAATTAGATGGTTGCCATGTTGTTTTACATCACAATGAATATTTGATAATGCAAGTTTAACAACGTGATCTCTTACACGTGTCTGTGGAAGAGTTTCCTAAGAAGGTGGCAGTGACATTTCCATGATAACATTTGCCATCCCTGGTAAGGAGCAGGAAAAAAATAGAAGCACATGAAAAAACAAAGAAAAAAGTCAAGAGGTTAAAGTATGTTACTCATTTGATGCCTCAAAGCAGGGGTGTCAAACTCATCTCATTACAAAACTGTAAACCTTGTGAAAGTACAGTTAAAAGCTCAAAATGTATGCCCTCTTTCTCATCTTCATAAATTGTCCACTGGACCAGATTGGAGTCGTTGCTAGGCCGATTCTGGCCCACGGGCCTTATGTTTAACACCGCGGCCTTGAAGGTAGTACAAATCATTTTGAAAATATCGACAATTACGCTTTGTGTCCGAAGCGACTGAGCATGTCTTCACTGTCAGGTATGGGTGTCTGTTCGACCCAGAAGCTGTGCACAGTTTTAAGCTCTTTCAATTGCTCTTCGCTGTCTGATGTTGCAGCGTAAAATATCCATTTTCCCAAAAGCTAGAGAAAGATGAAAAAAAAGAAAAGTAAATTCAATTTTCAAAGAGATTCACAGCAGGTTCTAAAGAACCAGGAGGCGGAGTTTACCATCTTTACCACATGCATAAACATGCTCATAAATTGTTTCTGTGATCATACATAATAATAAGTTTATACATGCAAAATCACCAGTGGGACCTTTTTAACCATCCAAGGTCAAGTCTGTTTTTTGTTTTTTTTTGTTTTTTTGCTAGAGCTAGGGGCATCAGCGATGACGATTCAGGCCTCAGGGAGTTAAAACAATTTAAACTCCGTTCAGCTTCATGGTGAATGTCTGTGCTGAGGACACTGTACCTTGCTACGACCCTCCAGAGGCTTAATGAGTTCTTCACAGCCTGGATCAGACGCACCAGAGAGCGAGGAGAGAGCCAGCAAAGCCAGACAACAACGAAGGAACATGACGACAAGTCAAATGACAGGCAGCTGTATACTACAGCAAGACCACAACAGCTGGACTCTTATAAGGAAGGGGGAATGACTGCAGCGGGGAAGTTACATAAGAGAGGAGGTGGTCTTTAATGGGATTGTGCAATGTTGGTACAGATAAAGATAAAGCTCTATTTAGTTTTTTTTTTTTTTTTCTGTGGTGTGTGTGCGTTTGCAGAATAACAAAATGGAAAACAGCAAACAACATGAATGTGCTGCATTCCTGCAAAGGCTTCTCACAGACAAGTGAAACAGATATTCTCTTTATCTGTCAAGTATGGAGTGAGCATCAGCACAAGTATTTGACAGATTTGGGTATGGTGGCACAGAAACAAACTACTTCACAATAGCAATATAAAAATAGTAACATATGAAAATATTACAATGGGCACAGATGAATTTGTATCAAAAACAGCAACCAAGCCAAAGTAATGAATAACACACATAAATAACAACTGCTTGAGAGAGACCAAACAATTTATTTTCATCTGTTCCTTGGCAGAAAGTTAAGACAACTATTCTGCTTTAGGTTCCAATAAACAGAAGTAATGGATGCAGTCCCTTTGAAATGTCTACACAAAAGTCTACTTGTGCATATAGTTAGCTTTAACTCTTTTTTGTTTTGTATTCCAAAAGGTTTTCATTTTCTCCAGAGGATGTCTCCCTTTCAGTGGTTATCGATTGTTCACATTCATTTTCACAGACTGTTGGAATGTCGATGCTGGCCAAACGTTTCTTGCTAGAATGCAATGGCCTAATTTTGCGTGCATTATCTGTCGTCTTTATTTCGTACTGACATATACCTTTGCCTACTTCTTGTTTTGTTTTTAAGACATTTGTATGCAGTTCATCTATCATTGCAGTAATGCCCTCTGGAATGAATGCCCACTGTTTAAATGTGTCTAAAACAGCATTTAGTTTTCCAACCGCATCTTCTGTGCATTTTTTGTCTGTGCTTTCAACTACAGGAGTGTCATTCAAAGTTGATAAAGGACTTTTCAGAGAGTTTTTCATTTGTTTAAAATGGCTACAAGCCACCTTCAGGTAAGCACATGTGTTATAGTGAGAGAACGTACAACAAGTGCACTGAAGTGTTTCAGCCGATGCAAAAAAACACAGATTTCCAAACAAACTTGGCATTTTTATCACTTTCAAGTCCTCACAGTGTACAAAGTAATGCCTTTCTTTCACTGCAATTCTTGCCAAGGTAGAAATGTCTGTTTCCATGTTTGGATAGATGTCACTGTCAACCTCTGCTAATTTTGCAAGTAACACTAGATGCTTGCAAAGAAGTCCTCGTAAGCCATATGTACAGTTGCAGTAGGACTCAACAGGGCAGACATCATACACTATGTCTTCTCTTGACTCAGATGGGACTTGATATGCATTAACTCCATGGCTGTTCTTGACTGTAATTTTAAGAGCCCAACCACTTTCCATCAGTCTTGAAGCAGAGTCTGAAACTTGAGACAAGGTGTCAGCAAACCTGTTTTTCATGCGGCCCACATCTTGCAGGGTTTTTATGACTGACATGACTTTATGACTAACATTAAGAATTTTAAGTTATTAATAATATGTTGTGTTTTTGTATTAAGAAGCAATTATTTCTTCCCTTACAATGGCTAAGAAGGAACACTAAACCTATAAGCATATTTGGTTTCAGCATCTGTCTGTGAAAGAATCCCACTCACAAGTTCTACTGCACTGTGGGTGACACAATAGAATAGAATAATCCTTTAATTGTCCCACAAGGGGAAATTTGGTTGTAACAGCAGCCAAAAAGACACATATACAAACAAACAGGACACAGCACAGAAACATACACAATTTTTCTTACATATTTACATTAAGGACAATGGTTACTATATACAGAGAGTACTGTACAGTTATTAAATTAAATAAAAATAACTACAGATAAGAGGCAAACCAGGTTGTAGTGCGAATCGGTTGATTAACTTATTGCAGTTACAGTGCTGATGTAAACATCTATGATTGTTGGGAGCAGTTCTGATTGTACAGTCTGACAGCTGCAGGGAGGAAGGACCTGCGGAAACGCTCCTTCATGCATCTAGGATGCAGCAGTCTGTCACTGAAGGAGCTCTGCAGTTCAGCAACATTTACATGCATGGGGTGGGAGACTCTGTCCATCAGAGATGTTATTTTGGCCAGAGTCCTTCTGTCTCCCACCACCTGCACTGGGTCCAGGGTGCATCCCAGAACAGAGCTGGCCTTCCTGATGAGTTTATCCAACCTCTTCCTCTCAGCTGCCGATAAACCGCTGCTCCAACATACCACACTGTAAAAAATGACAGATGCCACCACAGAGTCATAGAAGGTCTTTAAAAGCGCTCCCTGTACTCCAAATGACCTCAGCCGCCTCAGCAGGTAGAGTCTGCTCTGACCCTTCCTGTAAATGATGATGGCCTGCACAGCTTAAGTAATTGTTTTGATAAGCAAGATAAGAAGCCAGTTTTAGAAATCATTTCAAAAATCAATTTTGTATCTCTCTGTAACTTTTTTTAGCAACTGAAAGTTATTATGCTCTTAGTGTAATCAAGAAATCAAAATGTGAAATAGACAAATTACACTTACAGATGTGCAAGCTTTCAGCTTACAAAAGAAAGAAATGATTTCATTTCTCTTTTGGGTGTTAGAAAGCCCATGGACCCCAGACTCAGATTTTGAAAGCCATCGATTAGCAGCCTGTTAATGTAAGAGAAAAAAAGTTAATCTGGAGAGAGAGACAGAGGAGCAGCTGTACAAAAAGCATAAAAGAAAGCTGACGTCCAAAAATAACTTTGTCACTCACTGGACAAGAGGACCTGTGCATTACAGAAATCTACCAGGCAAACATATTTTTAAATGTCAAAAAGAGCTTTGGGAAGCAGCCACCAGAAGATGAGTGCACTGTGGTCTTAAATGGATGGACATAGTCACTCAACATTTTATCCCTTTATATTCATTAACCTGAGTAGGTGAATATCACAATGAGGCAAATCATAACAACAGGACGCTGTTGTAAAAATGTGTTTCAGGTGCATCTTAGACAACGTGAAAAGAAAACAATGTGGTTTACCTGCAAGACATGGCACCAGCATAGAAGGATAGCTGACTCTGGAAAAACCTTCTGCAAAGCATTTATTTCCGCAAAGTCTTTGTCAACCATAAATGCTCTACAGAAAAAAAGAAAACACTAAATGAGATTAAACAGTATGAAAATGTTTTTGCTATCTCGAAGCACCACTTCAATGCCAAATTAAACATTTCAACTCACAAGTAGATATATAAAATACTGCATACAGCCTATAGGAATAACTTTAACAACTAGAAAGGAATGTTTTTTGCAGCCCATGCTGCAGCTATAGCATTAGATTCTGGCATGTTATAACTTTTTTGAAAAGGAATTATTTCAAAATTAATAGCTGTCAATGTATTATTTACCTCGGGGAAGTTGGTAAATGCTCACAAACTATTCCAAGAACGATTTCCAGGGTTTTCTGACTTTCGTTGCTGACAATAGCATAGGCCACAGGGACTCCACGCCCATGATCATCTCTTACAACAAGTGTGAATAAGGGAAATGAATACTGGTTAACACAATGCGTGGTGTCAACAAATACTAACTGTTTTGCATAGTTCTCCATGTTTGATTTCATTACAGGTGTCTGCAAAACAATCATTAGTTCTTGATCAGATGTGTATGGTTGATAGAAGAGAACATGTTCTTGATGTTTTCCATTAAGTAAGGTATGTACACTTTGACTGTCTCTACAGTTAAAGTGCTTCTTCCTCATCATGCAGGTTCTAACACTGTCAATGTCATGTGGTGTGACAAAATGCTCTCTGTTGTGAAGATCTCTGTGTCCATGTTCTTTGGCCCATTTATGACATTCGGTTAGTATGATGGCTGGCTTAGTTCCAAGGGAAAGCAGTTCCTCAATCTTCCTCCTCAAATCACTGGAAATATTGTTGAAATGTGCGTCTTTTGGGTCCGAAGGATCATGCCCATCATGCTTATCATATGTAAGCTGCACGATGACTGTGTGGTCTTTCCAACATTTGAGTACTTTAAATGAAACATAGGCCTTACAGCCCACTGCTCTGTAGCTGTTTCGACTTTTTTTTCCAGCTCTGATGCAGTTGAATTTGTAATAGTCTCTTTTCCTGTCTTTACCTGAGGCCACATTTAAACATTTATAATGTCCATGAAGGGTTAATGAGTTCAATTTTTCTAACACAACACTGAATGGGTCCTCCTGGCATTGTGACACATGCACACAAAGTTGTGTATCTTTTCCAGTTCTTTTTTTTTCGTCATTCAGGACACTTCTTCTAATTATATCGTCTATTTCTGGTGGAAAAATAACAAAGGTTTAATTAGTCAATATTCATTAATTCATTTTAACTTGTTTTGGGGTTTTTTGCAATACAATGTAAATATTAAATATAATATTAAAACAATATATATATAATATACAGTGGCGGTCCTAGCCTGTTTGGCGCCCTGGGCGAACACTCCCTCTGGCGCCCCCCCCCACACATACACACACAAAACATGTTAGGGATTGTACATTAACATAAAACTGTTGTCCACACACACATTTGAAGAGAGAGAGAGAGTATGCATAGTATGCAAACGGCTACCAAACAGCCATCATAATTCGTCATACAATGAGAACAGGACAAATCAACAACTGACAATGACTAATTAATATTAAAATCTGTAACATAATGTATTGTTTGGAGTTTAGTCTGTTACTGTTACTATTTTTACCATTTCTTCTTGGGGCAACTGTAACCCACATTATTTCCTTAGGGATTAATAAAGTATTCTGATTCTGATTGTTTCAGGATGACCTGCCATTATCCAATGACACATCTGCTTACCTGTATCATTTGTTCGTTTCTCCTCCTCTTCTTTTCTATTTTTTCTAAACTGAGGACCTGATGACTTTGAACTTTTCTTGTCCATCTTCCATTGGTTTTCATTTTGCACTCCAGTCTGAACACCCATCCCTCAACCAGAGGATCACCACAACATAACCTAACAGACCTACACCTTAGTTCACAGATTAACTTTGTCTAGGGTGTATTTCTGGGATTTCACACAACCCAGGATTCAAATCATGAATACATAATGGGCTTGGATTTACAACATTATGAATGAAATGTGCTCTATTTGGAAGCAGCAGGTCTCCCTCCCCTTTCGACGGGTTATGTGTGAGACTTTAAATCATCAAACTGTAAATTATAAATTTTAAATTGTTATTGATCCCTTTACCCCGAGTCCTAAAGTGTATATTTATTTTCTTACTCTACTATATTTATTGTTCGTTTATTTGCACTGCTGTAACTGGAGCCTCGTCGTCTCGTCTCTCTATATACGGACTGTATGTAGCGGAGATGACAAAGTTTACTTTGACTTCAGCAGCGCGCAGGCGCACCGAGGGCTCTCACGCTGAGTTTTCGTGTATAGAATTTCGAAAAAACATCGGTGCAAATTATAAGTCTGTATCATAAAGTCCGATTTCGTGTTTGTTGTTTTGTTTTTATTTTGTTTTATTTTGCGAGTTGGTTATTAGATGCTGCTCCAGCCAGCCAGAGAATCCCCCGCCGCCCCGCCCTCTCCTCCCTGTGCCGCAAGCAGCAGGCGCACCTCGCAAACGGAGGGCGCCCTTACTCCCAGCAAATGGGCGATAAAAAACCGATCGGTGCCAATGACATTACCAATATGCGCTGGCTGCCGTCGGGGCAGCATGAGTACGAGCATTTTTTTTAATTATTTTTTTTGTGCCGATGCCCGTGATGCCGCCCCCCATCACGATGCCGCCCCGGGCAACCGCCCGTGTCGCCCGTATCTAAAACCGCTACTGATAATATAAAACAAACAGCGGCTAAAAGAAATGCCTAAACTTTCATATGGTATGTCTCTGGCAACTTTAACACGATGTCCCTGGGACAACATTTACAGTGTAAATGTTGTCCCAGGGACATCGTGTTAATGTTGTCCCAGGGACATCGTGTAATTTACACGATGTCCCTGGGACAACTTTAACACGATGTCCCTGGGACAACATTTACACGATGTCCCAGGACAAATTTGTAAATTTCGGGATTACTGTTAATCTCCATAGAATCAAGAACTCATGTCCAGTTTCACAGCTATGGACCAGTTAATTATGTTTCCAGGTGATATTTTGATTCATAGATTCAGCACACAACCATTAGTCTAGGCCTTTTAGTTCAAATTCTCTTCACTTATGTTTGTAAAATGATCAGGGAAGCTACTGCAATTTTGCCTGACATTGTTATGACAGCTATATTCACCTGTACATTTATTATATATCATAATATATTGACGGGAGAGCTATATTCACCTGTACTTTCATAATAAATCATAATACATTGACACGCAGTCTGGAGAACACTGGTTCGCAAGTAGCCTATCACTAGCAAACAAACAGCTATCCATTTCAAGGAAAACATATGTATTATGCTTACCGTTTATTAAAGAAAAGTATCTTGAGAGGAATTGAAATTGCTGGATCAGCGGACAAAAGGCGGTTTCTCGAAGAACATTTGTTTTTTTAAGGCGAAGTCGCAAAAGTATGACGTCACAAGAAGGTGATTGGTTACTTGTAATGTGGACCCTGGAAGAACATTAATTATGATGATGTGGGAACAACGCCAACACGACGATATCAGATCGTCCCCGCTACACAACCCCTGACATGTACAACTCTTGTTTTTCTTCTGTGTTACCCAAGACATGAAAACAAAAAGCTATAATGACTGAATTATATTGTATTGAATGTAGAACTAGAACTGTTGGGATTTATCATATATAATCATGTATAACCATTACAGGCATTAAACACTGTCCACTCTGCTATATCTTTAAAAATAATAAATAATTAATTAACACTTAGAACACAAATCTTACTTATTCCAAGCTATTATGTGCATTCAGAGCTATTCTAATTTGTTTTTATTTTGTTACATTGTAGGTGCAATTGTAATGTACTCATATTCATGTAGTCCTTTTTTTAGTCATACCACTCAAAGAGCATTTAACTACAAGTCGCGCTTTAACTAAGGCCCTGCGACTGATTAGTGACCTGTCCAGGGTGTACTGTGACAGCTGGGATAGGCTCCAGCCCCACTGCAACCCAGAATTAGATGAGTGGAAGATGATGGGATGGAGATTCCCTCATTATCCTTCAAAGACCAGCGTGTGTCTGTCCCTGCAGGAAACTGTGCTCAGAGATTTGAGAACGCAGACTGTTCTCATGTTTGGGCGGCTCTGCCTCAGGAGGTAGAGCAGGTTATCTACCCATCAGAAGGTCGGTGGTTCGATCACTGGCTTCTCTGGTCTGGACATTAAAGCATTCTTGAACAAGATTCTGAACTCTGTCTTCTGAGTATATGAATGTTAGGTTATGGATAGAAAGACGTATTTTGGTGAATGAGAATTATAGGACGAAAGTTCTTTGAGTTCATTTCTCATGGCAGTGTTGAGGTCTTCCCACACTGGTGGGTCAAATTTTTGTATCTGAATAGATAGAAAAATTTGTATTTGTATTTCAAATTGTTTATATTTTTGGTCACTCAGAAGGAAAAGACACCAAATGTCAGGATAAAAGAATGACATTTAGGGGTTTTTTACTGATGACAAATGTCAAACAAGGTCAAATTTAACTAGAATAAGTTGTAAAGGTTAATCTGTAAATAAGCAAAGTTAGTTACCACAACAAGGGAGAAAATGCCACAGCAGCTGGAAAAAAGAAGGAGATATTTGCATGGTGGCTATTATAAGTATTCCTGAACTACTAATGTGTCCTTTGTACAGGAATAGTCTTTTATGAAATGTGAGGTATGAAGTAGAAAATATGAATATATTTATTATCTAAATATTTGATATCAAGAAGAAAAGGGACTGGCAGATCCTCCCACAGTTAAAATTTATGCTAGTCAATAGTTGGGCTGTGTTTTATCCCTCAGACATGAATAGAGGACCCCAGTGAGGTCAGAGGTCATTCTCAAGAGGCTCATTTGTCAGGACTACAGTGAAGGGGCTCAGTGTATCTCTGCTTGGAATTCAACCAAATTTGGGGAGACCTACACTAAAAATCCCCTGTCACAAAGGCATTGCACATGTTGAAAAAAACAGATGAGTGTTTGTGTGTGTGTCGTTCTTTTTATTTTCAGGCCTTGTTTAGTGTGAGAGAGGCTGTGCAAGGAGGTGCTCGCATACTGAAAGATGGAGGGGATGGAGGTCCTATTCAGACTTTGCCAGCTGGCTGTTATATAACAAGATAAATGGGACACAAGCCCGACTGACTGGATGCATTAAGTGAAAGACTCCTCCTGAAACCAGAGGAAGGAAAAGAGAGGGAGAGAGAGAATTATTAATGTGATTATAAAGTCACGTTATGGTGCAACATACATTACATTAGTTTACAGTAAGTGTTATTATGGTTTGGTTCAGCATAAGTCTGCATGAAATTAGTGTATGTCAACATAATGTCCTGTGGAGTGATGGGTGCACAGCTTGGTGTGTGTGTGTGTGTGTGTGTGTGTGTGTGTGTGTGTGTGTGTGTGTGTGTGTGTGTGTGTGTGTGTGTGTGTGTGTGTGTGTGTGTGTGTGTGCACGTGTGGCCCAGCCCACTGTTACAAAACATGTCCCTCAGTTCCCTTTGAGGAGGCTCTAGCTGGCAGTGGGGTCCCTGACGTTAGTGTTGCTCCCTGGCCGCCTGCTGTCTGGACCATGGCTGCACAGCAGGTTATAGTTCTGCTGGCTCTCGCCTCCCTGGGTGTCGCATCTAAACCGGACTGTAAAGAGCTGGTCAAGCCTCTGGTGCTGGACAGCCACAGCCCTGTGAGTATGAGCAACCATTTGTTATGAACCAGTCATAACAGTGATGCATATTAATGTGAACTGAATAGCTGAATCTTGTGTTATTGGTGGGATTGTTGCAAAGTAAAGATCCCAGTATATGTTATTCTTATTATTCTTCATCCGCGAACTAGTCTCACATCATTTGCCGTAGACACACTGTTCATACGCCAAAACGACGGGCTTGATCATGTGCTGCATGCTTCTATTCAGATTTTTAAATTTTCATGCAGTTTCTGAAATATTCCACTTTTTCTGTTAATAAAGTCCCATTGACTTTGAATGGAGAGGCAGCACTCACTCACTTTTCTGCTTTCACTCTCCTTCCTCTGGGCCCATTTTCTTTCACGTCATTCGCCCATTCAGACGTCGTTGTCACACCACGATGAATATCACGAATGTGCCAAAAACAATATCGCGTTTTTCCACAGTAACTTCTAAGGTCTTTAAATTATTTTCAAAGATGTCACAAAGATATCTCTCAAATCCCTCCCCCATTCAGCTGAGCAATAGTGAAAACTAAGTAGGTCAGAGTGAGAAAAGCACCAAAGCTCGCCTGAAAATTGTCTGTTTAACCTGCCGCTGTGACCGTCATTTTCACCCTTCAGCCATCCTTTTATCTTCAAAACAGAGCTACGCTTGTCTTCTTTTCAAGGAGCCCTTCCCACACATGCATACTTCTTGAACCGGAGCCGTTTGTTTCAGAGGAATGGTATTTTGAATTTCTGTTCACTCCCTGTTTATTATCTCCAACCAGTTTTGGACAAAAAAAACCCCCAACCTTTTTTAACTCGCTCCCCTGACCTCACTTTAAGGTCTACACACACCAAAATCCATAGATGTGTGGAACAATGTCTTGGGATGCTAACAGTTTTTTAAACAGATGAATACCACTTTTGTTTCCCATTTTATATACATCATTTTGTGATAGACAGAGAGACGGGGTCACTGCTCTCATTTCACACCCTCACTCTTTTGAATATCATTTGTTGATTGGTTTGTCTGTGTCCAACCACAGTCCCGCTCGCTCGTCCTCAGTGGCATACTTCTCACTTGCTGGCCTCTCCCTCGTATGCTGAAGGTCATCAGTTCATGTCAGCATGGGACATTTTTTTTCTCTTTCTCTGCTTCTCAGTAAACACATTTTTACAATTTACTATTTACAGCATCCCACACCTGTGTTCACCCTACAGCAACAAGCTATTTGCTGGATGTAATGAGGTTGCAGGTTGAAATATTTTACAGATAATTTTAATACTGATTTTAATCTCACTCACTTTTTAACCCTTGTATGGTGTTCGGGTCTGTGAGACCCATGCCATTTAGAGGCCGTTGCCCCTTTAGGCAGTATATAACATCAAAACCTGCAAAATATGGTATAAGGATATGTACACTTGATTAGAACTGATTTTATTTTTTTTATAACATTTTATTGACAAACAACGAGAAGCACATTAATTCATAAATGCGATCGAACAAAGGTAAAAGGAAAAAATTAACCATGTTTGCTGTTCACATGGCTCGTAATTGGGATAAAGTAAACATCTGTTGAGTAATTTAACATAAAATTGTTTGATAGTGTTAATTGGAAAGTCAAAACTCTAGCGGGTCCACCAGACCCATGAACACTGGCTGAGTAACAAAAATACGAACACCATACAAGGGTTAAGTAGATTTAGACAAAGTTACTACTTCCTTGTCTCTCTTTTGTGTGCTGAAGGCCGTCAGTTGGAGTACAACATGGGACATTTTTCATCATGTCATCTCTTTCTCACTTTGTCAATATGAACATACAGTCTGGGTAACATAAACACATCAACTTTACAGTGTCCGCCACTTTATTAGGTACATCTGTTTTCACAGGCTATTTACGTACAACCTTTTTACTCCACAACAAGCCAAAGTCCGAGTCTACCAGTAGCAACCATCCCACTGCAGTTCCCCGAGAAATTGCATGGTCTGTTTACTATTGCAATTTGAAACAATGTGATTAACAAAGCTATCACACCATAAAGCAAATGTTCCTTGGAGTTTTTAAACACCAAAGAAAGTTTCAGCTGGTCAGTAATAGCTGGAAGCTTGCATCCATGTGCATCATTTTTATATTCGTGAACCTCGAGTACTTCCACCGTCCTGTGCACCTGGTGAATCTTGCATGTAAGCTACATTAATGTGTCCCCTACTAGAAGGATTCCAACACAGCAGTTCTCACTGATTATAGAGCAGAAAAATTATGATTTAGAAGAGCCTCAAAGTAAAATATTATGATTATTTATTTTAATCTTAGGGAAAGGGACTCATCTACCTCTGGGTTAATCCATGTTTTTGGGGAGGCCAAATGCCGTGTCTGTAGTCACAGCAGAGTAAAACAATAAAGTAATACATTTTTACAACACTTTTTTTCTAACCAGGCTATGAGAGAAAGTTGTATTCTGTTGAAAAATAAAGTCTGGTCACATCTAACAGAAACAGCAAAGTCCTGAGAGTCGATTGGATTTTATTTTTCTCTCTGTGTGCTGGAAGATTTATGGAAAGTGGGTGCTTCACGTGGCATCCTGGGACGATCCGGGCCTGAAGGACGACATATTGTCAGTGAACAGCTCCTGGTTGGATGTGTCAGCGTCCTCGGAGAGCGGCGTCATCACTATCTACTGGGCTGACCGCCTGTGAGTGTCGTGTGTTTCATGTGTGAACATACTGATGTGGTCCAGTTGAGAGTGTATAGTAAAGCGTTGTTGTTATCTCAACACAGGAATGGAAATAAATGTCTTCAGGGCATAGCCAACGCCACCATCTCAGGAATGACAAGTCACACCACCTGTATGTGTCTGTTATTTTTCCTCTGACTCACTGAGTTGGTGATGTGTGCCGCAGGTTTCATTTCTTTTAATCGCTGGGGGTTATAGTCAGAGTTATGTTTAGTTTATTTGTTTTTTTCACAGATAACATCAATGGTCACACTTCCTATCATGACGGGAAGTACTATGAGACCTGTAGCAACTGCCTCCTGTCTGAAGACACCACTCTCCTCCCTGACGGCAAGTCAAAGGGGCGATACTTCTTCCTGTTCAGTAAGTCGTTTTTCAAACCTTCATCTCTTATTTTAGCAGCAACACACAGGTTAATATTTAGCACATACTGCTTTAAATAACCGCCTTTCTTTCCCTGTCCTCTTCTTTCTTTCTTGAAAAGCACGGACCGGCGCTCTGGAAGCTTCTGAGTTGGAGACCTTCAAGAACCAGGCAGAATGTCTTAAATTCCCCTCAGAGTACCACTTTACAAGCGAAGGTCAGCCGCCATTTAGGCGTGTTCCCAGCATCCAATGTGACCATCACAAACACTATTCTCATTTTGTGATTTCCTCTTTCGTCAGATCTTTGTCCTGATGACAGGGCGACCGCGTCAACTGCCGTCAAGAATACAGAGAAAGAGCAACCTGAGATAGAGCCTAATGTGCAGTAAAGTAGAGCAAAGAGGTGCCACAGCTCTCTGAACACCAAGATAAATCTTCCTTTAAATGTACTAAATAGTGCTGTAGTGTGATCTACATGTGCTGCCATACAATGTTGTGCTGCATAATAACTTTTTAATACACTATGTTGTCTTTCCAACTAAGAAAAATCAAGTCTAAATGCCCAGTTTAAATCCTTTTAGTGGTATTTGTACAAATCTAGTTCCCACTGGTTGTGTGCGGCAAATAAAAAGGACTAACTTCTCCGTCTGTGTTCTAGTCATTTATTTTCTGATCACCATCACACTGCTGTTCCCCAAAGCATCAACAAAGACTGTTGCTGAATAACATCAGTGTTAGAGGGGAGAGAAAAGATGTTAAACTCTTAAACTGTCGGCACACAGAGTCCAGAACGCCCCCACAGGGAAACATCCTTCATTCTGCTGCAGAAAAGCTGCTCCAGGTCCTTTTTGAAAGATTTCAACAGCCCAAGGCAAGATGTGGCACTTTGCCTGAGTTCATTCAGGAGCAGTGGTGTGGGCAACAGAGGGCTATTGAGCTCGCCTTTCAGTGCCGAGAAGAAAAAGAGGGGGGAAAAGAAGAAGAAAACTGCATGGTCATTAGGAAACCTTCTCTGGTGCATTTGGGCCTGCAGAAAGCCCCTCCACCCCCAGACCCTCTCCTCCTCCTCCTCCTCCTCTTCCCCCTCCTTCAGGATTAGCACTCACACAGAAACAACTTTTTGTGTGAAGCCCGGAGGGAAAATGAATCAGAGTTAGACGTTTTCTGTTACAGGTTCGGCAAACATCCCTGTGGCTGACCATGGCTCTGCCTGTTGTTGTATTCCTGTTGGCTCTCATTGCCCTGGGTGCAGCATCTGCACCTGACTGTAAGGAGCTCGTAAAGCCTTTTATGCCAGAGGACCCCAAACAGGTAAGTCACCTAGTGTCTTTGCTTTCTCTGTCTTATTTACAACAATGGTGCTGGAGTTTTTTTTTAAAACATGTAAGGACCTTTATTTTATTTTTATTGTGCATCAAGGTGTTTGGAAAATGGATTTATGTGATGGGAGCTGGGGACCCCAAACAGTACCACAAAGCACTGGAGTCTCTGAAAAGCTCCTGGATAGACTTGTCCCCGACTTCCAGCGATCAGACTGTGACTTTGCGATGGAGAGATCACTGCTTGTGAGTTTGCTGATTATGTTATTTTAATATGTTAAGCAGACTTATGTATTTAATGCATTTCAGTATTAAAAGTGAAACATTTAAATTTAGGTGTGAAAGCCAGATTCTGTCACCTTGTCGCCTTGTTGTTTCTCAGTAACCGGTGCATCGTGGGGGAGGCAAATGCCACCATCTCAGGGATTGCTACCACATTTCGCAGTGAGTGAGCTACAGCTAGATGAATTTGTCTTCACAACAGACAATAGATTTCTACTATAATAACCCAACGCTGTACTTTGAAAGAAAATCTGTCAGACCACAAAGGGCACATCCTGCAGACTTGCTCTGACTGCCTCCTGTGGACCGACACCTTCCGAAATGGGGACGTCACTGGCAGATACATCCTGCAGTTCAGTGAGTCCTGCACTTCTCAGCACATCAAGTCAGGGTTTCAACCTGGATTTTGACATTCTCTCTTTGCTTGCAGCGAGGACAGGGAAAATCGATCCCAAACATGTGGAAATTTTCAAGAAACAAGTTGGGTGCTTGAACTTCCCAGAGGACTACCACAGCTATGATGGCAAAACAGGTCAGCAGCTATCCAAAAACCTCCAACGACAGAGTTTTAACTCCCACAGGGTGGAGATTCTGCCCTGGGAAATGTCATATTTAAGCGCAATAGTTTTTAGGTCTTCATTATTTTTGGATTGATTCCATAAAATACAATGCACATGGTGAGGAAATGAGGCCACCGTTCTCCATCCTGCTCAGGGAAACGGTCACATTTTGTTTCTCTTCTTTTTCCTGCAGAACTGTGCCCCGATGTCAAGGAGAGCACGCAGGAATAAAGAGGAAGCAACGAGATCCACAAAGCTGCATGCATTAAAAGAAAATACATACAGTGTTGTCGTATGTGCTGTCTGTATGCTCTGACGTCATGAATGCCAGGACATCAAGTTATAAATGATTTAATCTCCTTTAAATATTTACTCACAAAACCTGTAACTGCATCGTGTTGTGAAAACCACATCGACAGCTGATTTTGTCATATCACAACGCAGTTATTGAAACTGTTTTTATTAACAGTGCACTAACTGTCATACCTATTATTCACTGGAAACACAGATGTGTTGAATATAAAATAAAAAGATATTGTTAAATGTTTTTCTTACTGTGGAATGAATCCAATATATTCCACACTGTCAAAGTGGTGAGTACATTTTATAAAAGATAAAAGAAGACAACTGCTTGCATGTAAACACTGATGCTACCAATGTGCTTGTTCTGATACAAATAAACCCAGCACTGCCACTGGGGTCTAAAGTCAGCACCACATCGAGTTGCATACTTCTTCTAATCCACCTCGTGCACTTCTTGAAAACATCTCGAGCAAACACAGAAGTAGTCTGTTATAGTGTGGATATGGCTGAGAGCCCGAACAGTTTTTCAGTCCTCGTGTCTTAAGCCATCAGCCTGCTGTAATGGCTCCCCATTTCAGTCTGAACGCTTTCCATTTTGCACGATCTGCTGCTCTCTGTCAGCCTGCTGGTTCTTGTGCTGCTTGTGTGTGAGCCAATCTCACCCTGTCCCGGTCGCCTGCATCTGAGCAGTGCCACCACCTGCTTCTGGCACTGAGAGGACCCGAAGTAATAGAGGACCGGATCCAGACAGCAGCTGAAGCTTCCTATGCACATGGAGAGCAGGTATGCCTGGTAAGAACTGCTGCTAGCCTTGTGCGCCAGTTGAACATAGTGAACCATGAGGATGATGTTGGTGGGGGTGAAACAGACCACAAACACCAGCAGCACAACCACAGCCATCACCACAGCGCGAGTCTTCTTGGAGCGGTTCTGCACGTTGGCTTCAGCCAGAGCCTGAATGATGCGTACGTAGCAGACAACGGTGAATATAAAAGGGATGAAGAAGAACACGGAGGAGTAGATGGGGAAGAAGTAAAGATAGTAAGACTGTAGTTTTCCTACGTCCTGCACATCATGGCATGTGGTGATGCCCAGAGACGATATATGTAAGGTCTGCTCTGAGATCAGCAGGGGGCACACTCCTCCCAGGGATAAGAGCCACATAGCAGCGCACACAGCTGAAGCCGTCTGAGGGCTGCGCCACGTGAGCGAGTTCATGGGGTAAACCACAGCCAGGAAACGGTCAATGCTGATGCACATCACAAGCAGGACGGAGCAGTACATGTTACAGTGGAAGGCAGCAGTGACGGCTCTGCACATGAAGGATCCGTAGATCCAGTTGTTGCCGTGATAATGGTAGGCGATCTTAAAGGGAAGGAGCAGCCCGAACAGCAGGTCAGCACAGGCCAGGTTGAGCATGTAGATCACCGCCGGCTTCTTGGGGCGGATTTGGCGCACGAACATCATCATGGCAAGAAGGTTAAGGGGCACGCTGATGATGAAGACGAAGATGTAAACGGTGGGGATGAAACGTGTGGCCAAGCTACCCTCGAGAAATGCTTTGGTCTCCTCCGAGACATAATAGTGCTTCCGCGGATGATGGGGGTGAGGGGGGTGTACTTTACTGGACTCCTGCATCGATCCTGAGCCTTCATCATCTAAGAGTGACAGGTCTAGGTAGTCTGCTGCATCATCTCCAACCATTACAAAGTGGCCAGAAAAAGTCCGCAGAAAGGGAGTGGAGCCTTAAAAGAAACAGGAAAATGAAGTAGAAATGTGGTTACGCCAAACAACAATCTAAAAACATTTACACTAGGAGCAGTTTGGAAAAGCAGATTTGTTTTATCTGATCAGATTGTTAAATGCATCCATCAGGTTCAAGCTCGTCCTAATGCCCCCATATTATTTTAGAAAGTCCGGTTTAGTAAAATAAACTGTCCGATAAATTTATTACATGCATCCATATCATGAGGGTGATTGTTAGGCACGCTTTAATTACCCAAAAGTTAACTCAAAATGCATTAATGCATTTTGATAAAAAAACAAAAACAAAACAAGGGTTTTCTCATAAAATACTGCAAATAAATAAATAAAATTTCCACTTTTGTTTTAATTAGTTGACTAACCAGTAGAGATCACACGTTTCCGTGTCCCCACTGACCATTGCTACAATTGAAATCCATTTTAAAATCTATAGAAAATGTAACTATTACTCAACTTTTAGTGCCAAAATATAATTATATGCACATTATTTTAACTATAAATAAATTTATTCTATGAAGTACCAATATTTACACACATCCTCCAGTTTGCTTCGAACCCAGTAACGCCATACCATTTACCTGCTACAAAACGTTTTTGACATGAGCACCAAAAAGGTGACATCACCGAGTCTGTTGAAGTGCAAAGAGAATCAAATGCCACTATATTATCTTACCTATTTATTTATTCACAGAACATTGTTGAGCTTTGTTATTGCTTTAATGTATGGGCTTGTCCTTTTAAATTTTTAGCAGCCTCTAAGGGTTAAAGTAATTTAATTTAAGTAAATTTAATTCTGATTGTATATTTGTCAGATGACAATACATGTTTTTTTCCTAGTTAAATTGCTCTAAGAATAAATATGTGCCCCCCCCCCTTTTAAAAATATTATTTTAAAACTTATTTCATCAGGCTCAACGCTTCAATTGTTATATGAATAAATGGTTAAAGCAAAACAACATTGCTGAAAACATGAATTTTATGATATCCAGAAATAAAATGCAGTAAAGGTGTGTACTTACTAAATAGTGCTACCATTAACCAAAAACGTCAACCCTGTCACTTTCAACCCTCTTGTTTTTTGCTTTACTGCAGTGAGATTGTGTTCAGTTTTCTGAACATTCTTTCACTCCTTCCTGCGCAGTGATCTAGTTAAAAGTAGATGTTTAAACTGATCCTGCATGTGTTTCTGGGGGAGCTACAAATAAGTAAATTTTACTCTGGCCCTAAGAGAGTACAAGGCAAACTCTAGACATCATCATCATCATGTTAAAGTCTTAGGAAAATTACTTACCATTTCCAGATGGGAGCGCCGAGCTTTGAACAGAAAATACAAACAAGCAAATTAAGAGGTGATGCATGGCTTTACTGTAAATCCTCCTAATATTTAGCAGGAGAGTAGAAATTATGTTTGCTGAAGAGCTGCTGAAAGCGCCGTTATTAAAGGCAGGAAACTCCACCTCCTCTCCAACTGCATATTCCCTATCATTTAACAAGAACCATGAGTAATGTCACAGTGACGTGGATCTTCAAGCCAAACGAAAGCACAAGTGTGTTTTTCCAACAGTCAAAGGTTGCCAGACCAAAGGGGAAAGCACATCACTAAAAATGGATGCATGACAAAAGCACCAAAACAACTACTACCCATAATAATAATAACAATAATAATAATAATGATAATATTAAGGAGAAAAGGTTTGGGATGTGCAATTTATTATGAATATTGTTTAAGCATTAGACCTCAATTCTATAGCAACAACAACATATAAAAATACATCACATATAGCTTTTAAAATGTTCAAATGTTTATTAATTAAAAACACGTGTCTTTAAATTCTTTCATTAAAAGGCACTATATTATTTCATACAGCCATGCAGGCTGCGCAGCTCCAGTTTCTGAAATAAGACCGTACTGGTTCGTCTGATATTTCCATCAAACTTCTCTCTTTTGGACAAGAAACGTGAACATCACAATTTAATTCTTCAAAATACATTACATTTACAATCACCACGTGGGAAAGAAAAAAATATATAGGTACACAAAGTGGACGATAAAGTTTCATTTTGGTGCGATCCATCAAATTATAGGCAGAAGAAACAAACCACGGCACCGCGTGACGTTTTGTGCTGTTCAGCAAACTCGGTACAGTCCAAAGGCACAACCAGGTTTCTCCCAACTCTGTTTTTTCTCTCCTTTATTTTCCATAGAACTTCTTGTTCAGGAGGAAGATGAGTAAATTGACATTCACTTTGGCTTTGTCGAACATCTTCATGACCGCCACGCCTTCATACTGCAGCTGAAGGAGATCCTGCCAACATCAAACAGACTTGTTAATGCGCTGATGCTGCAAATACGCTACAAATTATATCACAATAAAATACATCACTAAGTTCTTTCTTAAGTCAGGCTCGTACTGTGCTGACTTATTTCCATGACTATTCCTGCCAGTAGTCCATAGAGAAGAAAAGGAAATTCAACCATTTGTCACCAGGATTAAGTGTTGACGAGTGAGTTTTCTAAAGGGAAATGTTTACCTGGAAATGAAGCTGGACTTTTTCCATCTCGACCCCCATAAACTTGGCTTTCACCTCAAAGTCTCCAACTTCCTCAGTGGGTGAAATGTCGAACATGACATTTTTGAACCTGAGAGATAAGAAAACCAAAAGTGAACACAGGATGTGTGAGAGGACACGAGTCTGTTTGAAATTATAGCTGAATTGTTGGAGAAGCTCTAAACAGATGTTTGAACTCCATATCATTAGTTGTTTAGTCTAAATGTTTTAGTCAAAACTTTTTGCCACTTTATACACAGCTGCTCTGCTGCTATTTAAAATATAGCATCTGGATAACATCACCCATGACCCCACTCACAATAGTCTGTTTGATGGTCTCACGGGGGGAAACAGTACGGGTGTCTCAGGGCTTGCACTTTAACATTTGTTTTTCCTTTCCCGAACTGTAAATCTGTTAAACTATTGCCTCTCTGGCTCTTAAGCACTTTATCAAATGCACTCATAGAGCCATCTCTGCACTGTTGTTACAGCTCTGCTTGTATAATGACAAATAACATGAAATCAAGCACCAAAAAGCATCTGGTGTTGGGAAAGCGAAACTTTTGTATATCAAGCCAAGTTTACTGTAAGGTACGTGAACAGACAAATAACCAAGATGTGACTGAACAAATGATAAATGTAAAATGTTTAAATAAAAACACTAAAAGTGTTTCACAGCTTCTTCGATGTAAAATGACATGTAATGATATGTAAGAAGGATGTTGGTACCAAGCCTTTTTCGACAGAATGGGTGAAGAACTGAACTCACTGGTTTGTCTGCAGTCCCTCTATCTCCAGGATGACTCCCTTCTCATGCAGTTTGGCTGCAGTGTACTTCAGAGACTGGGGCTTCCACTTCTTACTGCCCTTATCATCCCCTTTCCCATCCAGTTTTATAGATCTGCGTGAATTCCTGGACCACACAAACATACCAAGGGACGTGTTACCATTGAATCACAAGTTAAAATCATCCATCAAGTCTTTACCCTAATGAGGTTTGTTATAAATTAGGATACAACTCACTTCCTGTTTAGGTTATCCAGGCAAGTCTTGATGTAGGCATCATAGTAGTTCATCTGGTCCTGGTAGAAGGCTGTTTTTGAGTTAAGGGCAGTCAGAGTCTGCTGGAGCTTCACGAGCTCGGCCTTCCTCCTCTGTCTGTAGCGCCTTTGGTATCGGATGTCCTGTCAAATACACATTTTAGCTTCACAAATACAGAACGCGGGTCTGCATCTTTAGCTGAGAAAAAGAGCTGCTTATGAACCTTTGATATTTCGTTGATGAGGTCCTGGTATTTGTTACTTGCAGTAGCAAGGCCAGCCTGCTCCAGGTTACGAAGGTTCCTGATAATCTTCCTCTTCTTCTGCTCGAGCGGTAACTGGATGTCCTCCAAAAACGCTGGGCTGCTCTTCAGACCCTCTGGTGTCTGAGCATCCTGGACTGCCCTGCGCTCAACAATCCTAGTATGCTCTGACTCCTTAAGGAATAAATCATATATGAAGTAACAGAATTAATTACACTGAGAGGCAAAGAAAAAAATTAATCAAATGCATATGCTCCTTTGATGAATGAAAGTAGCTGGCAGGTATATGTAGAGGAAAAACAAGCTGAGAAATGTAGATCACCTGTGCTGCAGTGGCTGGAGTCTCAAGAATTTCAGGTAAAGTCTCTCCAGGTTGGATCCGAATCACATCCACAATCAGCTTTTTTGTCCTGAGGTGCACACACACAAAGATCAAATGTGACACATTAGCTTCTTTTGTTTTATTTCACGTCACCAAAGCCACAAATTTGAGCTTATGTGTTGGGTTACAAATTAGTGTAACATCAGTTACCACCAAGTACAGAACTAATAAATATCCCTAGAGCACACACCCACATTTTGCTCACACCTACTGCGCTAGCTAACATGCTAACACTTTAAAAATGTATCATCAAGTTGGGGGGCTTTTCACACCCTGTGTGTTGATACACCACTCTGCATTTAATCATTAGTTATTATTAAACCTTGGCTCCCTCCCACAGCATGACTTTTGTGTCTTCTCCAGCGGCAGATGGCGGCCCCTCCCTGATCTTAAAAGGGAGTTTTTCCTTCCCACTGTCACCAAGTACTTGGTTATTTATGGCCGTCTGATTATTGGAGTTTTCTCTCCGACACTGCAGGCACATTGAAGTGGCTGTAGTTGAAATTTGGTGCTAAATGAATAAAACTGAACTGAACTGATGCCAAGCGCAGAGAAAGATTTGAGAGTTATGTAAGATGAATGCTCAATACAGGACAGAATGTTAATCGCCTTCAAAACAATTAAAATTAAAAAATTATATACTGTATATTATCCCAAGGAGCTTGAGTCTTATAACTGACTTTCACAGCATTGTTAGCAGGGTATGTTCAACTTTTTAAAAAAAAAAAACCAAACAAATTCAGACACATTTGCAATGTTTATTTTAAATGTCTGGACTATCATTTGTTGCACAAGCTGTGAACTGTGTCCGAGAATAAGGACAAAACCAACAATGCATTCAAGGCAAGATAAGCCAGACCACGAAACGCCTTCCTTTGGAACAGGAAATGATAGAAGAGCAGGAAAGACAGCAAAGATATGCAACTGAAAGATAGCCACAAAGAAACGCACAATGTGTCAAGAAGGGTTAAGTGCAGTGCATCATATAGCAACACCAAACTCTATGTTGAAGATTTCTGAATGAGTGTAATTCAGCATCAAAGTTTTGCTTTAAATACCCATTACAGGGCTAAACACCTAAAGCCTAAGGATTAAAGTCTGTTACAGGACACACACAATTTCTGTCTCAGCATCCTCCAGTGACAACCTTACTTTGTACTGAGGGTTTTTAAGTCTCTGTCATCTCCTTCCAGCAGCTCAAACTTGCTGGTTAGAGTGAGGGAGATCTCAGTCTTCGCCAGCTGACTCAGAGCACTCTCCCTGTTTGGATCATTTGGGTCAACAGCTCCTTCACCTGGGAAAAAAAAAAAAAAAAAGCAGTACAGATTTCAGTCAACCTGTGACTAACTTGTGATTAATCAAAATACAAGTTTACTTGAGCGTACCGAGCAATGCCTCTACATCAGGGACGTCTCCGAGGTCCTGTAGCAGCTCATGCAGCAAGTCATTGCGTTCTGGAGAGATGGCGTCCAGATGTTCCAAAAGCAGCTGCACAAACACACACACAGTCACATCGAAAGTTAAAGTGTTCACATAAAATTAGTCATTGAACATATTAAACATTTTGAGATGATGCTTGATAGATAAGCGGAGAGCAGAAGCAGGATATAGCAAACAGCTTTTAAACGGCCTCTTACTAAATTTTATTACAGTCAGCGCCTTAATACATACCACAAGTATGAAATTGTGTGTTTGGTTTCCAACATCCAGCTAGTATATTTATTTGTAGGTAAAAACCCTGTCCCCTTTTCAGCTGGGATTTTGTTTTTCTTCATATATTTAACACACAGGAACTACCTCGGTGTACGAATCAAAATTTTAGGGAACATCTGTCAAATTTAACAGGAAAGTCATTTCCATTTACAACAGATGGCAAAAAGACACAGCTGGCCAGAACCTACTGACATCCTCAATACTAACCCCCTTTGCAAGGAAGTGTTCTGGAAACATAACGAAAGAAACAGGATGTCAAGTGGTGACAATAATAAAGGGACATAACGTACATATAACATATTCTAAAAACTAGTAACGCAGAGAGAAAAAGAAGAAGATTAAAGAAGAAACCTTCAAACTTTACTTGCTCGGAGCAAAATATAAACCTCTGCTAGATCTAATATCAATGTAATCTCAATAATATATTTTCTAGTAGCAGCAACAGTAAGAATGTCTGTTTCCAATAACAGTTTGTAGCATGTACAAGCATGCAAGACAGGGGCATGGAGAGACAGGGCAAGTCATTTAAGTATGAATCATGTAAAGTTTAATTATATCCTCAGGAGCAGCAGGAAGAATCTTTATCATTTTGCTTTGGTTTACCGAGTGTGTATTGATGATCTCCTCGATTGATATGTAGATGATGGGTTTGCTTAAGTTCACCATATCCGAGTATTCGTCAATGTTAAACTTCTCCTCTGGTTCAGGGACATCACACGCCGACTGGAAAAATAACCTGGACAGAAATCAGCTGTTAGTAGTTCTTTCAGAGCATGAACATGAATCCCACAGAAACTCAAAATTGCTCAACTTCCTGTGAAGTGCTCTGTATTGTCTTCCTCAGCAAGGTTAGCAGTTCATATTGACCTTTTCCAGTAAATGGACTGAGATTTATTGGGATTTTCAGGAATGATGAGTCAAACACAAAGTGAGGCAGATAACAGCACATAGCCGCCCAGCCGCTCCCATTTAGTTTGCTCTAGTCAGTCTGGAATTTGGTTGATTTTGTGGACACGCATGTCCGAACTGCTGACACGGCACAGTGGGCTGGCTTCTGCTGCCAGGATTCCCTCTACTTCCACCATGTCAGCTTAACGCGGCCAAACATGTTCATCTCCAGGGTTTACCATTCTTTGTTATCGGAAAGAAACTGGTTCTTCCTCCATCACACTTTTATCATGTTGTTTTGGATGAAAAGCTTACCGTATTATCAGTGCTCTGCATTGGCCAAAACTAAATTATCTCCATAGACAAATCAGAGTACAGATTTGTGCCGTGTATTCCGCTCCTTACCTAAACTTCTCATACGTCTGTGATATGTAGCTGTTCATGGGCGTCATGTGTGCATTCTCGCCCTCAAACACATTCTTGGCAGCAGCGTGCTGCAGCATCTTTGCCACTGATCCCAGATTACGCCGCTGGTCTTGGTGGAGCTGCCCTCCTGCTGACAGGTCAATGATGTCAAAGCCATCTGGGGCCACAATGGCTGGGTTCATGTAGCGGTAATACAGCAGGTTACCTACAATCTGACATTTTAAAAGAAGGTATTATTTTCTCTTACCTCAGCAGGATCACAATAATAAAACCTATAGAGAAGACCATGCATGACTATGAAAAACAAACAAACAAACACACACACCATATATATGTATATATTTAGACATCTGATACCTTCAACAGCTCATCCTCTGAGGCATCTGGAAACTTTTCATGTAGGCTGTTCTTCAGAACTTTAGCTATGTATCTCATGCCATAACTACATGCAAAACACAAAGCATTGATGGGACATGAAGCACAAACATGCATTCACATACTACATGGCAAAAACAAGCTCGTGATAAGGAATGCATCTGATGTATCAATATCTGCATTAATGACTGCAAGTATTGATGGCTTTCAGTGTCTTCAGTATGTACCTTAACCTTTAAGATTTTAAATTGCATAACAGCTCCATCTAGTGGTCTACTGACTCTAGACTGTGAAGATCGATGAGGCACAAAACTGGGTTACTATGGTAGGACTCATGTCACACAAAGCACAAACAACTGGCCAGATGAGCGCTTGCATCATAGCAAAACTGAACGACAAACACTTAATAAGAGACCAGAAAATACACTACAAATAAAAATCATGGCATGAAAGAAAACATTTAAACAGTTTAATACAATACAAAAATACAGGGAACTTAACCAGGGAAAGTCAGAGCAGACAAAGGAAATTGGACTTTGACATTAACAGCTCCTAAGACTTACGGGAGATTATCCAGTGAGGACACAATGGAGTTCAGGACCTTATCTGTAGCCGAACGCAGTGCCTGACTGGAAGCCTGCAGCCTGTTGCGTACTTCCTCATGTGACATGGCCTGCTCAGGAGTCACTTCGTAAGGCAGCTTGCTAAGGGGCAGCAGAAGATGCATGTGTAAGGTTCACTGCTTTAAGCTTTCTGACCTGAATTTTAAATGCTGGACACCTCTGGCTAATTCAAAATTAAATTAGGATAACAAGCCATTTAAAAATTCTCTTCAGAAAGCTGAAATTTCAAGATGAGTAAAAAAAAAAAAATAAATAAAAAATAAGCACATGAACTAAATAAACAGCTGAGAAACAAAGTTATTTGTTTTTACTCTGCTTACTTTTGTCTCATAATAAAATTTGTTAGATATCTGAAATATTTAAGTGCAAAAAGCCAGACGTAACTAACTATGCTGGCAGTATTCTCCTTACCTGGCCTCTCCAGTAGCACTTTCCAGCTGGTTGACCCAGGCTTTGTAGACTTCAACAGGGTTGGTGTTGAGGCCTAAGCTCTTGTCCTCAATGATATCTTTGATGACTGGAGCCAACAGCTGTCTGAGGGTGTTGTGACCACGTGCACCTCTGTTGAAGCTCACCACCATCTTGATAACTGTTGGATTGCCTGTCACTATGTCCTGGATCTGGTCCACCTTGGAACTGAGACACGCAGAGAAGATGGTAAAGGACTTCATAGACACTCGTTTACAGTTAGTAGTAGGTTATAGTTGAGTAAAATAAGTATAAAATAGGTACAGTGAACTTTCATGGTATAGTATTATATAGAGTCACAATACTCACTTGATTTCCTCTTCTAGAGCAGTCTTGAAGAGTTTGAGCAGCAGGTATTCCTCTCTCTGGTTAGAGGCATAGTTGTACAGTGTGAAGATCACAGTGTCCATAAACTTGGTGGACTTGTTTTGGGGCATCTGGAAGATCAGCTTAGCCAGGTAAGATGGGTTGGTCTAAAGAGAATGGAAGAGAAAGCAAGCACAGTGTTAGGCGACTAGAAGTGACACCGAATGAGTTCATTTAAAGTTGATGAGGCAGAGTAATGCTTCTTTTCCAATGGTTTGGTGACACTGAAGTTCTCCTTTACTGTCTATTGAAAACCAGCCTGCATTTCAGCTGACTTTAGAACCAAATGTAGTGGAAATTGGACAAACTTCTTCAGAAAATTAAAAAAAAAAAAACAAAAAAACAAAAAAAAACGCGGTGGACGAATTATCTACAAATATCTTCCAAATAACTTTGGGACCAGCAGTATTTTGAGTCTTTTTCAGTAGAAATGCCAAGACTGGTTTTATATCAGGCACTCGGTGATTGGAAAAGAAATCAGACACATTTTTCATACCTGTAGTAGATAAAAAAGATGTTGGTAGGCCTCGAGTTTCCGTCTTTTGCCTTTACTCAGGCCCTTAATACCGAGTCTGTCTCCTGCCATCGGGTCATCTTTACTCGCCTTACTTTTCTTGCTCTTCATTTTCTTATTATGGGACACGACATCCTTTTCAAAGAAACAAAAAGTTAAATAGGAGTTTGGCTGGATAATAAATAAAGAAACTTCCTTAGATTTTAGTATCAACAACATTTTACTCAAACTATAAGTGATTTCAACCCATTTTATTAACTTTCTGTTTTCCTGTCACATATTAATTAGAGGCGGCGGCAACCTGCAGAGTGATCCTGTTCTTCACTAGCAGTCCAATCTTTATATCCATTAGGTTCAAGTCTTTCTCCATCTGTTGATTGGAGCGAATCTTTGTGACTACTTCCTCCCGAAGCCGTGTCACTTCCTGCTCTTCCTGTAGATCCAGAGGGCTCTGCTCCAACAAGTGGACAAACTTACGCACCACTGACAGAGGAGGATCCTTGGCTCCAGCTGAGATTTGGTGCAAAAAAGAAAGTCGGCAACAGATGCAATTTGCAAGTTTAGCCTTCATCACGTTCTGTATTTATATTACAGCTGACCAGCACAGACAGTATTTTTCATATTATATATTATCATCAGAACTGAACAATATTTTTAGATTTACTGTGAGGAAAAATTGGGGGAAGAAAATTGCAAATAATGTGGTTGTTCAAAAAATTTGTGACTCGCTATAAGTTGCAATCCTCTAAAATTGGCGAAACAATTAAGACCATAATTTCATATTCAAACGCAGATCTAAATTCTTTATGACTCACTTAGCGTCCTGTAGTCCTCTCTGGCTTTGTTGGCCTTTAGAAAAGCTTGGATTTTCACAATTTCTTTTTCCTAAACACAAAAATAAATCAGAGTTTTAGGATGCATGAAAACAAACCCAAATCCTGCACCTGAGTAATGCCGATGAAGTACTACTCACATGATCTTTGAAGAACTGTTGCCTCTGATTGTATTCACGTTTTGCTTTCCACATCTTTACAAAAGACTGGATCTAAATAAAATAAAGTATTTAAACAGTTTAAAAAAAACAAAACAAAAAAAAAAACAGGCGTTTGATGCAGCAGCTATGTTGCTAATGTTATTCAAAGGTTAATTAATAAGTGTTAAAAATCCCAATTAATATTCTCCTGTTTCAGTCTGTCATTCATAATAAAAATAATTCATCACCTTGACAATAGAAGCAACATTTTTCTGAAGCAAATTCATCCTCTCTTTATATACTTTCCTCTGTTTGTAACCTTTCCAACAAGCCTGCAAAAAAAAGGAAAGATTGAGACAAACATGTACAAGCAACAACAAGTTCGACATCAGCTTCACCACAAATCACTTTATGAAGCTTAGACATGTAGCAATACTCCCATCAGTTTTCTAAAGACATTGTTGTCATTGTTGGTTTGTCTTCTAAGAAGATGCAACCAACGATATGCAGTCAGTACAGTGGTTGTAATTTAATGTCAATATATAGCTACCTCTGCTTATGATTTGTTTGTGCTTGAATAAGTCCTAGACATCCAGAATCAATGAGGAATATTTGACTATAGTACACTTTATAGAGGTTCTATAAGCTACCTGCAGTTTTATAACATGTGGTTCTTGCTGATGCAGATACTCCATTCTCTGGGCGTGCTTCTTCCTGACCAGGTAGCCTCTGACTCTCGCCTGCAGCTTGGTCACAAAGGACTCATTGGCCAGCCATAGCTGTTCCCTGTTATACTCTGCAGTCACACAGGTCACCACATTCTGAGGGAAAAACCAAGCAGAGTGAAAATTGTTTGTTTAGATGCAATCCAAGTATAAACAAATCTCAATGAAACTACTGTTAAGCTAAAAATGAAATCAGCCCAATCAATGGGAAATGTGAATAAAGCTTTATAATGAAGGGGTAGTACCTGGATTTCTTCTTTACTGAGATGTCCACTCTTCTGTTCAAACCCTTCAGGCTCCTCCCAGGTGCCCTCTTCAGTTTCCAGGTTATAGAAATAGTCATATTTGTCCTTGATGCAGTGTTTTACCCACACACCATCAGTGCTGCCTGGAGGAAAGCAGAAAGTGCTTTTTAAAAAGTCTGCTGGTGTAAATCTGACACAAATTCTCGACTTCTCACTGGAGTTTCTTGAACAGAAAGCACACTTGCTGTCCCACAGATGTAAATCCTGTTACCTTCGGCAGCACCGTCTCTTTGTTTCTGTGAAAGGTCATCTTGGTACGTGTCAGCACATTCAGGAAGAACTGCTCTCAGCCCTACACTGGGAGCCTGCAAAGCCTCCAGTGTATTCTGGGAGTCCCCCTCATTCACTGTCCTGTTAATATGAGCTACTGCTCCAGACACTAGCAATGCAAAGCAAAAAGATAAACCACTGGTGTCAGCTTCACAATACTTTTGGGTCAAATAAAACAGTATACAGGAAAAGTACAATGTGAACACAATGAGTACTGCACAGGAAAATAAATTAAATGAATTAGACATCAAATGAATTACACTGACATTTTTAATTCTTATTTTTCAATAGTTCATTTCTACGTCTGCCTCACTATAGCAACAAGAAACACTTGATAACAGCATCTATAAGGCATTATGTGACAGTTATTCATGGAAATAAATCACAGATCAATTTGAAGAATTAATCAGGCTTTACGAGAACATACATGCGAGAGCCTCCTTTTCATCCTGGTTGGCTGTCAGTATGGCCTCTTGGATTTGGTCCAGCCACAGCACTGCAGATTCATCACCGGAGCTCTACGATCAGGAAAAAGAATAAAGATCATTCCTCTTCACTTCAGAAGAAAAACCAAACTCAAACTCACTCACACAAGGCGTTATTAGTAGCTTGTAAAATATTTAAAACACCCCGAACCGAAATAATGTGAAAAATATTAAGTTTGGAAAATATTTCAGGTAAGGTAAATGTACACAAAGTCAAACTGGTATTCTGGAGATATTTAATAGAGATAATGATAGCATTATAGAGAACCAGTGCCAGGAACCAGTCGAGACAAATAAGGAAAAGAAGTTGAAAAAAGATGACCTGCAACCATATCCTAGCCCACCACTTAAAACAATGACCTCAGTCTATAATGGGCTCAAAAGTCACAACAAACACAGCATGTTTATTCAGCTTGATCCTTATGTTTGTTCTCAAGCTAATTTTAGACAACATCAAGGGGTGCATCATTGACCACAAGACCATCAGGAAGGAAGTCGCTATTTACAAAACACTGTAGCAGTCTGAAAGTAAAGACATTAGTTATGTTTCACACACTCCTCATATATTGAGGGTGTCATAAGAGGTTAATATTACATGTGTGATGTGATAGTGTAAGCCAGAAGGACATCACAGTCCTTCAAAAGCATCAAAACCACTTTACTAAATTACCATCTTCAAACACACATTTCACTTCCTTTACTGCGTTCAGGATGTGATTGCTACACATTTTATGTTGTCTGAAAAACAGCATCTAATTCACTGGGCTGACAAACACTAAATCGCATTTTAACAAAAGCAAAAAAAAAAGTCAAATCTCTTAAATGAACCAAACTCCTTGGACAAACATAAACAGCTCTGTAAACCATTAGGTAGTTTTTTTCCCCCACTCCAGTGATTCAGAGGGCTGTGACTGACGCAGACAGCAGGGAATTCAGTTTTCAAGTCTAGGCAGGAAACATGCTTCTGTATACACTGCCAGGAAGCTGGCTTTGAGCTCACACCATTATCAGCTCGACTGCTGCACTGAAGAGATGCAAAACTCAAAGTTTTACTGGTGGAAAACTCCTGACAAGAAGCAACACCAAGAGGGCTGAAGCCTAATTAACTGGGAAATACTGGGATATCAACTAAACGGTGACATGGTTGACCTCATGCCAGGACTACTCATTTGTTTGATGGCAGTGCAGACCAATCAGCATGATGGTAAGTTTATTAAGTTAACACATTACTAAAAGGATAACTCTTACAAAAAAAAATAAAAAAATGCTTAAACCTTTTAGAAAAAGTACATTTTGGTATCCAACAACTGGGAAAGCTCTTTTCCCAACTCAGAGACACAAAATAGAAAACCGAACTTACTTCATTTTTTTCTTTTTCTTTTTTTTAAACTTCAGAACATTTTGGTACAAAATAAGGAAAAAAAAAAATCTTTTTGCATGAAAGTTGGTGTGAAGACATAAAAACTGTTTTCTACCCGTTACAGGAAACAAAAACAGGACCAAAATCCAACCTAACACAGTAAATCCAAGGACCTTTAAGGGCGACTATAATGACACAGGCACAAACTTGCATGTGAAGCCAGAGGATCCAGTGACAGCCTATACCACAGGGGTGCTCAGCACCTGGGTCATACCCTCATCATACATCCTGTCTATGCTGGTGGGCATCCCCTCCAACTGCTACATTCTGGCCTTTCTCAGAGTCCGACTCAGAGCACAGTCATTTTCCACAGTCGTTCTTCACCTGAACCTGGCGCTGTCTGACTTGCTGCTCCTGCTTTCCCTTTCGCTGCGTGTTCACTACCACTTCAATGGGAACAACTGGATATTCGGGGAAACCTCCTGCCGGCTGATTACGGCTTTGTTTTACGGTAATGTTTACTGCTCAGCTCAGACCATCGCGTGCATCAGTCTGAACAGCTACCTCGCTGTGGTCAAACCATTCTTGTACAGGAGGCTTGCTACGAAAACACTGGCGGTGTGGACGTGCTTGGTTATATGGCTCCTGTTCGGGGCTGCTGTTGTGCCTGAGCTCCTTGTCAGGCAGAGTTACAACATCCCCCAGCTGGGGATCACAACATGTCATGATGTACTTCCCCTAGTTGAAAAATCACACTCCCATCTGGTGCCATATAGGTTGATGCTTATCTGTCTGGGCTTTATAACGCCCTTCCTCTTTTGTATCTATGCCCATGTGGCTGTAATTTACCATCTAGGTCAAAGTGCTTGTGACTGGAAGCCATTTATCAGAGTCAGCACTCTGGTTTTCAGCATCTTCTTGGTGTGCTTCTTGCCCAGCGGCGTCCTGCATATGGCCCACTACATCCGCCTGTTTTCCGGTGGGGACGACAGCCTGTATGGATACTTTAGAGTAGCTGTGTGTCTCTGCTGTTTCCACAGTTGTCTTGATCCCTTCCTGTGTATGCTTATTTCCAAGACGGCAGCTTCAGAACTACAATTTATTTCTCTCCGCGAGATATCTCAGAGACAAGCAGTTATGACGTGATACTGGACATGTATACAAAAAAAAACAAAACCCAAGCCTCCGTACTGGACTATTGTTGGAATACAGCAGGAAGTCACAAGGGAAAAAAATGGAAAAACTGAAGAACGGACATTGTGGCTTTAACAGGGTTAACATTAGGCTTTATCCACGTTATATCCAAAACCAGAAACTGTTAATGTGGCCATAGTGTTATTTGTTTCCATGTATATTAAAAACATGTTTTATGCATCATGTTTTGTTCATCTTTTCATGAAAATATTATACAAAAGTCAACAATACTTTTTGCAAACTTATATCCGTTACTTTAAAATCAAGATTGAGCAATTCAGATAGATATATATGACCTAATGTAAAGAAGTGACATAGGATGAAAAACTGCTGTATAACAAAACTAACAAGACAAAGTTACGACACATGGTTTAAATAATGATTCATGTAGGAAGTGGGGGTGCTTACTGAACCTGCTTTGCTCGCAGGCTCCTTTCAGGGGGAGTCCTCTACCTCCCGATTTTAATCATCATCCCGTGCCTTCTCCTCCCTCCGCTTCTCTGATAACACATCACCCACGCACGTAGCGTCTCAGGGGGGACAT
Source organism: Oreochromis niloticus (assembly GCF_001858045.2). NCBI lineage: Eukaryota > Metazoa > Chordata > Actinopteri > Cichliformes > Cichlidae > Oreochromis > Oreochromis niloticus. The sequence goes on from NC_031977.2 coordinate 16,856,800, forward strand.
GAGCTGCATAGGCCACAGTTGGTAGGGCCATTCACGTGGCTTTGCTGGCTGTGCTGTCATCTGTTTCTCATTTTTAATTACCACACAGTAAGGGTGGGAGATATATCAAATATACTCGATGTATTGGGAGTTTTTCCACGTACAAAATGGCTTTATAAATTGCCATGGCAATATTAAGCTGTCTGCATGCAATTCCCTGTGAGGTTTTTTCCCTCCCTCACGCTGCACAAGCATCATTAATCCCCCTCCCTCCCAAACAGAAAATATTCTACCTGGCGCACTGCGCTGAGCATGTGTGTATATATCCTACCAGACGAACGAGGGAATGAGACTCGCTGTCATTTGGATTTCAAGAGGAGGACGCTGAACAAAATGCGGTAATTTGCAAAACGTGCCGTAAACATTTGCCGCAAAAGGTAGCAGTACCACAAAGTTATTCTACCAGCTGAAAAGTTATCCACTGCAAAATTAAGACTTTTTTAAAACTCCACATGTCAGCGTCTCCCCACACACCAAAGAAAACGTTAAATAAACCAGCTGTGATACCTGTGACTGCTCTATGTCAGTCGTTTTTATAGTCACCATCTAGACTTTTGTTTCTGTAATTTGAGGTCATCAAAATTTTAATTTTACTATTTTTATGTGTTATAAGCACAAAAGAGCACCTTTTTAATTTCAGTTTTATTTTGTCTCGTGAATTCTTGCTTGATGTCTTTTGTTTGTTGACCACAGACTGAGTCATTTATGAAAAACCTCTATGTGCAACTGATGGTTAAAAAAAATGGTCAAAATAAAACCTTTCAATTCATTCAGATTTTTAGTGTTCAAAGTAGAAAAAAAACCCCCAAAACATTGAATGGTCGATTTGAATGAGGAAACCAGTGGACGCACAGTTGTCATTGGGACCGTGGACGACCGGGGTCTCCTGGGTCTTTGACTGTCTGCCTCTCAGGAGGGGCATTGTTGCCGTCTCTCACCCTCATTTTTCAAGTACGTTTCATGATAAACGCTCATACACAGACACTCACATCCTCTCTCGCCTTCTCTTCCTCTCTCACAAACACACATACACAGCAAAACTGTATATTTGTGTGCCTCCCTCTGTTTTGTCTTTCAGTTGTTGCATACCATTTAAATGTGTGCTTTGTTAGTGAGTTGGAGACCGAAATGCCCGTTTACTTCACCCTTTTTTCTATCTTTCACCAACCTGGCGTCACCCTCTGTCTGCTCCAGCTTAATACCCACACAGATAATAATATGAATAATAAAATAAAATGAATAAATAAAACAAAAACATTTACAAGAGGAGCCTACAGACAGTCTATGCTCCTCTTAGGAAAGTAAATGTGTTTTCCACAATAAAGCATTCAGACCACGATTCTGCTCGCCGGACAGGACAGGTTTAAAAAAAATTAAAAAAAAATTAAAAAATGAATAAATAAGTAAAATAATGATTCGTTCCGCTGTAATGACGTTTGACATTGGTGCAAGTATATTTTTCGACCCAAATTCGAAATAACTAAAGACATGTTCGCCTACCTTGCAGAGAAGTTGTTTGGTATTTTGAAGGACATCATGGTAGTGTTTGGCTGTGGCTGGGTTCACCCCCGACAACTTGGCTGTAGGGAGGAGGAGGGCTGCAAGGGTCTGCTCATGATCACCTGAGTTTAGTGCCTCATTGATCTCAGCTATGGCTATGATTCCTGAAGGTGGCGGACCAAAAAACAAAAGCCTCTCAGACAAGTTAAGAGCACAGATTGTGTTTCATTTATGTGAGTAAATTTTCAGTGTAAGACGATGCCTAAGAAAAACTTTTCCAAGGTATCAAACTTTTGTTTTATAATTTAAAAGAAACTTAGAGGTTGAGTTTAGTTCTTAAAAATTTAATTTTACGTCTAAATCATGTCCACCTCAACATACTGTGAAGTTTTAGGCCTTTTTGAGCCTGAGATAAATTATTTTGTTTGAGCAGTTTGCAGTTAATCATTTGTTATTCTCAAAATTAAAAATTGGGTGTGATATCGTAGCTTGACTCAGTGTGATATCTGATATGGTTCTTTCAGCAGACGAAAGCTCTTTAAGGAATCACCAGCAGCTTCGGGTTTCGGTGCAGGCATGAGTAATTATCACATGTCTGTATGAACTGTACATGTCTGTGAGCTTCTAACATGCCTCATCTTTCTCTACTTACAACATGTCGCCTTATGTTAGTCAACAAAAGACAACCAATCCCAGGTAATGCTTGTGTATTAGTTACATATACAGCAAGTATCAACACTCCTGCTTTTATTAAGTGGCCAGTTCTAGTTTTGTTATGTGCAGATATGTCCTAGCAAACTTTAGAGAACAGACATTGTAAAACAATGTACGAGAAGAAACAAGGAGAAACCTAATGATTAATTCAGTAGTCTCCAAACTGCATAACAAATTGATTAATTGCACAGGACGAAACACTTGCCATAATATGTAAAGCAGAAGTGGAAATCAGCAAGATGTTCTTACGTTCATGCTCTTCTTGGACCTGAACATTCACGGTGTCGATGCATTTCTGGACATCATTCCAGGTGAGAAACTCTTGGCCCTTGGAAAGCGCCTCAGCTCGCTCTTTGACAAGCATGTCAGCATACCTGAGGAAATGAAGAGTTATGAAAAGCTTCAGCACATCAAATGACATAACAAGAAATTGTTTGGATGTCAAATTAATTAATAAAAAACAAAAACTATGACATTGCAGCAACAACAAAACACAGTCTGCCCACCGCAGCTTAGCAGCAATTAGCATTTTAGCACCACAGCTGAGCAGACAGCAGTGTGGAGCCAAGTGTTGTCTGTATTATAAACTGATAACTTTGTGAAACAAATCGTTAACCTTATAAGCTTATAAGTGACCCGTCATACAGTCATACAGTACAGCAGGAAAAATGTTTGAGAGGAGACAAAAGGTACACCATCCTGCTACCCATTTTTAGACATGAAACTGATTTTTGTTCATGTGGTGCATTCAATATACCAAGCAACTCACAGACTAGACGAAAAAGCTTCATATAGAAAAAAGTTTTATCTGGCCAGATTAGTTTTTCTCCCCCTCACACAACCACCAAAGGGATTTTGGGTTTCTTCCCAGGATCAAACCCGGGGTCTTTCTGTAGTTAGGTGAATGTTTAAACCACTACAAATTCACATATTGCATGATCTTGTTAGTATAATACAAATTAAATGCTATTAGGTTAAAACTACCACACTAAGGTTTAACCGTTAGGTTTAACTACCAGGGATTAAGGTTTTTAACCATTAGCTGCTGCACAGAGTGACCGAGATAAGTAAAGAGTTATTTATTAGCAGTAATGCTGATAACAAGTTGGGCAAAGCAGTTATACATTACAAAAACTATCATTAACATGTTGTATAAACATTCTGCAATAAATCACAATAAATCTTCTTTATGGTCTCTACTTTCTACTTTAAAGTAGATGAACTAAATGGGAACTCTGGGGGAGAAGGTGAGTTAACAATAACACTTCCTTTTGCTTCCTCATCCATCCTGCAGCTATCTTACCTGTTAAGGTTGTCTTGGTCTATGTTGGTAAAGCCCAGAGGAGAGTCTGTTAGCTGCTCAATCACAGCCTGTGGGTCTTTGGTGTCCAGCACTTCGTTCAGCACTGCCACAGCTGACAGCATCTCTACAGCTACACTCAGTTCCTCGTGGCCCAGTCCAGACTGAAAAACATAAAATACTGGATCAGAAAATTGATGCCTGCAGTGTGTGTGTGTGTATATATCGCTGACCTTATCTATACCCATCAACATCCATGTGCACAGAGTAAAAGTCTGAAACATGCCTCACCCGTCCCCCTTGTAGCTGCAAACTGAAAAGCTCAGCCTGGTAGAGGTTGGCAGCCGTTTGGTAGACAATTGGCAGCTGTGCCTCCGGGTTCATCAGCTCCTCCACCGTTTCCAAAGCATTGCCCAGGCGAATGGCTGTATTGATTCTTGTAACTGCTTCAAGTTCTGATTAAGAAAATGACAACAAAGTCATGCTTTACATGATAATTTGGAATCAATTTCCCGAATGAACGAAAACAGCATTTCTTACAACCTTATACATGATGTGCTGAAGGACCTTTAAGAACCCATATTAAATATGTATCATGAGTCTTATTTGGGTGATTAGCTAGTTTGATTTTTAACTCATCAGTAAACATCCCGAAGTTACAAAAGCCACTTACTTCGTTTCTCTGCTTCAGCACAGTCATTGCAGGAGCTGACAACTCGCTGAATCTCTTCCTTGTCCAGAATCTGGACCCTTCCACCTTCCTGAAGAAGAAAAATTAGAGTACACTAAACAGATATCCAAAAAGACCCCATCAAAAAAAATGGCCAATTTTTCTTTGCATTTTGAGTGATTATTTTTTTAAATCTGAAGATGGAGTTAGATATTTCATGTGAAAGCAGACAATTGCTCACTTGTAACAATGCTTGGATAACAAGAAAACCACAAAGAAAATCGAAAAACAAAAAAAACCTGTTTATTAAAGAGGTGAAAGTCAAGTCTGAAACATGATCGTCTGTGAGTGTAAATGTAGATTTAACATGCTCCTCATCCGTCAACAGGATTGTGTGCATCCATTTAGTAATGGATTTTCTACTATATATAAATTGCTGGAATTAAATCCAACAACTGAGCAAACAAACTCTGACTCTGTATACCTTGGACTTATGCTGACAGTAGTTGGTAAAATGTTCCAGATACCACCGGCTGTTTGACTCCTGAACACCGAGCAAGGCCAGCGCGTTGAGCCTAAGCGCAGCCAGCAGAGCAGCTTTATCCTGGTTCGACACAGCATGATTCACCTGCCTTATAGCTTCCTGGGCTGGAGACAGGAAAAATAAAGACAGTGAACAGATACTTTTTAACTTTTTTAACTTTAATTTAATATTGTTTTGATTAACTATGTAACTGTGCTGCATAATCTGATTTAACAGATGTTTAGACCTAATACCCATAAAGGCCCATCTCACACAAAGACAAAAACATCTGCGACACATGACAGTGTTTAAGTGAGAATGTGTGTAAAGCAAACATAGGGAAGCTCTTACTGTTGACCAGATCAATGCATGTCTGGATTTCCTGTTGAGTCAGCAGCTCCTCATAAACATCTCTTTCTTCAGCAGCAACTGAGGACCGCTAAAAGAGGGAGACAAAGAAAATCTAGTCACATTATATGCATATAATTGTTAAAAAAAAAAACAAAGCGCATTATTTTTTAGCTGGTTGTATTCACTGCCTCCCATTCTCATTTACATTGGTGTGGTAATATAAATAAAAAAAAGAAAAGAAAAGCTAGTGCTACTGTTTGCACAGTGTTTGTAAAGAGAATGGGAGGAGAGGTGCTGGATGGCGTGGAGCGTTAGGTAAATACAGCTTACAATGCAGTCACTGGAATGTGCTGGCAAAGCCTGTAGAGCACATCAGCGCAGGCAACCATTTTCAGATGTCAGTGCAGTTCTCGAGTTAATATAGCTGCCACATACATATCACACTTCTTTAGATTCCTTTGGAAAATGTCTCAAATAACACACATGATTCAGAAATTTCTAACACTACATTCAGACCAACAGCTCTTAAAATCTGTCTGTGGTCAGCATGTGTGCTCCTGAACACAGAAAACATGTCAACCTCAGCAGCAGTAAGAGGTGTAACTTAATCATACCTGCTTACATGGTTCAAGGTCAGTTCAGGTTAAAGGGGTGAGGACAGTTTTAATAAGGTTGAAGATGAGAAAGTTGCATTATTTTATTTTTTCATGTAAAAAATAATTAAAAAAATATATAAGCCAAACAGTGGCTCTAAAACCAAGGTGTGAACAGTGGATAGAAAAAAATTGATGGATCCCCCCAAGACGAGGTTTTCCCAGGGTAAAAACCTTATTATGAGTGCTTATAACACTCATAATTCCTTTGCCTCAGTGTATGCTGGTAAGCAATCAGAATTGCCTATTCTCAGTCTCTGATACAGCACGACCTGTTTGTTTTATGACTCAGCAGTCCAGTCTATTCTAGCATGCAGCTACATTTTAAAGCATTAAGGCTCCAGTGTAGAGCAAGCCCTACAGCTAAGATACTAAATAAAAAGGAAAAAGCTCCAAGAGATCACTGAAGTGTTTGTCAGTCTTCTCACCCTCCCTGAGGACTGATCCCGTTTGCGAGACTTGGTCTGGCTCAGTGTGTCCTGATATTCTTGGGCCAGAGGTTCGTGTGTGTTCCTCAGCATTGCATTAGGATTGTTCAGGGCTTCCATTGTTACAGATGCTTGACCTCTATCAACAGCTTCATTGATGGCAATCACAGCAGCATGCACTAAGGAAAAAAACATGGATTTAGTGGAGGATATCACATATCAGATCAGATAACTCTGTTTACTTCAGTCAAAAACAACTGGGTGGATCAAGGTTAAAAGATCACTCACAGGCAGCTTCATCCACTGACAGCTCATTGGCCAGGATACCTCCAATTTTACTGAAAGCTGGCATCTGAATGCCATACTTTTCCAGTTCACTCCTCATGTTACTGATCTCTTCCTCTGTAAAACACATAAATATTACTGACATGAGAAACAGCTGTGACACAGCACATCAGAATAAAATAAATAAATTAAAAAACAAACAAACGTACAGTTAGGAACAAATTTCTAACCAGTATAACTGTTAAATGGGGCATCAAAACACTAACAATGACTGTTAAAATCAATCCGCAAAAAAACCCTGAAATCAATATTTCATAATCTTCAGAAAAGTAGTTAAAAATGATCAAGTGGTATTAGAACAACAGACCCCTCACACCATACATGAGGAGAGTAAATGTCCTTTGTTAGAGGAAAATTAAGATGAACACATGTTGCTCTTAGAGCACCATGACAGTTGCTTGCAAGAGAATATGGGTACACATGAGGTGCCATCAAAAAGTTCAGGGCCTTGCCCCATAAAAAGCTAATAGCTCCCCCCCCCCTTTTTTTAAATCCAATTTCCCCTTCAAGGTCATCGTCCTGCTTTTAGGGCAGCTGTAATTTATAAATTGTTCCATTTATGGTCCTACTACTTGAGTGGATGATCATCACTAGTGATAAGAGCCTGATCTCTGGTAATGAACCAGTGGTCATAAAATTCTGCTATAACACGAAGAACACATGGGAACCGTATTGTGGTGTACCATCACGTGAAGACTAACAAGCAGTGCAAAGTGATGCGGGAAATGTGTTTTTAATAATATGAATGTAGTATGAATTATATTGTGTGTTATAAGGTTTGTGCTATGTTTCACTTTCAGGTGATTTATATGGTAGATGGTTACCTGTGAAGTCCACTTTCCCTAGAAGGTCTTGAATCTGTGGTGCAATTCCCAGTTTGTACAAGTACAAGCTGGAAAAAAAAAAAGACACACACACACACACACACACACACACACACACACACACGATGTAAGAGTTGTGCAAAAAATAAACAATAATACAAAACACTGTAGATGATACCATGAAAAAAAACAAAAAAAACCCACTATTTTTTCTTTCAAGATTGCTTCGGTATCATCTTCTCTGCAGTGTCACAATTACACCACAAGGGGGTAGCACTGTCTCAAATTACAATAAGCACTGTGACAACACTAAGCAGACTCAGACTACCTAGCAGATAAATTTAACAAGGAGGTGACTGGAAACTTCATGAAACTTTCATCTTCCGGCAGGTACTGGATAACTGGCAATGAATTATAGATACTTAAGCTAGGTCTGGCATCAGTACAGCTCTGAATAAAGGAGCTGTAGCAGCTAGTGGTTGTTCTGCCCTTTGGTCCCAGCGTGTGTAAACATAAGATGCACTCTGTCCTTGGCACAGAGAGGTTTGAAAGAGACCATCTAAAAATCTGCTTTTACAAAGGGTAATTTTTCAACATGCAGGCAGCTGATTCAGTCTGGGATACAAACACAACAACAGCTGACTGGGGTTAATGAAGGTGGCTGATTACCAGCCACAGGGGTTAAAGACGATCAGCTGACTAGCTTGGTGGATTCCCTCTTTTTTTCCTCTCTCTCTCTCTTTTTTTTTTTTTTTTTTTTTAAATCTCTACCACTCTGAGAAGAGTTAAAACATCTACTTATGAGGTCAGCATTGTTTGTACCCAAGGAGGAATGATATTCAATGGGAACTTGTGGGTCTTGAACTGGATTTGCAGGAAGGAAGAGCACGTGTATGCATAAGGGGAGGAAGGAAACCAATTCTCAAAGGACCTCACCAAAACACTACAACAGAGAAAACAAGGCAAGCAGCTCCCATAACCACTCCCTAAATGTGTGCTTAGCTGACTGGATGGTTTAGAAAGATCAAATTTACCCTACAATTCAGTCAAAGTCATTTAGACTAAGTAAGCAAGGGCCAACAGCGACACACAAGCCACAGAAAAAGACCACTAACCTTTCACAGGAAAGCAAAAGTAAAGTTAAACACTGAAACTACAACTAATAGTACAGAATGAATATAGCTGCCTATAGCTCAATAACCGATTCTGGATAATATATACAGCATGGCACATCTAAAGTAACACACAAAACCTCATTGTCCTACTAAAGTAGAAATGATGTTTTCCAGTTTCTGTTTCATATCATTTACTAAGTACCGCTTCTGCTTTTGATGTATAGATTGGAGGTTAAGCTTCATGGACACACTGTGGTCAGAATATCATGGTATTTGTGGGATTTTAATTATTTCTTTAATGAGCCTTTTGAACTGTTCGTTTTCCAGGGGGGGAATGATTGCACAGCTTAAATCTTAAATGACTTTAGAAAACAACTGTGTGAACAAATGTCAAATTATTTTGGATTTTCTCTAAAAGAAAATTAAGTAAATACAAATATATACACACATACAGCCCCACTAGTATTTGATTAAATGTCCCTTGGCAAGTTGCACAATGACCAGATACTTTTGGTAGCCATCATCAAGCTTCTGGCATGGGTCTGGCTGGATATTTGACCAGTCTTCTTAGCAGAACTGATCAAATTCATTTTAACTGGTTGGGGATAGGTTAAATGGATAATCGAAATTGTCACTAGGTGTGAATGTGCGAGTGAATGTGAGTGTGAATGGTTGTCTGTCCCTGTGTGTTGGCCCTGCGACAGACTGGCGACCTGTCCAGGGTGTACCCCGCCTCTCGCCCTATGACAGCTGGGATAGGCTCCAGCGCCCCCCGCGACCCTGAAAAGGATAAGCGGAAGCGAATGGATGGATGGATGGATGGATGGATGGTTTCCTGGCATGAACCTGGCTTTCAAGTGTAGTCCACAATTTTCAATCAGGTTGAGCTTGGGTCTTTGGGAAGACCATTCCAGAAGTTTAACGCCTGCTTTACCCATTCTAAAACACTGTCATCTTGGATCATCAGTTGTGTCCAATATTCAATTTTCAGTCAAGTTTTTTCCAGCATTTTCCAGTTCTTGGCAGGCTTGAGCCTTGGTGGTTTCTGGGCTGTCACTTAACATCCTAACCAATTTTCTTTCATCTGACGGTGACAGTTTGGGTCTTTTTCTAGCTCTTGGCAAATCAGTTACACATCGAAATAACTTGTACTCGCATATAGTTGTTTGAACTGATGATCTTAGAAACTGCAGTTGTTTAGAAATGGCTCCAAGAGACCTTACCAACTTGTGTAAATCTACTGTTTTCCTTCTTTGATCTTCATCGAGTTCCTTGGACTTTCCCATTGTTCTTAGTATTCGTTAATCCAGTGAGTGCTGACAAATTATTTTATGCTACCAGTTGTATAAAACATGACCATGAAGTTAATAGGCCTTGGCTTTGTCAAGTTAGAAGAAACTGAACCTTCAGCACTACTTATTACAACATATCGGTGAATGTATTTTTGACCTGGCATGGATTAGAGAATATCCTAAATCAATTCAAACTTGTGCACCCGTTTCGTATTTTTCTTAAAGTCATTAAAAATGTATTCTGTACAATCATTCCACCCTGGCAAAAAATTTAAAAAAAAACAAAACAAAACAAAACAAAACAACAGTTTAAGGGACTCAAGAGCCTAAAATGACCATGATATTCATTCCCATCATGATGATCTGTAAACATCTGACCACAAGCATAGTAGTTTTATGAGCTGTCGATAAATTCTGTCTGTAGATACAAAAATAAGCAAGTCCATATAATCTACAGCTGTGGTGTATAGATTGTATGGAGTTGGCACAATAACATCACCCATAATCTTGTCTGGAAGCCTTGAGCTGTGCACTTCTGACCTTCGCTATTGCATGCTAGGAAAGTGGCTTGTTAGTTACATGGTTGTCCCAACCTAATCCATTCCCTGCTTTATTGTCCTTTTAACTTAAAGTAAACATGATGTTGTTTTCATTAGTTCATCAAGACACCACGGAAAGAGGTCATGGATCAACTCAGCATTTGACTTGTATCGAGGTTTTGCAAAAATGTGACTACTAACCATGTGACATTAACTTCTCTGCCATTTCGGACAAGTGACAATCATGTTGACAATGTTGGATCATCCATGACCATCTGGCAACCACTGGTCATGAGGGAAAAATTCCCAACACTGGTTGCGAGTGGTTGTTGGAGGTTAAAGGCAGTCGATGAAAGAAAATGATTGCTAAAGTCCTGGCAACCACCTGTTGCTAGGGTAAAACGTGTTTTCCTCAACCATGTAGAAAAGTCCTCTTTATGATAGCTTTGGTTGTTAGCACAATGCAGCAGTCATAGTTCGCTTGCAAGTGAAAAGTGCGACAAACTGGAAATGGAGAAGGTTCCCCTTTCAATTAAAAGTTAAACCAGCGGTAAAGCAAAGATATTTCCACAAGAATAATTTTTACTATGAAGCGGGATTCCTCTCCATTTCCAGCTTGTAGTTGGCCAGTATTTGTAAAAAAGAAAAAAAAAAAAAAGAAAAAAAGAAAAAAAGAAAAACAGGCAACGGTGGCAATCTGCTAGCATCCAAAGAAATCACTAGGTGACTTTTGGTGCAGCACCTTTTTTGCAACTGATTTCATTCATCAACAGGTAGAAACCTCCAGGAATCACCACCAACCAGTCAGAGAAGACACACGTTCCTAGCAACAGGTAGTTGCATCATGTCCAGTATGGCAGGCAGAATTGTGCACATGTAGTCACATGAGAAACCCTCAATTTCCACATTTTTTGCAACCAGATGAGTTGCCCCCTGGTGGCAATTAGAAAGAATGCAGGCATAAGTCACTTTTGTATTAAATCAGCTTTTCACTTTGGAAGCTATGCACATCTTTTATATACACTATCAGAAACCACCATACATTAATTAGTCAACATTGTACAGACAAATGTATCTAATCTGACCCTGGCTCATAGTTTAAACCCTAACAGGCAGATCACACCACATAGCTTTTAGGTCATTAAGGACAACACTTCAGTCTGCTGGTTTGCATTTCATGAAATGAAACCACACTGAACATTCAGGTGTAGATCCTTCAGGAAAACCCACCCAGGGGAACCCAGCCACTGCACATACATGAAGATAACAGATGAGCGCCCAATTTTGCTGTCAAAACAGAAATGCATGAAGACATTCAAGTGAAAAATAGCCTTTTCTGTTTTTGGAATCCTTTCCATCGTACCTCAAAGCATGAATGCAGTATACCACCTTGGGCATGTTTTTGCGATCATACACATCTGTCGTCTCAGGATAGAATATCTGAAAGCAGAAACCACCAGCAGGTATTAGTCACTCTTCTTTTATCAGGATCTTGACACTTTTCATTATGCTACAATTTAACAGGACCACACGCTCCTGCATTTTCTTTAGTTTGTTTGTTTGTTTGTTTTTTGTGGGGGGGGGGGCTCACCCCAGTCTGTCTTATCTTCATAATAACACATGAATGATGCATTTAAAATCAACATTGAATTAAGTGATAGGAATAGCTGCAAGTAATTTTAAAAAAATTACTAGAGACTAGAAAAAGGCAGTAGTAGATAACAACTTTACCATATTCTTATTTCCAGGATGCAATTTATGTTTTTATTTCCAGTCCTTGGTGTTGTGTTAAAAGTGATAAAATATGAGTAATACTGTTCTAGCATTACTCCTACATATTCATTATAATTTACTGGAGGTAAAAAATTAGGTGCCATGGTGGTTTCTGATCTCTAATATGAACAAGTACAAACCATAAGCCAGTGTTCAGATATGTATTGATGTTAAATAGGAAATAGGATCTTTCTATAAAAACTTTTTCCCTTTTACATCATGCACTTACAAGCTCCCTGTTCAAATAAACTCAACTCTAAACTTTTAATGAGTCTTTCTTACTATTAAAAAAAAAAAGAAAAAACAAACAAACAAACCTGTTTAATGATTGCATAATCACATTAACCTGCATTTATGCATCGTTAACCTCAGTTATAGCATTTTCTCAGTCATGTTCTTGCATTTCAGATCGTTTCACTTAAAGTGTGATGAATATGAAAGAGAATTTAAAGTGTCTCCAAAGGTGATGGCTGTACAAGCCCCTTACCTTAGGGAGGCCCACTGACTCCATGGCTCTGAGCCACTGCACTGTGTTGTCAGTGTGTCTGAAGTGCAGTCCTTTACTCTAAAGATAACCACAGAAGCACAGATATTTAAAGGGATCAACTGCAAAAAAAAATGAGCATTTATATTTAATGATTTATTACAAAGCATAAAATATGTGGAACAGCTGAGCTGGTCTGATGGCCAAATCTCATATCGAGTCCTGAGCATAATATGGAACAATACAGACATATCTATACTTTAGTGTAGCAGCAGAACAGCTGCAACAGCTTACAGTTAGCCCTCAACACTGGCCTGTCACATCTCCCTCTTTCCGGTTTAAAACTGCTTTTAACTGCCAGGAAGTACCTGGGACGTCTGGAAACACTCATTCTGCCTGTTATGATGCAATCTGAAAGTTCAAATTTTTTATTGACTTTTCTTAAACAAGTTCATTAAAAGAAGAGAAGCCTTACCTTATAACGGGACTGATCTCGGTCATAGATCCTTTTCTCTGAAACCATTTTTGGTGCAAAAAACATGGCAAGCTTGCCAAGGTAGACCCCATTCCTAAGTCCTTCCTCCAGTTCTGTGGTAGGTGGCAAGTCCTCCTCCAAGCAGGCCTCCATCCATCTGACCAAACAAATATCAAGCTCAGATGTCAAGTGCATCTCACATACTGATCTCTTGTAACCAAACAGACCCCAATGAACAGCCTGATGTTAATTAAATCTCAGAGATTTTCAGTATGGTTGACAATTACATAAAATAGAGAAGAGGACAATCATCTAAAACTGCAGATTAAAAGAGTATAAAGAAGAAAATGAGACTACACCATTAGTACACAGCAAATCACATTGACGGATCATCTCATTTGCATTGCATTCTAAATAATAATTGTGACCTCTTGACCTTCTTTGACCTATTAATTGTTTAAATTCCTTTTATCTCATTAATCTACACTTAATACCACATGATGGCAATGCAAGAACAGAACTTAAACATTTTCTTTACAGTTAAAATCAAGTGAAGTCAAGTCAAACTGTGATAAACAACACTTGCAGGTCTGATGGAACTGACTGCTTTGACTTTAATTCTGAGCACTGTGTATGGAGGAAACCAGGGACAGCTCATCTCCTGCACAATATCATCCCAACAGTGACGCATGGTGGTGGCAGCAACAAGCTTGTTTTTCATGAGCAGTGACAAGAGAAGTGGTCACAGGTGAGGGAAGCCTGAACAGAGGATAGTAGGGTGGTGAAAAACCTGTTCCAGAGCTCTAAGGACTTCAGACCGGACCAGCGATTAACCTTTTAAATCTAACAGGACTGTGACCTTAGGCACACAGCCTAGACGGTGTAAGAGTATCTCAGGGATAACACTTTGGATGTCCTTGAATGGTTCAGCTTTATCCCTGAACTGAGATCTTAAAATGGTGGTTTACAGGCAGTCCCTACCCAACTTGACAGAGCTTAAAATCAGCAAGAGTTGAGTCTGTAATAACTTCTAAATTTCCTATTTTCAGTATGGAATATTGAATATAGACCATGTGAAACAAGTGAAAGATTCTGAATACTTTATGAATGCACTTAAAAGTAAAACCTTTAATTTTCATCGCTAGTTAAATTAAACTTGTTTTCCCTTAAACATTGCTATGGTTACTAGTCTACTATCTTTACCCTCACATCTGATAGGGTGCTGTTCAGATATTAGGTGGCTGAATGCCTACGTGCAGTCAACAAGTCAATATTGAATTTTCCTACACCTGCTGAACTCTCACACACAAAAAATGAAAGAGAGTGGGGAAAAATATATATATATATATAATGTTCACAAGAGCCATTGCTGCTGAAATGAACTTGAGGTTTTTTGATTAAACAGAGCAACAAAGTAGTCTGTTTATGTGAGGGAGCTGGCAAATGTTACAGGCAACACCCACACAGAGGCCAGCATGCTTTAGGAAGGGGGCTGCACACACATTTCCAGTCTGTGATTAGAGTTGACCGGTCAGGGGAACAATGAAGGAAAAACATTAATTAAAACAACCTAATATTACTTCAAATCGTCTAAATTCAAAACAGCACTATGGTTAAAGTTTAAAAGTTGCACTTTGGCAAGAAAACAGTGGGCAACGATGAAAAAGATCACATTTTAATCTCTAGAGGATGGCAGAGGTTTTGAGACAGGTGAAAGTGAAAAACTGAACAGAAAAATATACAGTTTATAGCAGAACTAACTTCCCTCCTTTTATGCTGATGTAATTTCCCTTTGAAAGGTTTAGCAAAGCCTTCAGGAACGCAGTCTCTGCCAGACTATTCCCAGGGACATCAGGAAAAACCTATTCCAAAGAACTAGTGAATGATTTGTGAGCATGGTGAATCATCATGATCTAGGACGTCTGTTACACATTATCTGACTGCTTACAAGTGACACTAAATTTACTGTTATGGTCTCCTGTCCTGGATGTTACAAACTAAAAGAAATATATGTGTGTAATTTATTGGCTGTTTGCTCATCCCCATACACTGAATTTACAGTGTACAGCACACAGCCATCTAACCTGGTGATGTTTCAGTTACAGGTTTTATTTATACCAACAACTCCTGCCTCCTTTCAGGCTTAACAAAAGCAGCAAAGCATTACTTCCCACATGCATGCAGAGGACATCTTGTTTAGGTTAATTAAGGCTGTGTGGGTGCTTCAAGGATTCAGTGTGGCAAATTATCTGTCAGCACATTAAGGACAACCACACACACAACCACACACACAACCACACACACACACACACAACCACACACACACACACACACACACACAGTGCATAGTCAACACAAACCCAGTGGAGTGTGCAGGCTATAACCATGAGGAATAAACATTTGTATCATCATTTTAAACAATGCTATAGCTATCCCTTTATATTTAAAGGGAATGACTAACCCTAACTTAAATCCCACCAATAAAAAAAATCTTTTTAATTACACACTCGATGCACTCATCCTTTTCAGGTCATCAAATGATTTGGGTTTTACATGCTTTTTCTCTCTTCAATAGCTCTAACACAACAGAAACAAAGTAGCAGGGATGCACATTCTAGCATCTCAACCTGCGGCTTCTTCGACCCAGCGTGGGTTCTCTTCAGATATCCCAGCTTCCCCCCCAAAGTCAAAAGACGTGCAAGTTAAATTACTCCTAACCAGTTACTCTGTACTGGCCACAGGTTTCAATGTGAGCATGAACGGTCAGCCTGGTTAGGATGAATGAATGAATGGATGCAGGGATGGATTGATATTATACAGGACTGTTTGTTTGCTTCAAATTGCCTACAGGGAGATTAGAGATCTCTCACTACCTCACTGCACCTAAGCTTACACATTAAAGATTTTCCACATACTGTGCAATCCTACTTAGTGTTGTGCTATTGCATCAAGCCTTGCGAACAAAGCCCATCTGACAAAATAAATGACTTGAAAATCTTGTGCAAAGAAAAGCAGCATATTAATTAACAGCAAGTACATTTGATATTCAGATTACAAAGAAAGAAAGAAAGAAATCCAACTGGTGCATGAACACATGGTGCAGGAACATCCTGCGTGGGTTACATAGCTCTCCTGTGAAGCACTTCCTGTGCTTAAAACAATGACGGGAGAACTTGTCTCCTGAAGCAGGACAAACTGGTGATGCTGTTTACAGCCCTCCAAAAAAATCCCTTCCTGTTATTGTCCAATCTGTGGCTCACAGTGCTAAAACAAAATAGAGCTTTCAGGACTCTAGAACAAAGGTCTATCCCACCTCAACACATGATTACCATCCTCTTTTGCTTTCAGCTTCAGTATTTCTGACTGAACAGTGGCTTTGGGAAGCTTACGTCATGGAGCTTAGTCATGCATGTCATGAGTTGTCTTTGTGTGTGCCAGTGTGTCTGTAAATAGAGAATTTTATTTTACATCTCGGGCTAAAATGTATCTAAAGATTAGGGTAATGCTGTTAACTAAAAAGCAAACATTACATTTTAGGCCTCTAAGCCATCCTGCATCAAAGCAAACAAGAAAGCTCCCAATCCAGAAAAACTACAAATGTAAACCACCATTTGTTTACTCTGTGGTGAGAGTACAAGGTCTCCTTCCAGAAACTTCGGTGCAACTGTGTGTGTGGATTGTGGGGAGGGAGGGGTAGGGAGGGTATATTAACTGACATCCGTTCTTGTCAGTGGATAGATGTTTAAAAAAAAAAAAAGTCAGGCTAAAATGAAGCAATCGTCCTGTGAAATATTTGCAGATGTTTCATTTAAGGTGCGAGTTAATGTGCAACATACAACAGAAACAATTCAGGTAGTTAAACCTTTATGAGTTTGACCTAAACTAATTAGACACTACAAGCAAAGCACTGTTAAAACAAAGCATGTCTGTCCATCCCACATGCTGTCAGAGATAACAATGTCACTGACCCCACCAGCTGTTTGTTTTCCCCTTTGAGTCCCTTTGCTGCAGAAAGATTCCAGTTTTTTGTCTGTCCCATTGTCCCATTAGGCTTTTATACAGACGACATGTAAATAAAATGTTTAAAATCACAAATTGGGAAATTGCTGCAGCTTCAGTTTCAGGATCCCAGGCATGTTAGGCATGCTGGGTCATCTGCTGACACCAACTTTACTGGTTTTTACCACTGTTAAAAAGGGGGATAATTAAACTGTGTCTTCGGGTGTACTGGGTTGCTTACTCATGGTTGCTTAGCTTCAGTGACTGCTTACTCCTGACTCCAGAGACCAGAACCTAATCCCCTGCTCTCTGTGGCTTACAGCTTTGTTAAAGGTCTGTCTTAATCCTAATCTAACTTGACACATTTCAAAGAATGGAGGTGCAATTCAATGGCTGAAAGGTGTCACAAGCTCCAGGATTAAATAAGGGGAAGCTAAAAGGGAAACTGAGAAAGTTAAATATAGTATTTTTTAAAGGCTAACCTGGTGTATTAATACAAAAACATTCTCACTAAAAGTTCTCTATGCAGTTCAGTTCACCTTCTGCTAAAGTGTTTCCTGTCAGCTATAAAAAGACTGAAGTGTCATCATATCGGTGTGACCAGATTATGATGAAAGCCTGAAGCTGTGTTCAGTTTAGCCTAATTGTAAACCCTTAAACTCTCCTGTGTCATAAGCAGATAATATAGGCTATTCAAACAGTCTTTACAGGGTCAAAGTTCAGCTGGGAAACAATAAATCTCTGAGGGCATGTGAACGTAAAGCAAATGTGCAGTCAACACTAGGCCACAGTGACTGCAATGGCTGAAAAGTGACTCCAAGAAAATACTCTCTTGGGGACTGGGTGTGGTTATCAAATCTGTGTTTGAAGAAACATGATCAGACTTCCTCTTCCGTTCAGATGGATGCCAACATGAAGAAGACAGGAAATGGTTCGCTTTCAGGTTTGCTAAGGCACCTCAAAGACTCTTCATCAGATTTGTCCTTGCTTTAGAAAACAGCTTTTTTTTTTTAAAAATTAAAAAATTAATTTCAGCTTTTAGAGAAAAAAAAAGCTAAGTTGAGGGCACAGTGGATAACAAGCCACTCTTTCCACTAAGTCAGCACCTCCCGGACTTAATCACATGTATTCTTAGGAATGTTTACACCTCCATGTCATCATGTTGCATCCACGGTGATTCAGCCTTTATCCACCATTGCAGCTTCATAATACTACAAACACTGTTAACCACACACATTTGCTCTCTTACTCATAAGACTGCCCTCACTTTCACTCCATTCCTTTATTTCACAACCATTTCCTGTTCATTAAACACACAAACTTTTATTTATAAACATTAAACAGAACTAATGATTGACCAAGAGCACACCCAGCTTAAATCCTAGATGCTGTGTGAATTGTGACAAGGCAAACAATACAAAGAAAAGCAGCTGGCTTTTGTCTGCACAATTCTCCTCCCTCCATCTAACGCCCACCTTACCGTTTGGCTTCTTCTAGGTGACACAGGTACTCGTAGGCGATGTTCTGCCGCCTCCTCTCATCCATCTCTTCTGCTGACAACCTCTCATCATCCTGAATGGCTGGAAAATAACAACAAAAACACTTATTATATCACTTTCATTGTTTTTCCATTATGCAACATACTCCATAGTGTGTTGTCCATTCTTATTGTTCTTAATTACAGTTGGAAAAGGGTTGTTTCATAAAGCTGCACAAGAACAGGTCAAGTTAATACTCAACTATAGCTCGGGCCTCCTTAGGAGCTGTGTCACTGGCATTTTTATAGCTCTAACCAACACCAAGATTATCATGTGTGCTTCATACTCAATACAGGAAGTTGTCGCAAACATGAAAACATTTTTGCATACACAAGGTTATTTTAAACATTGCACAGCAAAAGTTGCACACTCGCAGCCGTGACACACATCGGGATGGTCTTCACAGTCTCCCTCCAGGTTGTAAAGAATCAGTACCACAGAAAGCGGTCTCCTCGAGGATGGTGTTTTATTACACTAACATTGAAGGTATAGGATAAGACGGCATCTGAACAGAAGAAGTGCTGACACCAAACATACATAAAAAATAACAGTCTTTTTTTTTTTTTTTTTTTTATTACCATGAGCTGAAGCCCATGTTTAAAAACTCCACTTCACGCTTCACTGAACCCTGCTGTGAGAGATGAAATGGTCTTTTTATTTTATCTTTTTTAAACTGGCCTTGGTGGGGTGCCGATCTGACAAGTGACTTCTGCTGAGATTTGACCTTCACCTGCAGCTTAATGAGACCCCACCCCACACTCGTACTCCCTAACCAGCTCTAATCCGATCAAATCTATTTATTTCTGGCTGAGTAAAAGGGAAAATCTCAAGCTCAGGGGCTCCTTTTAGGAACAGATCTTTCCCTTTTCATTTAAATACAGGCTAGCAGCTGATGGTACACGTGGACAGACACAGTTTTTAGTAGCAGGTTTCTGCGAGTGTAAAATAAAGCTGGGTGCCCTGCAGATTTAAGCCTCTAGGAACTGTTTAACATTATTCTTTTTTAAAGATGGTCTGGCCATAAGCTGCAACCACTAAGTTACCTATAAGATGGAAAATAAGAAATAACAGAAAATAACATCCATCAGTGTCAGTAGCCAATTTTTTCCCTTTCCTTTTATGACATATCAATGTTGAGCTGGCTAACTACACAAAGACTGTCTGATGACTTAAAAGAAAAGACTTAATTATACTAGATTTATGTGATTCTTAAATAAGTAACAAAAAAACAAGACAAACAAAAAAATATCTGCGCTGGCTAATAGGCAAACTAGAGCATATCCTCTCAAGTTCCATTGATGTCATTATTAAATTAAATTGAAATTAAATTTATTTTATTTGATAGGGACAATGTGGTTTAGCATGCAGCAGTTCCAATACAGAGCATGAAGCTGATGTGCTGCACAGAGTTTACATATATTGCTAATTTGTCCCTAGCTGGGCTTTTACATCCATCAGTGCTGAGATGTGTTTCGGAAAGGTTCGCATTGCTAAACAGTGACATCAAACTCATGGCAGTGGAGCTTTTGCACACCTGGGCCAAGTGCAAACTTTTCTATTCACAGAGATCCTAAAACAAAAGCTACAAAAGTCAGTTCAGAATCCTGACTTTACTGTAATTTTCTTCAATTTTATGCCCACATTGCATATATTCTACCAATCATGCCAAACCAACTTCATGTGTAGATCATTAAATCCTCTTCTACCACATGGATAGCCTGAATACTTTAAACCTCTAAAGCACGCTCTGTTAAACTTGTCTATTCAACAGCCACCTGCAGAGACAGTCGTTCGCCAAGTCTCAGCAGAGGCTTGACAAATAATACTCGCATGCGAGGAGAAGCACAGGCCAACCACATCTCTACAGACGTAATTGTCCCGCTATTTAGGCGAAATGTTTTCTAGTCTCTTGAGCACCGTATCCAGGGGCCCAACCACAGATTTGTGGTCCAGCTGTGCAGAAGACAGATGCAGATGAAAACGTATGTCAGGCACAGAAGCCCCAGTGCAGCCATTACACACTACCTCTAGTGACACACTCACACACTTCCTGGAAGAGCCTGTCTACGCTCTTGCACTGTGTTATATTTAACTATCAGGATGGGTCTTTTGCTTTTGTGTGTCACAAGATCACCGGACCTGAGTTATAGTCCCTGTGATTATGACTCATGCTTTTGTTTAGCTGCAGGGTTTTTCTACGTAACCTTTTGGCGGGCTACGATTCAAGAGAGGCTTTGTGTTTTTTTTGGTTCATCCATTTCATCCAAGCCAAATCAATAAACTCAGGTCAGTATGAAATACATTAATTGATTTGCCTCGGGGTCCCACAGCAGCACTTGCAAATTAAAGTGCAGTTGAAGGACAACTTTGTGATTTGGGGCCAACAAATTTGGACTTGTTTGGACCCATATCTTAGAGAGTTTGCGACATACTACTCTATCTTATCTGGAGACACTTCTTATGGATTCACAGTAGCAAGATACGATCAATAAAATATAATGATTCAAGTCAGATGCAACAGAAAGAAGAAGAAAAACACAGCACTGGGGGTAATATTGCCTGTTCTCAAAGCTGTACTTTGCCCACAGATGTTGGTCACAGACATGCTATCTACAGTAAACCTACCTGTGTTTATTGTCAGTGGACTCGGTTAAATTCTTGGCGTGCTCACGGGGTTAGGCTGCACATTTGACAGCGGCAGCAGAAAGCTCAAGTTAATGATTAACCTGTGAGAAAAACGCCTTATGTTGGCGTCCACTGTCAAATAAACAGATTCAAAAAAAATCACTGTGCTGCATTTAGGGCCACCTGTGAGAGGCGAGGGGAGAAAACTAGGTCTCACATAACTATTAGTAGTATTATTTAAACATCCAGGATGTGGTTTCTTTCACCTAAAACCTCTAATAGCCACTCTTCATCTGCATTTTAAGCAGACCGTCAGGGCCAGCCACACCTACTGAAGGTATCCCGCAGCTGGTGGTGCAGCTCACCCACCTGTTGCTCATCAAACATCCCCGTGAAGGCACCAAAACGTTAGCTCGTCCTCACCCTCGCAACCAACCCACTCTGGGGTAGGAGTGAGTAGCTTTTTAGCTCTAAAACAATCAAAAATGATCTCACTTACTTCCATAGCGTGGCCTGTGTAACGTTGCGGTTTCTTCATGGTACATCCTGCCTCGTTTCCTCCACCCGTGAACTCGTTTCAACTGGAAATAACTTAAGCTAACGTTGAAGTTACCCGGCGACCGCGCCTCTCGGGAGATACAGATGTGAATAAATTAACTAGTAACTGGGGGAAGAAAAGTAATAGTGATGTATATGGAGAAGAAAAATGAGGCACAGCTGTCTCCAGAAGTTTCATGAAAGTGCTAACTGTGCCTTGCAGCAGACGAACCCCATGGTGTGCACAGCTTGTGCTGCCTCCTGAACAAAGTGCTCCTGGTCGGTGCTCTTGCCCTGCTCAGCTCTGAGCTGAAATGATTGACGGGAGCGCTGACGGAGCTTTAGCACCTTGCACCACCTGCTGGTGATAAGGTGAGTCTGGGCAGAGCTTTAACTGTTTTATTAGTATTAGTATTATTTAAATTTTTAAGATGGTAAATTGTGAATGTTTAATTCTGCCTGGTGCTTTCATTATTTGTTATTTTTAATGCTTTTCTTCGCTTAGACATAACCCTGCCTTCGGTGTGTCTTTAGGGGTTTTTTTTAACGTCCTCTAATTTGCATAAAAGTTCAGGTTTCATTTTTGTATGCAAAGTTAATGGCACAAGTCATATAAACTTACTAGTCCAACGTGTTCTTATCATAAAAGGTCATCATGGGAGGTTAAAAATGTCACTTCAAGATATAAATAAAACTATAAAAGTTTTTAGACTGTATTGAAAGGCTGTATGAGAGCAGCGAGACAGACGAGTTGAAAGATGGTGCTTGGACAGGCTGGCAGACAAGGTCAGGCAGAAGCCTCTGTGGACTGATCTTTGTAGACAACATTGTGGTCTGGAGGTGGAGGTATGCTCTGGAGTAAAGAGCAATATCTGTGACAGAATATCTGTGTGTGTGAATGAGAGGGAGATAGGTGTAACAGTGAAGATGCAAGAAGTAGAGGAAGTGAACGTGGATAAGTTTAAATACCTGGAGATGGGGAGACGTGAAGAGTGTTGGGGTGATTTGTGACAAATGAATAGCAGCAAAAATGAAAGAGACCGTTTAAAAGATGGTTGTGAGTTCTGCTGTGATGTAAAGTTTGGAGGTGGTGGCACTGACGTAAAGAGGTTGAGCTGGAAGCAGCAGAGCTGATGTTAAGAACTTCTTTGGGAGTGATTAGAAATGAGTAGATAAGAGAGACGGCTCAGGCTGAGCAGTTTGGAGACAAAGTTAGGGAGACAAGTCTGAGAAGATTTGGAGATGTGGAGGACGTTAAACATAGAGCTGCCAGGCAGGAGGAAAAGAGGAAGACTGCAGATAAGATTCATGCATGCAGTGAAGGAGGAGATACAGAGGGTTGGTGTGATCGAGGAGGATGCCAAGAGTGAAATAGGGTGAGAGTGAGGCAGATGATTCACTGTGGTACCCCTCCAAAAGGGAGCAGCCAAAAAAAAGACTGTATACAGAAGACTCTATACCGACTTCTTTATACATCAATCATTGGCAGCTATTGCAATGATTCACGACCTCGGTTTTGGCCACTAGGAGGCAGCATTACCTCGAGGACACAGTTACTCTAACCACGTGTTTATTTGCATGTATTCATTTGGCACGTATGCACAATGTTGGAAACGGTTTCCATTGTGGTACAATATAATGAAAAAGACTACATGCGCACAATTTTTGATGTGGAGGCCACATTAATACCATATCTTTTACTGGGTTGGCACAACAACTGTTACATTTTTCTATTTATGTATCCTTTTTTTCTCTGTGGCATCATCTTTTATTATTTTTGTTTTTTATATCCTCTTGTTATTTTCTTCTGTGGGCTGAACTGTCATGTAGTGTTATATAACTGCTGGAAACTGTAAGATTATTAGAATTTAATAGATGGTTGTCCTGCTTTAATGTCTCCACATGGCAAAAGGGACAGTAAAGCAGTTGTTCAGCAAAAGACATGCAGAAATAGTAGTTAGTGGATGTAACTTCAGTTTTCTAAGTATGTGCTTCACCCGCTTATGGACTTTACCAGCAATTGTGTAGGGGTCCCCAGACGTCCCATGAGTTTGGAGTGGCCTGTCCACTTTTTGGCTCCAGCACTGTCCATAAACGCACACCCGCCCACTATTGCGTCAAAAATGTGTGTAAATGCTGAACTCCCTCAAAGAGTTTAACCAAAAACGGAACTTTATAGCCTTTGTAAACTATTGCTGTTTAGTTAAGCTTACTGCATACACATAAATTTAAGGCTTATGTTGTCTTACACACATAAATGATGTGTATAGGAGCATCAGTATTAATACTAATCTGAGTTTTAGCACAAGCATAACACAGGAGAGTAACTTGCTAGAGAACATAAGTTTTATTATATATGTTCAAAAGCAGCACAGTCCGCAATCCCTGCTTTTCCAGATTCTAACATCAATCACAGGGAATTGAATATTTGGCAAATACTTTTTCACATTTTCTCACACTTGCTGACCTCTGAACATCAAGCTCAGTCATCCCTTGACCGGCAGGCCCTTCACAATTAGTACTCACAACTTTATTGTTGACACACATCTGGCTATCCCCCCTTCCCCCCAAAATAGATGAACAAAACATACAAGAGTGATACATTCACGTTTTCCTCAACAAAAATCTTAATATTGTCATCATTTTCTCCCAGAAGAATTTATAATAATAAAAAAAAGTTGAGCGTAAAAGAACGCAAGTTTTCTTACGTACATGCAAGTGTAACGCGCACACAACCACGCACACACTGAGTAGCAGGTGAAAGCTGAGGACCAGCGGATGTACAACAGAGATACAGTATATGGACTTATCGCTTGGACGAAGCCGGAGACACACGTGTCCCCTCAAGGAGCTGAAACATTTAACCCAGAAACTTCACTAACATCAGCTTTGATATGTACATAATATTTACATTCATGGTTACATACACAAGCCCACACACACTCTCCCTCTCAGACTCGCTGTCTTTTGCATACACACAAATACAGTACATATAATCCAAATCCCCAAATACACCAACATGTTAGGTAGTATTACTTCTCCAGTACAACAGTGCACATTTTTCCATTCATACTGATGACTCCTTCTGATATTCTTTGCTACTGACATAGGTCAATATTGCTGGGCAAGTTTTTTTTTTTTCTTTCTTTTTTTTTTTTGTAATTTAGATTCTCTATGTCATATATTTTAGTTTAAAAAATGTTTAAATTATATATATGTGCTCAAAAAATATGTTGCACAATAGCAGCAGACTTCACTTTCCAACTTATTTTACAAATTCTGGGAAAATCTGATGTGCACAAGTACAGTACAGTTTTTGTTTTTTTGAGTAGCTGAGAGAGAGCCACCTGCAGCACAGACACAAACCAGGTCTACACTGAAGTTACAGTTGC
This sequence comes from Oreochromis niloticus, assembly GCF_001858045.2. Classification (NCBI taxonomy): domain Eukaryota; kingdom Metazoa; phylum Chordata; class Actinopteri; order Cichliformes; family Cichlidae; genus Oreochromis; species Oreochromis niloticus. The sequence goes on from NC_031977.2 coordinate 16,881,916, forward strand.
CACAAATACAGAGAAATGCAGGTTAAAATAAGCTAACACCACAGAAAATACAATACACACGTTAATTATTCAAAACTGAGAGCAACTGAATTGTTATACATCTGGGGGGGCTGCATCAATTTTTTTTCCTGATATCTTTATTTTATTATCTTCATCATGGCATGTATTGAGGTCCAGGTGTTGAAAGACATGATGTACAATAACTCATATCACCTCAAATTGGCTTGAGATGATATGAGCTTTGCTGAAAACAGCCATCAGTAGATGGGTACATTGTGGTCATAAAGGGACGGACATGATCAGCAACAATACTCAGGTAGACTGATCCTCAATTGGTACTACGAAAATTTCATCACACTATTACACCACCAGCAGCAGCCTGACACACTGATGTAATGCAGGATGGATCCATGCTTCCATGTTGTTTATGCCAAATTCGAGACTCATTAGACCAGGCAATTTTCTGATGTCCAATTTTGGTGAGCTCATGTGAATTGTAATCTTAGTTTCCTGTTCTTAGTTGACAAGAGTGACACCACATGCAGTCTTCTGCTGCTATAGTCTCATCTGCTTCATCATCAGCTCAAAGCAGTCGGGCCTTTCTCTTTGACCTCAACATCAACAAAGTATTTTCTCATTTCTTTTTCGGACCATTCTTTGTAAACCCTAGAGAGGATTGTGTGGGGAAAATCCCAGTAGGTTAATCAGTTTTTTTAAAATACTAAGATCAGCCTTTCTGGTACCAACAACCATGTCATGTTCAAAGTCACTTAGATCATCTTTCATCTTCATTCTGATAATCTGTGTGTGCTTGATCAGGCCGTCTTGACTAAAGCTAAATAGGTGTACCTAACCAAGTGGCCAGTGAGATCAAGTCTAATGAGAGGTAAAAGATTAATGTTCCCTAGAAGTTTCAGTTTTGTACAACTGTGAATATAACGACTATAACCAACAAAAATGGGGTTAATTTGGATTAAATTAAGATGCATTTAAAAAACCTTTGTGGGTGGCACCAATCAGCCGTCATAACGAGGTGGGTGTTATCTACATTATTATTTTGCCGTCATGCATGGTAACTAACACCACAGGTCATATCTTGATGATACTATTGGTATAGCAGTGACATTTTTGCAGGAGAGAAGGAAACAAAAGTTTTAGCAAAATAAGTATGTCTAACAAAAAACATGACATTAAGACCAAAAATGAATCGATATCTGTGACATATTTTACACATGTACATAAAATTACTTATTCGTTTTTTAATCTAATCCCTGTTCAGTTTCCGTCTGTTCCTCAAAACCTTTGGACAGCACATGACTATGGGCATCTGCTCCAGTCAAGGAGAGGCACATTAAAAAAGGCCATTCAGTATTTTTGAAAGGAAGCAGCATGACATGTTACTGCCACAAGCAGGATCCAACACAAAGCTAAATCAGAAGGATAGCTCCTCTTAGAGCCTTTTTTTTTTTTTTTTTAAATAATACCACACATAGAGATTTGGACAAAAGGAATAAATCATTATTTTGGCTTTCACAAACACACAGCAGAAAATAAAAATTTCCATGTTCATATTCAACGTGACATACAATTATTGATACAGGAAAAGTGTTTCTATATGGCCTTTTTGATTCTTGATTGGGTAAGTAGTGCAAAGGGCTTGGTCTCTGATGTAAATGGGCTTCTTTGTGAAGGTTGCTGATATAGGAGCAAATATGACACTGATCTAAATACAGCAGATTGATGTTAGATGCAAGCGAGTGAAAATAATTAGATATATGTATCTCATTTTTGCAAATGAGGTACCTGCTGCATGTTTTTCTTTATATTTATTTCTGTATGATGACTGTCTGCACACATGGTCTGTGTACTGATAGTTAGTTAGTTCTGTGGGCAAGCCAGCTGTCATACAGCTGTGTCACGAGTATGAACTGTCTGATCATCTAGTCCCTGCGTTGTCACACAGCAGGTTGGCTGTGCTCATTACAGCTTGTTTTTGCACTTTTCTATCCATCTGGATTGGCTTAATAAGACTGTATCAATATTAAAAGCCTTCAGATTTTAACCATGCAGTTTTACCACATAAGGCTATGACTGCAGCTGGAAGGTGCAACCTCGACAAACCAAACTCCAACAAGAACTCTGTAGATAAATGATTCACAAAATGGTTGAACTTATCACCTCACAAGGTTTGCATCAGACACATTGTGAAAAGGTGTGTTTGCGGTTTTGCTTTACCATTTATACATCAGCAAGTTTTGAGATGTGTGTTAAGATATGTATAAAAAACCAAGCCAGCTGCACTCCTTCCTCAAAATGCACACCGGGCTTTCTCTAGGACTCTCACATCCAGATTTTAGCCCAGGTGAGCACTGCTACACTAGTGTTACATGAGGACATTCGCCCGAGTGTCAGGCAGCCGTAGTCCAACCAGGCCTCCCCCAACAAGCACTGATGACGCCATGAGGATAGGAATGGCCTTGGTAATGCCAACAAGAGAACCAAAAATCAGGTTCCCTAGAACTGCTGCCAGCTTACACAGAGCATTACAGAACCCAAAGCCTGTTCCCCTGGGAGAGAAAATCAAAAAACAAAAACAGAAACATGTTACTCTCATAAATTGGATCTATTAGGCCCTATTTTATACACAAGTGTATACAACAATAGTTATCTATAAGAAAAGAACATGTTTGTCCTGTTACCTCCTGACAGTAGGGAAGGACTCAGTGGTGACAACATCCAGGGAGTTCCAGGCAGAGATGCTCAGGCCGTTATAAAGGCACAACATGAAAATCATCATGGATTCACTGGTGCCGAACCACAGGAAAAAACAGCTGATGCCTGATAGGATCATGGAGCCACCTGAGGACATACACACATATTCAAAAGAAGAGTAAAAGTGGACACATCCATAGTGTTACCAAAGGGCCAGGTCTTACTTTCCTACCTAACATAGAGAGACGCCCAATTTTATCCATAAGGAGAGCAGACACGATGTTGCCAGGAAGAACAGCCAGAGTCCCCAGGAAGTTGATGAAGTAAACCCAGTAGGCGCTGTAGTCATCATCAAAAGTCATCTGGCACCCTGTCTTGTTGTGGGTGAATGTGCTGTTGATCACCTCTGTGCCATCAATTAATTTAGATTCATCGATATCTGCCCAGAGAAGCAAAAAAACCAAAAACTTTCCCATGTTAAGATTATAGATGGTGTATTAGAAATGACAAAACATACCAGTTTACCTGTGTAGTCATGCCTCACCTGTGTTAAAGAAGAACGTGTCAATGAAGGTACAGTTCCTGAAGAAGGAGCCCACTGATGTCACATCATCAAAGTAGCAGTTACGAAAGGTGGAGTCAATGAAGGTGACAGACTTCAGCTTCATATTGACAAAGCTGAAGTAACAGAAATATGTTAACTTTAAAGGTACAATCAGTCATTTTTTAAAGTTATTTAATAGAAAACAAGAATATTGTACTTGTGTGTAATTAAGTGTTCCAACAAATGGATGGGTTCTTATAAATGTTACAATTAAAAATTGTAAATTAGAAATACATGTGAACGGCGCTGACAGCTGACAAAGAGTAAGTTATGCAACAATATCTGGTTATAAGCTAACGTTATGCCAGCTAATGTTGGGCTCGAATCTCCTAAAAATGATACTTTCTATCAGATAAACGGCGAGTAAACTCTCAAACAGGATGTAATCAAACTAAGTGTTTGAGTCCAGCAATGTTGAATCCATTTCAAAGAACGTTTCACTGACCCCAAACCTAACAGCAGCTATCACTGACTAACAGCAGCAGGGGCAAAGCCAGCTGTTTTTGAACTCTTTCTGACTAAAATGTTTGTCCTACAGCAGCTACCGTAGCTATAATTTAGCACTTGAACTAGGAGGAGTAAGTAAAGGAGTAAAGCAGAATTCAGTTGACTGCAATCTGCTGATGTCTAGTGGTGATATTTTATGCACTATCACTTTAATTGCAGCATGTAACATTTTGTCAGTTATGCATAACAAATTTGCCTCTTATTATTATTATTATTATTATTATTATTATTATTATTATTAGGAAGCTGAATTGTCTTACTGGTCGTTAATGAAGAGAATATTTTTGTGTATTTGGTTCTCCAGGGTGAAGTTGAAGGTGATGCCTTCGATGCGTTCATTGTTATGGATCTTCACTTTAGAGGCATACTCATCAGCCTGCAGGTGTTTGATGACATCAGGGAACCAGACTGACAGGCCATAATATCTGCAATCAGAAGGACATGTTGATAGTTGGATCTAAAAAATCAGCTGATCAGTTCATCAACCAGAGGTTGTTCATGTTAGAGTGAGACCTGACAAAACAATAAATAGATAGACAGACACATTTTTCCTTCCCACTGTCGCCAAAGTGCTTGCTCATAGGGGGTCATATGATATGATTGTTGGGGTTTTCTCTGTATTTATTATTGTGCGATCTATTGTACAATATAAAGCGCCTTGAGGTGACTTTTGTTGTGATTTGGCGCTATATAAATAAAATTGAATTGAATTGAATTAGAAATCCAGAAGATACTTGTGCTTTAAAAAAATCAACTGGCTGCCTCCTGTCTTGTCTCCTCCACACATGCACGCAGGTCCACCTCTGTATCCACAGAGACACCAATGAAACTGTATTGATCCGCGGGGCAGAGAAACAGTGATTGATTTTGAGACTATGTAACTTCTACACAGCAGCGCTCAAGATGACAGAATTGCAATGCGCTAACAAAACAGACTGCCACTATTATCTGACCACAGAAACTTGTCTGATTTTTCTATGACAAAACTAACAAATCTCACCCGAATGACAGCGTGAACCACACTATGGCCAGTCGCAACATGTTTTCTCGCATTGGGTAGTTGAAACACTTCATAAGGTTCAGATAGATCTAAAAAGAGACAAGAGCTCTATTAGAATAGGCATCAGGATTTGGTACAGTGGAATAATAAGGAAAACAAATATAATTAAAGGTACTTTTTGTAATGGTTTAGTATACACAACTTAACTGAAATCTTCTCCACCAGGGGGCAGTGTGCTACCAGAGGGTGCTGAGATGTTCTCTGATATGTGCTGCTGCTTTTGATTTGCTTTTTTATAAATAAGGTTGTGTTATCGGCGACTTGCCTGGTTAAAGAAAAGTCCCACTGAATTGTTGCACCGTTTTGTGGTTTCAATTGGTATGACATAAACTGTAGCCCCGCCCTACTTGATTTGATATTTTTTAACTCAAATCTTAACCTTTTTGACTCCTTGTCAAAAGTGTCTATGTATTCACACTCAAACAACAGTTTTAATTTATTGAGGAAGGTTTAAGGTGGCTTTATAGTTTACACATTTGCTTAGCAGCTGAAAGTAGCATTAGTGAATTTAGGAAGGTTTAAGTTATTTATAAAAGCAGTAATTTACAATAAGTGCCTTTAAAAATTAACTATAATCAAATAAAAAGACAAATATTTACCCCACGAACTTCAGCCTTTATCCTGAAGAAAGCCTTGGAAACTGGGTTGCCAGATTCTGATTCCATTTCAACAAATTCATCCAGCTGCCGTGGAGTTTTGATCCTGTTTACCTGGAATATCGGAAAACAGTATAACAGTAACATGTGTATTACTTTACAATAAGTTGACATTGAATTACTGACATTGTTGTGCAATATCATAGCCTTTCATTTATTTCTAGAATAAAATTACACCTACACAGCAATAAAAATCAAATCAGGTTCTGAACAGCAGTATGTTCAAGTGACAGTGCAGCAATAGGTCAGCAGATTTCATCAAATTCACTACTCTGCCTGCTTGAGAAGATTCCCACCTCTCTTAAAAGAGGCTGTGATCGAGTCTCTTGTGCTCTTGTGAGGAAAGCCATAATGGTGAAGAGGGTCGGAGATGATCCTCGTTCTATTTCCATGTGGAACTCTCTATTTGTAAATTTGGGAGAACTTGTACGTTGCATGAATGGAAGGGAGAGCTGACGGGAATGTTTGGGCGTTGCCTGAACAGATGACATGGGAAACTGACACATTTTTGGACCTTAAGTACATGCATTGGATTCATTCTGTTTGGTTTTTGCATTCTGCTTTTGTTTATCTTTAAAAATTTAATCAACAGAATTATGAAAAAAAATCAAACCAGTATAAAAAGGGTGAATATAAACGGTGTGTTCAATAGCATAGGATCAATTCAGGAAACATGTTGACTAAGCGGCTTTCCCAAAGTGGAGCTCATGCTGCAAATAAGCCTGAATGACACAAAACAGCTTTCAGAACCATCATAATTCAGATGTGATCCTGCACGGTGAAAGCGTTAAAATCTGTCCCAGCGGTGGCAGAATATAAGCCTCTTTACTTCCTTAAGCGTCAGGAAACCCAGCACTGCAGAAACAAACACTCACAGTGAAGACTTTCTCAGGTTGCCCACGCGCTCTCATGTTGGTGTCGTGGATCTGTTTAAGGATCATCCAGGCTTCATCATGCTTCCCCACCTGTCAAGCAAGGAAAGTAAGGAAGAGAGACGACAAGATAAACTCATGGGATCAGCAGCAGCAGGCTGCTCAGGTGCATAAATACAAGCCTTTGATTTCTCCAAGATAGGGCAAAATGATGACAGTCACGACAATGGTGACTCATTTCACTTCAAAGGATAATTATGCTGGAGCGGCAAACCTACTGTCACAGATCTCTGAGCTTCTATTTTCCACATACACAGGCCTCCAACAGCACTGAATGACTCACACTGTTTTTGTCTGATTAAACATCTGCTGGGAAATGTCCAAGTAATCTCAATTTGTCTGAAAGATGCTGAATGTAAAACTGATGACAGTTGAGGACAACACAGCACCATGACAAGGCATTCTCTGGGATACAAACTGATGCAGCACATTCAGGAGGCGCAGACTAAAATAGGTTTAGTCTGCTAAAGATCAGAAGGTTTCGTTACCTCGAGGTAAAACCTGGGACTTTCAGGCATAAAGGTAAGTGCCACCACAGCGCACACACAGGGTAGGGCGCAGACGACGACAAACACCCTCCAACTGTGAAACTGGTATGCTGAACCCATGCTGAAGCTCCAACCTGCAAAAAGTAGCACACGTAAAGTGACTGATAGCTCATTACAAGATAAAACAGAAAGTGAATCAACAGCATTCAGATATTAAGCTATGCACATGCCTGGTGAGGTAAATAAAGCAAACCTAACATAGTTTAGAAAATCTATAATGATCATGACATCATGACATCAATCATGATTATGCAGCAACCAAATCTGTTTAGAAAATTGCATGTGACTAATGCAGAAAGTGAAAAACACAGCATAACAGAGTTTTAGGGTTGAATTGTAAGAAAATAAGCTACAATAGTAGCAAACATAAAACATTAATCATTGGACTTTTCAGTCCTTATTAACATGATAGAATCACACAGACGCTACAGATTTACCAGCTGCACCTCGAAGATGTGAATCGCCTATTCTATCATATCTCAAAGGTTCTCTATTGGAATGAGATCTGGTGAGTCTGGACCTGATTTGAGTACAGTGAACTCATCGTTATGTTCATTATTGAGCTGGAAGCAGCCATTAGAAGATGGGTACATTATGGTCATAAAGGGACAGTACCAAAGTAGGCTTATTAGGGTTTCTGCCATGTGCTTCACTGATTAGATATTTGTGTTAAACAGGAGTTAAACAGGTGTACCTAATAAAGTACATTTTTTTTACTATAACAATGGAAAGAGCACCACAAAAGCAGATTTTTCTGGTTTAAATTCGTGAAAGAGTAACTAACAGTTCACAGATGAATTGTTAAGTAATCCTCAGCTTACAGCAGGTGGCTCTTTAGGTAAGTCTGGACTCATAGGGGCATAATAAAAGAAAATGCAACTGCTTTCATGGTAGCATAGAATCAATAGCTAAATAACACAGATGGCATTCAACATTTATTTAACTCTAGATGATATAGCATAGGTACTTCTATTGCATATTCTTAACCAGATGAGACTAAGTGAATTAAAAGGCTGATTGTGAGTGCTGCGTGCGAGTCTTACACTGCAAACACAAAAGGGCTACAAATAAAAGACAGCGTTTAAATGGGAGCTCTTGACAGCCGCAGGAGAGTGATGTATAAAACTTAGAGATGAATGGCTCTGCAGAGGAAGCCTGAGAGTGCACAGGGACAGGTTAATTGAATGTGTACGAATACAACTGAGCTTTTTCTGCTAAGTTAAATCTTGTTGCACCTGATCTCAGCCCACAGGCACTCTTCCAGACTCATTAATCATTTCTAACATTCACGCATACAGACACACAGAAAGAGGGGAGAAGCACACATATATTCACGCATGCAATAATCTGAGTATATGGAGAAAACGACACAGAAATAAACATGAATAATCATGTGCAGATTACAGCGACACCACATAATGCCATGTCATACCCACCCACACATAAACACATATGAAATTAAACATTATGCATTTTCCTTTTTCCTTTCTATTGCCAGCCATGCCCTTGCCTGCATAAAAAATATCTCCAGCATGTTTGACAGATGATCCTGTGTGCTTGAGATCATGAGGCCTTCCTTTCCATCTCCAAGCCTTTCATCTCTCCTTGTCTTTCCTAATAAAGTTTCATGTGGCCTTTCTGATTTTGAGTGCCCTCCAGTGGTTTTCTTCTTGAGGTCAATCATCAGTATTTACATTGAAGAAGTTGAGTCTGGCTCTACTTACTTAAGAGTTTCTTTTTAAGATATGTTTTTGGACATTTTAGTCTTTATTGCTGGATAGAACAGTGAAGGGGAATGAATGCAGGAAATGGTCCAGGACACAATCAAACCCAGGTCCCTATACTGGCCTTATAGGCACATATAGGTCATCTACACTCCAGCACCTGCTTTGAAGCATTCTTGTCTTAGCTGATTTGTGAAGGAAGGTTTATTTGCACTCAAAAAAATATTCTCTCACCCATTTTAGTGGGCTTTTGTGGGGGTTTTCTTGCCCTAATGATGGCGTCTATGGACTTCATATTATGAGTTTCAGTGATTTCATTTCTAATGGTTTAATGATGGAATAGAGCACTTCTGACCAAGACACTATCATCAGTCAACCTAGTTACTTATGTACCTGTAAAAATGTACACACCAGTTTTTTGTAATTCATTAACAGTTAACACCATGACTTGCTAGAAAAAAAAAACACTTGACATTTTTTCATTTACACAGTTCAAATTCAGGAGTCAAGTGAGACAGGCAGTTATGGTAAACAAGCAAAAACAACCAAAACATGACACATAGGGAAACTGTTTAACAAAACAAAACAGGAAGCAAATACAGCAGAGTTTCAAATTAAATTGTATTTTTTGGATGAGTTTTGTGTCTTCAGTTTTTTTGCTTGTGCTGCATAAACTGAAGTTTACTTTTTGGCACAGCAGGATTCTGATGGAAATACCTGAAGTATATAAAGAGAAATGAAAAGACCAGCCATCACAAATGTTTAATGTACTGTATATGCACACTTTTGTTTGTGTTCTTAATGATTTAGTCTTTTTTTCTGCAATGTTATTGGGCAGGAAGCACAGAAAGGGATCGTTGCATCAGTTGTGACCTCCCACGTCTCTCCGTGGATCGTGCCTCATGGAGATACTGCTCCTAACGGAATAGCACCATTATCCATCAACAGGCGTAGGAGGGGAGTTGAAGGGTGGGGAGGGGGTTAATGCTAATGGTTATGCCAGAAAACGACTGCTTGGGATTAATCTCACAGCATATTAAAATTCATCATTGATAGCTGTGCATATGAACCACTTAAACAACAGTTTTTAAAGGGTGTGGGAAACGATCATAAGTGGTGCTAATACGTCCCAAAAGAGACAAGAAAGAGGAAATGTCTTGTTATGAGTGACTAAAACGTAAATAAAGGTAGAAACTAATTACTTTGTCTTTGTATGATAATCTAAATTGCTAATGTATTAATTATCTAATGTAAAGAACACAGACAATGACTTTTTTGTGACGCAACACGGATTACCAGTGAGTCTATAATGGTTTCCATTGGGCGTTAGGAGTAAACCACTTTCTCAGAGTCCCTTTGTTTATTTCCTTGCCTTTCGGTGTGTGTACACGTTTAAACATCTTTGTGAGGACAGAAAATTGGCATGCCACTATAATTGTGGGGACCAACAGTCACTTATGGAGACAAAATGCCCATGCCCACGAGTTTGAAGGCATTTTTGAGGCTCAAAATGTGGTTTTAGTGTCAGTGTTACAATTAGGTTATGGTTAGGTTTAGGCTGAGGGTTAGGGTTAGGCATTCATTTTTGATGGTTAAGGTTAGCGGCTAGGGAAAGCATTATGTCAATGACATGTCTTCACTAAGATATGAAAACGAGTGTGTGTGTGTGTGCGTGTGTGTGTAGGTGTGTGTGTGTGTGTGTTTGAGTCTAGAGTAAAATGTAGTGAGAAAGAGAAATAAAGAGAGGAGCAATGAGAGAAAGGGTTGTTCGGCAGTGATTGCCTTTTCTACAGAAATGTAGCATGACTTCCTGCCCCGCAGGGTTAGTGTTTCACCGATGCCACTGAAAATCTCATTACAGGGATTATGTACATAATTGACTAAGTCTATGGATGACTGAGTCAGCCATCCCAGGCCTACTGTAGACGGTCAGACAGACACATACAGAGAGACGGATAATATATAATAGATGCTGGCTCATAGAAAATATGGTGTGGAGTCCACTCTTGATGTTTAAGATTTAATCTATAGGTCTGAGCGTTGCCTAATGAGGTTACTCAAGTGGTGATCTTGCTTAACAACTAAACTCATCCAGCTTTCCTGTCAGTGGATTTTTGCCAAGTAGACCTCCTTGTGGCTCTCCAGCTGCAAGTCTGCCAGGGGGCTTTTGGGAGACATTAATGAGTCAGCAAGTGGTAAAGACAGATAACAGCTCTAATGGCACATTAAACACCAGTGTTAAGGAACTTGTATCATAACCCATAAGTCATGCAGCTTTGTTTTACCGCAAGGCAAAAAGGTATGTCTGCAGGAGTTTTTTGTTTTTTTTCTTAAACGTCATTGTGGGATTGGTCGAAGGCACTGCAGCACTTTAGGGAAACTGTTAAAGAAAAACATTCGTGAGCTTTGGAGTAAGCATGCAAGACACGTAGTTCCCTCTCAGATAGAGAGGCGCAGTGGTAGTGAGTCTCAAAGAGAATAAAAGCAAAGTATCTGTTCAATATGATATCCACAGATCTGACAGCCAGGTTCTCTAATGAAGCCTCGTTCTGGTTTCAGAAGTCCTTTACCAGTGTGTTTCTGTACATCCATGTGAGTGGATCCACAGCATTTGTGCATGTGTGCGTGCCCCTGTTTAAGCATCACGTAAGCAAACTGGGAAGTCCCTTATCAGAAACACCATGAAAACACCTCTTTGTGTGCCTGTGTTCACTCAAACGACCTCTCCCAGTGTCAGATGTTATTGCATTCAATTTCACTTGAAGAGGACCTGTATGCATCTGCAGCCGTAGTAAAACATCATCCATGCAACTTGCAGCAACACACACACACACGCACACGCTCTCTCTCTGACGTCACAGGCTGGCTAAAGCATGGTCTGGCCATAAATCACCTCTAGATGTAGCTTTGTCCTATTAGAGCAAGGAGAAAAACCTAATTATGCTTGATCAAGAAGAACACTCTGCGGAGACAGAGGGTGGAGAGAGAGGCGAGGTAATAAAAGGAAGGACAGAGTTAGAGAGATGGGGAGAGTACAAAACAGGAGGTGAGGGAAGGCAGTAAAAGGAAGGGGACAGCAAGTTTTTAAAAAAAAAGAAAGCAAGGAAGAAATGAAAAGGATCCGGCGAGAGGAAGAAAGCCAATTCTCTTTGTGCTGTTTTTTCTCATGATGAGTGCAGTCGATAGACAGTTTTGTCATAAATCACATTTTTCTCCCCCCTGCCTTCCACCCTCACCCATGCTTGCTCTATGGTATCTGTGCATACATTAATCTTTTGACCTCAGCCTCTCCCAGCCTGCAGCCACTCAGAGCTATTAAGTGATTAATTCCCATGGCAGGGAAAACTGGCACCTTAACCCATGGTCATGTGGAGACGGTACAGTTTAGTAGCTCTATTCAGGAGCTCAGCATAAAGTCACATTGTAAGCATCCTAAGAGCACCGCTTAACTTAATTGTGTTAAGGGTATAACCATATATAGCTTGTTATTGGGCTATATTTCAAACACTGAGTTGAGTGATTCATGCTTTCTTCTTCCTTCTAACAATGCTACCTTTAATTTCAAAAGGAAAAAACAAAGCTTAATTTTCTCCTTGTGGTTCCGCCTCACTCAACATCATATAAACTGATGGGTGATGGTGTGAATGTTAACATTTTTGCAAGTACACTCACCATAGTGTGGTATGATGGCCCATGCCATAGCAGATGCATAGATCTCACCAATCATCCAGAACATACACAGCCAGCTGAGGTGCTCTCCTCTTTTCTCCCTGGACAGCACCTCGGCAAAGAAAGAAAAAACGATGGGCACAGCACCTCCTATCCTGCAAGATCCATAAAATAGGAAGATTAATGAGACTGAGACAGATGCATTTTGTTTTTTGCATCATTCACATAGTTTCACGTTTATCCCACAGTTTGTACCATCCTTTGTTGTTTCAATTCGCCTGTACAAAAAACCCCAACTGACTTGATAAACTTTCAGTTAGTAATCAGTTAAATTGAGGGCTCTTTGCAAAGACCTGCAAAGCGAATGAGTAAGCAGAAAATAGCACAGCTATTGGAGAGGCTTTTCAATTACTCTCGAGAATGATGTCAATGCATTTGCTGAATTAGGCCTTAAAGGACGGGTTATACTGCCAAAGAAAGGAACGCAATAAATCACAGTCATATGTCTATGCTATAAAAAGAGTACATGCTGTCATTTTCAAGCACACTCTGCTCATTTTAATGCATTGCAGGAATCCCTAAATTCACAGTTAGTATAAAAGTTTGCTGACAGAGTGAAGAATTACATTGGCCATAGTTATAGTAAAAAAGTAATAATTTTTATTACAGCTATTATTATTTTATTAATAATTATAATTAGCCTGATTTTTTCATCACTTTTCAGAAGATGGGAACAATCAGGAAAAACAGGGATGTGTCTTTGATTTTTGGACTTGCTGTGTTACCCTCCCACTGTGGTGCTATTGTGCAACAGTTCACTGAACTGTTAGTCAGTCTCAGATTGACCTCCGGTTTATCAGACTCACCCGAAACCCGCGACGAGACGGCAAACGAGGAAGAAGCCATATCCCTGGACGAAAGATGACAGGAAGGCAAAGAAGCCATTCGTGGACATGCAGATGAGGAGGCATTGTCTACGGCCCACTTTGTCAGACATTCCTCCCCAGAAGAACGCTCCGACCATCATTCCCAAGTACACAACACTGCCTGGAAGGAAGCGAGAGTGCGCTTATTTTTATTATTTGTTTGTTAAAATACAGTCGATTACCTCACATCTCTATATTGTTTATGTGCACAGTGTATGATTGTGTTGGTTTGCTGTGTAATCTTTTTTCACTTACCAGACCAGAGTTTGGGAATTTATCTCATTCATTCATTGTTATTTGTTAATTCATTAAATGAATAATCTCCTAAAGACTATAATGCATTCAACACTAACTTAACACCTCTGTGGGAATACTATAACATCTCATTTTAACTTTTATTTCTCTTCACAAACTCCTGAGTAGTGTTCTGTTGCTGGATTTCTCTGCCAACCACAGTTTATCCATAACAAGCAACATGTTTAAGCATAACTGTTCATAAGTATCTTGGGGTTCATAAGAGGGGGGAGCGTGAGACAGATGTCGATTTACTGGTTGATCAGTCATTTTGGAAGGACTCAGTGGAGCTGCTGTTCCTCCCGATCGAAAGAAACCAGTTGAGGTGGTCTGGCCATCTGACCAGGGTGACACCTGAACGTCTCCTGGACCGGGCGTTTATATCAGTTTAGATTATGCCCCTGCAACCTGAAGCTGAATAAGCTGCAGAAAATGAATGAATGAAAAGCTAGACTGCATCCTAAAGTTAGAGCTCCAAATGCAGATACTAAACCCTAAACCCCATCTGAAAAGCCTCTGCCCCTGTAACACACTTAAATAGTAAATACATTGTGTAAAAAAACAAGAAAGAAAAACAGAAAACAGGCTCTGAACAATGGGGAGACAAATGTGAATGGTAATGCAGGATGACTTTACAAAAGGGCCCTCTGCCCTCTTTTAATCTCTCTCATCACAGATGAGATCAATGCTCCAACAAAACAGCATTGATTTTTTTCACTAATCATCATGAATCTGCCCGGAAGAGTGGAGCCTGTTATTACTGTTTTAGTCTGCACTGTAATTGGCAGTGGAATGGTTAGCCACTTTCATGGACATGCAGCGTCTGCTGAAATTTCTTTCATTGATGTTTCCGTCCCAGGCTGGAAAAATAGCAGAGTTTACTAACAGATAATATTGAAGCTTTATCAATATCCAAGTATTTTCAGACACATAATCATAAACCTGGTTTAGGGAGGTTATTTTTATCCGTTGCAGTCACATACAAAGAGATACAACTCTGCCACAGGGCACTTTGTTCATCCCATTACAATAATCTTAATAGCAAGATTCATTTCCTTTCTGTAATGTCTCCAGTCAGGTCTCTTCTCCTCCGCTGTGAGCAGATATCTGTTTGACTCTTTCGCTTCAGGGGTCAAAACGCAGCTATCTGTCACATTTGGCAGCCATCTAGATACTCGCCTCAAGGTATCATAAATTCAATTCTAAATTTAACGGAAGTCCTCAGTCTATGCACAGTTCACATTTACTTCATTAAGGGGAGGCTAGATATACAGTGCACTGGCAAACACCCATTGGCCTCCCATTTAAATGTCATGCATCCAAACATCCAGAGGCCTTTTTATGTTTCCCAGCATTAAACCTTTCACACAAACAATACACTTTTTGGGGATTTTTTTAGAGATGCAAGGAAACAAGGGAAAATAATCAATCATTCATTCCGCCTTAAAGTCAGTTTAAAAAAATAAATAAATAAAAGCAATAAAACTGCTAACAAATGAGTACAGTCAATTACGTAATGACTTTATTGATGTTCTGTCCGGCTTGCTCCGCTGTATTCTACTGCACGACGTCAGCAGCGCTCACACCAGCGGCTGCGACTGCAGTGCACTGAAGTGTAACATAATGCAAAAGTAGCACAAACATGTTCTGACTGGAAATGACCTGTCATGTTCTAAATGTATGCTGCATCCATAATACTGTGATTTTTAAATTAATCATTAAATAAGTCATTTTAATTCAAAGATTTATTTTTATTTTTTATTGTCAGTTTGCCACATGTACGGAACTACAGTGGCCCCTAGAGACAAAGCACATAGAAACTCCAAAAAGCACGTACAAATTCCAAAAAGCACATACAAATTCCAAAACACAACGGAAGTGCTCCAGGACGCTAGGGGCAGTGTTGAGCTCGATTTGCAAAATAAACGACAAGTTTGTTGCAAACACATGGAGTTGGATACCGGTGGAAAACACCTGCAAGGATAGAACAACAATGCTTTATAAGAAAGGTAATGTGCAAACTATTGTTTGTTTGATTTGTTTTTAATTACTATGAACGCTTGTTTTAGGGTGGAGTCAAATCTGACGTTAGCTAACAATTAGTGTGCTTTGCTCAGCACTTCTGTTGTGTTTTGGAATTTGTACGTGTTTTGGAGTTTGTACTTCGTGGATTGGAGTTTGTACATGCTTTGTCTCTAGGGACCACCGTACAGAACAACCGAACAGAAGACTTAAGAATATACAATAGTGCAGTACTGCAAAATTTAAATTAAATAGAGTAGCCTGTGAGTTGTTCATGGACAGTAGTGCAACATCCAACTTCTTAGTGAGTCACACTCACTTTATGCAGTTCAGAAAGTCAGACAGGAAGAACTCTTTGCTCCAAGGTAACAAATTTAGATTTTTTTTTTCTTTTCTACACATGTATCAAAAAGGGATTTATTAAAGATAAATTTGATCGCTATAAAAGCCCAGAAATGGTGGGCTTTACTTGCCAGGCATTACATTTTAATTCGGGCACAATGCATTAGATGCAGATTTGCATCTTTTCGCTGAGATGCATTTAGACTATATATCTAATATATACTTAACCCAAATGCCAAGTGTATCATATTGGATACATGAGTTTTAGTGAGTTTTTGAGAGCTCCACAAGCCAAATCTGGCAAAAAATTATACAAATTAAAACTGATACTTATATATATTTTTTGTAATGTGTCAGAAGATTCAATAAAAACTCATGTTTAACTATTTGAATGGTTTGGGCTTTACAGTATATCTAAAGCTGTGAATGCAAGCCCTGCTGTATATGCGTTACACTGTGAAATACAGCTAAATTTAGAAGTGAAGACCCGTATAGACTCTGAGCACCATCAGAAGATGACAGTGTGTCAGGAGACCTCTCACGCAGAAGCAAAAGGTTTTGCACTGTGACAGTATGTTTAGATGTCAAAACACATCTCCAAGAATGATAAATATTCATCAAAATCCCAGGCACGCTCACACACACACACACACACATACAGAGTAAAGCACAGCTACACACACAAACACAGATAACTGAGGAGTAAATCCAAGATGCTCATTAAATTGTTAAAAATCCATTTATTCGCCTTTGTTGTTGTTAAAATAGCCAGGAGGGAGCTAGATTAAGGAAAGAAAACACAAAATAAGAGGGAATGGAGGATCGAGCACCAATACACGTCCAAAAGTAATGAGGGGGGGGATATGTAACGTGGGAGGAGAGTTCAGTCACTTCCAGATATGGCGAGAGAAAAAGAGCGTGAGGAGGGGGAGAAAATGGGGAAGGCCCTGGTGGAGTGTTTTCTGCCCTGTCACACACCAAGGAGCCCCCTGAGAGCCGTGGGAGCGCTTAGCTGCATCACGACCTCTTCTCTGATTTCACGCTTTGATGCTCTTCGCTCTTAGCGGTGCAAACTGTTTCGGCGTCGCACAAAAACACCCATCCTGCTTTATTCATAATGATGATGCTATCGTGCAGCAGCACGCCTGGTGCATGCTGCGGCTCAGCTGTGGCACCTTTCTCTGTACCATCCCCCCCTCCTGCTGTGAGTCCCTGCATTACTACCATTCCCCCCCATTTCTCTATCCCCCAGCTTTGCACCCTCCTTTGCTTTCCAGTTTCCTCTCTCCTGTCCTCTGTGCTTCCCTTCCTATTTACAGTATTTACTTTAGCTTCATCTTGGCACCTCTGTCAACAGCTCTTTTACACTGAGCAGCGTGTAATCACATTTGTACTACATCGTGTCAGTTTGACCGGATTCGTGCCTCCTTCTCCTGCCACCTCCGCAGAAGAAGAGATTGAAGCTTTGTGTCATATTTAAGTCGTATCAGTGGAGGCAGGATTTCTATGGAAATAACCTATTGTAGGGCTTAGAGCGCAGGGTTTAAAATGACTCAGTCCCAATCAGTAATGATCCAACCTTCATTAACAGTACAGATTGTGATAATTCACATAAAATAGTGATGCTGTGAAACCCTGATAAAGGCGAGCAGTTGGACATGGTGACAGCAGTTTATTCAGTCCCATCGAGCATCTCCCCTCCTTCAGTCCACCACACACATTCTCCCACACAACGTGGAGCTAGCTGGGCTATTCGAGCAGTGTAATCTCCGCAATGACGCTGCGATCTTACTGCAGTTTAGCCATGCTCAGCTGCCCCAGGACCGCGCAGCCCCACACAGCCTGCCAGCTGGCTCAGACCGACAGGGAGAAAGAAAGGGAACGATAGGAAATGAGAGGAGACAACAACGGAGGAGCGCTGTAGAGATAGAGTTTTAGAGGAGACAAAGAGTGAAGTTGGGACTCAAAGAAGGCCAGGGAAGGACAAGCAATCAAAAGACAAGAAAGTGAGGGGGGACAAGAAGATAAAGGGCAGCAAAAGACAAGAAAGTAGGAGGGAAGTAGAGACAGCAGAGGTGGAGAGGTGGCTATTAGATGAAAACGAAATGAGTCAAAGAGAAAAATGAGGGGAGTTGTAGCTGTGGAGAGACAGTCTAAGAAAACAAATAGCTAATGAGAGGGTGATCTGTTCCCTTTGTCTGATGCGTCTGAGATGATAGCTAAGCCTCTCCCTGACTTTGTTGGTGTACTAAATACCACCAGCCTCCACCTCTCTGCACCCGTCCACCCACAGCACTCTTCCCATTACTCCCATGTAACTTGGTCATCTCGCTGCTTCAAAGGCGTCTCTCCTCCTCTCGTCTTCCCCCGTTTATCGCACATATTGCATCTCAACGTGCGTGTCTTCCCTCCTGCTATCCACTTCCCACATCCTCCACTCTTGTTTGAGGTATTTACAGTATTTCACCCCCTCCTTTAGCCCAGCACTTCATCCTTCACACTGAAGTAACATTAAAAGATTCCTGTGAGATCGGGAAACCGGCTGGACCAAATTCAACTCAGTAATGGAATCAGCATCTTACTCATCCATCCTATTTGGGATTTTCTGTTTTTTTCATGCTGCATTATCCCATTACATTCAGCGGTCTGTACAGCATGCTCCTGCCTCTGCCTTCTATGGAGTCAATGAAGCTGCACTCAAACTGTGATGAAGTCTGGTAGAGCGAACCAAACACCAAACTGGTTTTTTAAAATCTATAGAATTTCTTAATTTTTGATATATTTTGGGGGGTAATTTTTAGTTTCTTAATCCTGAAGATGTCAACCTCCACTTTAACTCTACTATTGTCCAAATGCCTCCTCTGAAACACTTAATTGCACATAAACAAAATCAGAAAGCACATAAATAGCAGAATGTGCATTTATTGTAATAACCCAATAAAACTTGGGTTTTTCTTCTTCAGTCACCTTCCTCACTCACTGTGTTAATCGACTTCTCTGCACTGAATCATACTTGTTATTAATCTCTGTCTCTCTTCCACAGCATGTCTTTTATCCTGTCTTCCTTCTCTCACCCCAAACGGTCGGGGCAGACGGCCGCCCCTCCCTGAGCCTGGTTCTGCTGGAGGTTTCTTCCTGTTAAAAGGGAGTTTTTTCTTCCCACTGTTGCCAAAGTGCTTGCTCATAGGGGGTCATATGATTGTTGTTTTTTCTCTGTATGTATTATTGTATGATCTACCTTACAATATAAAGCGCCTTGAGGCAACTGTTGTTGTGATTTGGCGCTGTATAAATAAAATTGAATTGAATTGAATTGAAAAACATAAATCACCAACTACATTCACAGTAGATCAGTGATGAGGTTCATTTTTCTACTGTTGACCTTATTTTGGAAGCAGTATGTACTTACTTTAACTGTCACAGAGATGAAACACATACTGAGAAGACTGAGTGTAGTGAGAGTGCACATCCACCATTCCAGGAGAGTGACCTTGAGGGTATAATGCAGATGCAACCATAACCAGCCTCATCTAAATGAAACCTAAGTAGCTTCACATGCTGATAAATCTGCCAAGCGTGATAACTGAACCTACAGACCAAGCTGTATGGACCACAGGTTAAACTGATCCTCAGTCCTTACCCGCAGACCACCAGAAAGAGGCTATTTCATTGTAAGATAGCTGTGGCCAGTTAGAAGGTCCTTGATTAGATCCCTGCTCTCCCAGTTTGCATGTTAAAGTGTAACTGGCCAAAAAAAGGTAACCAAAAATGCCCCTGAAACGTCCATCCACTGGAGTGTGAGTGTGTGAAAAATAAAGTAGTGAATGTGGGCTGTGGTGTAAAAGTGCTCTGAACGACGATGTCAGTCCATCTGAGGCTGTGACTGTAAGAAGAGATCCTCGTTACCCAGTGAACTTAAAAAAACAGCACTTCTTGTCTCGTTCATCTGTAGATTAAAGTTCATTTTTGAATTTCCGCACTTAAAGGCAGTAAAAAAAAATGCTGTGGCACCTGTAAAACATCAGTTGACACCATTTTGTTACCTCTAATTAAGTGTAATTAGTGTGTTAAACTCCGAATGGATACCAACAAGGTCATGGTAATTATGTAGGCTATGCTCAAACACTCACACACACACACACCAATCAACAGGGAGGAGCCTCGGGCTAATCAGCAGGATGAGGAAGAGGAGGATGGGAGAAGAAAGGAAAAGCACACAGAATGGGGGGTGAGAGGGAGGGACAGGGGTGAGGGATGGAGTCACGAACAAGGAGAAGCAGAGCATAGAGCAAAAATGCCTGCAGGACTTTGCTTGGCAAGAAAGGAAGCAAAGAGTTTACACTGATACCAGGGAAAGAGACAGAAAAATGAAGGTGCTGCGTACACAACATCTTGTGAGGCTTTAACAAAGTAGTGTTTTTGTTCAGACATGATAAGATGACTCTGCTGCAAGTACAACCAACAGTACATTTTTCTTAAATAAAGCAGCAGTACAATAGTATTTGTCAAACTTTCCGTCACAACCTCCATTTTCAAAGCGCGTATCAGTTTTCCATCAGGTGTTGCTGTGAAGTTGATGTATTGTCACGTCTCACCGTGGCAGTTAGTATCTAAGGGCTGTGTGCCTGATTGAATGTCCTCTCCACTCTGGTACTGACACAGTGAGTCAGCCCCTGTACACAGCTCTGTGGTGATGGATTATGCACCTGCAGCTACTGGTACTGCTGAGACTCCACCTCAACCCACAGAGCACACAGGGAATATTAGCTACCCTCTTAATCCTGACACGGCGACCACTGGACCGAAACGCCTCATCTATGTGAAACACTGCTATAGGATAAGAGTGACATACTGTGTATAGTACAAACACATACATCTGGACCTGTTTTTCAAGGCTGTTTTGAGGCTATTTTGGCCAAGCTGCATGCTGTGTACTAACTTCAAACATGTGCACAGTTGTTAATTTTATAATGATCCTGGAAAGGATGTAGCTGTACATCGTAGGGTGCTATTTAAACTCTCTTCAAAGGTGAGAAAAAGGCCTTTCAGACTTATAACAACTAATTAAACAGAATAAAATACACACAGAGAAAAGGCCTTGCTGAATTAATAATGAAGCGAGTGCATTAATATCCAACACAAATACAAAGAGGGGCCTTACCTAGCCATCCCGAGCTGGAGTTGGGCACACACATGTCTGTCTCCGCACTGGGCAGCACAAAGCCCACCACAAACACCTCCACCCCATCCGACATGAGTGCCAGCCCGAGCACCAGGAACAGCTGCCACTGGAACCTGCCGTGGCCACACTCCTGGATGATCAGCTCATATTGCTGGGCCAGCTCCTCCTCGTCAGCCTGCCTCTCCTGTTCCAGCTCGCCACGGTCCTTTGTGGCGTCAGACATCGGCTTCCCCAGCGCCACCTGGCCCTGCTTCTTGTCTCCTGCGGATGAGGGGATGCCCTGGTACTCGCCCTCATAGATCTCGTCCTCATCGTCGTGGCCCTCTGTAGCATCGCTTGAGCCCTCCTCGTTGTCGCGGTAGCTCTCACCGTCCTGCCTCGGCGGGTTCTGATAGAAATCCTCATCTTCGTCCACCTCGTCCTGGAATCGAGTGTAGTTGCGGTGAGAAGAGTACTCGTCTGTAGCATGGTCTACCACCTTGTTGACTTTCTTTGTTGCATGCTTTTTGGCCTCCTTGACAATGTCCTTGGCCCCCTTAACTAGGGAAGTCCTATTATTGTAAGTGTCCTCCATTTTGGCTCCAAAAGTAGGTCTTTGCTGGGGTGCAGATGGTGGCAAGAAGTAGAAGAAAGAGGGAAGAGAGGGGAAAAGGGGCAAATGTAAAGGCGAGTTAGAGGAATGGTGAGATCAGTGGGTCTTGAGATGTGGGAAGGAAGGAAACTCTTGAGTCTGCAGTCACCACAGGAGATAAACCACAATGGCTGTGGCAATCATGGACCAGTCTGAAAGACAGGGGGAAAGGGGAAGCAACAGACAGATTTAAAAAAAAGAAGAGTCAAGAAGCATCAGAGTTTAAAGAGAAATAAAGTCAGACAGAGGAGATGCTCATGTCCGCCCACTATCGTTAACTAACCTTTTAATCGTTGGCTTTTCTGCATTGCCCCAAATTTCCATTCAAAATAAAAATTCATTCTCCAAAGGCGGGCTGTTTGTTCTACATTTCATGAGTTGCCCTCACTTTTTGAAGAGATGATTATTTGAAACAGAGATGCTGAATCTGCTGACTCATGATCAGCTCTGTAGAGCAGGAGCTAATAAACAAACGCTCTGCCCAAAAATCAATTTGTCCCCAATAAAGACCCGGTTCATTAAAACGGCAGCGACGATCCAACTGGAACGGCACTGTCATTTTTAATCCAAGTAAAGATGGGAGGATAGGAGGAATGACCGTGAGTGGATGCACAGACAGACACAGTGTAGAAACAACCACAGACAAGAACTATTCTCAAACAAAGTGCCTGAAAAGCTGCACAAATATATATGTACCTGCAAAAGGCACACATAAATGGATACCTAGAAAGAAGATCTCTCACTCCTAAACATGCCGTGCACATAAGTGAGTGTGAACACACATGGGCACGGGGAAGCCATTTCCAATCTCTGCAGACTAGTGATGGGAGGGAGACCCCAGCTTAAACACTAAAATGATGTAACATGATTTCATGTGAGAGCTCCGCTCTCATCATCAGCCAGTATTAAACAAATCAAGGAATTGCTAAATTTCTCTTAAATTACAAAACCCTGAAGTGCTCATTTTTTTATTTTAAAACATTTGCAGATGCTATGGAGTGCATATTTATGAGCAGGGTGGGGATGGTCAGAGCTGTCCAGTGTGTGGGGCTTCCGTGTGACTACGAGCGGCTCGCCACAGCCTCTAATGAACACTGAAGCCTTGTCAGGAGGACACAAATCACAGGGCCGGTTCCAGCTCCTATAATGCAATTTTACTGGGCAAAATGACACCGCTGTTTCAAGGTGACTCTACTAATCCCTTTTGGCTCATACGATAACTTCTATGGTTACGAGCGTGCTCCCTTTCCTGATAATTTTAATGCCTCCATTGACACTGGTGCTTCCTCAGATAAGGACGCGCATAATCAATCTGTCTCCTTTGTCAAAAAGTAACATACAAAGGGCTGAAGTTGTGGCATCAGTTCCCTAGTTTCCCCAAACGGCTCTTCTTGAGCATTTATGCATGAAAACATCAAAAAATAAAAATGAATTGTGAATTCCTCAGAAGGCTAACACCTTGCAAGGAGCAAGTCAAAGTTCACAGGTGTCAGAGAACCATTTATTTCTTTCAGGACTGAGTCGTGTCAGCCATCACACAGGCTCTTACCTAAAACGGGCACACGCAGGCGCTGCACGCTGGCGGAGGCTGCCTGTCAGAGAATCAATGGAGTGTATGGTGAGACACGCTGTCAGTGGTGATGAGGCTCAGAAGACACCCGAGCACAGAGGCAACCGACCTCACCTGACCGCAGCTGAAGAGACCCCGATACCGCAGACAGCAAGAGCAATCGCCTTCAAGCTGGGGAAACCACCAACTCTGCCTAACCTAAGTTTTCTGGGGGGGGTTTATTTCTACGGGATCTTCTTTATTTTTCGCAGTTCCTCTGATATTTTATGTAGGTTTTTATTTTAGGCATGTTGATTTCCTCATAACACTTGGCCATCTCAGCAGCCACAACATCAAAACCATTGACAGGTGAAGTGAATATTATTGATCGTTTTATTATAGTGCAGTGGTCTGCTGGGAAAACTTTTGTCCAGACATTCATGGGATTGGATACTTTGGATGGCTATGGCACTCCCCAATGGCAACGGCCACGTGCCAGACAGCACATGGGACCCCCAGAGGTTCTGTGCAAAGGTAGGTGGTTTTAAAGCTGCAGCTGAATATTTATACTTATAAGGAGCCACTGTAATGTTGATGAAATGTCCTGGAAATGAAAGGAACAGTATCCACACAGTGTCACATGGGAAACTGTTTCCTGCTATTAAAATAAAAAGAGCTAATATACTGTGCTGCTCTGAACCATGAGAGGGTGGCTGAAATTAGGCCTGGCTCTGGCGATACCCCTTGTCTGCATGATGGATGGTGGCCCTGCTTTTCTTAGACCTCTTTAAAATAGTAAAAGAAAGTAGAAAAATCGCTAGGTCAAGTATCACTTGGCCTTTGAATTTCATCTGCCATGGACATAAAGACAAACGGAGAGATTAGTGTTTCAAGAGATTTAGCCATGCGTCCAACTGAGGACAGCTAATCTCAGAAGGGGGGGGATTAGTGTTATTATGCAGAGTTTGTGTGTTTGATAAGCTTAATCCATTTAAACACACTGCTGTTGCTTACCGTGAAACATTTGTCATAAATGGCACAGTGATTAACCCAAGCAATGTGAATTTTGACAGAAAACAAAAAGATATTAATTACACGAGATTACACAGTAATGATGACAATAGTAATAAACAGCCTCAGTGAAAACAACCTAAAACATAATGAACCAATTATCAGCACAGTGAGGGCTTCCTACTCACATTGCACTTTGTCAAAGGATTGATGTGAGTGTTGGAACTAATCAACTGCGAGTCCAGCAGCCGACAAACAGACTGAGCAGGCACAAGCAGGTTGTTAGTACGAAATAAAAGGATCAATTTCTGTCCCCGGATTTCAGGTTCCCTGACCCACAACATCTTGTGGAGCCAAACACTTAATGTACTTGAAATAAAATCAATAGTGACCTTTTTGGATATGTGTGCTTATTTAGTACAGACTTTGCCTCTTTCACAGTACAATGAGTAAGTAGAATGATGCAAAACAACGAGGGCTGTGGTCTCCTTCTCATTCATAAATCTGATTTTATAAGAATCAGTTTTATAGAATGCACGAGGCAGAAATATATTCCAAAAATTTTTAGAAAATCAAAAGCAAAAGGGGGGAAAAGTGGCACAGCTATGAGGGCACAATACTGGCACTTCACCTTTTTGACCCGTGTATTTTGTTTGCATGAAGTCGAGATATTTGGGCCCCTTAACTCAGAAGAACTTTTTCCCACATTTTGTAAAATACTTTGGGATTTAGTGGGTTTTTGTACTGTTGAAGCACAATCATAAAGAGCTCCCATCTCTCAAGTATGACTTGACAGAGAAAGCTTCCTGCCCTTTCAAAGACGTGCGTAAGCACTGTGATGGTATGACCGGTGGTTTGGTCTATTAGCAAAAGGAGGAAAGAGAAAAGCAGGTCCAATCGCTAAAGTGGGCAGAGCCGCATCATGTAATCCCATAAAAACGGAGAGTCCATGACCTCATCTGGAAGGCAGAAACCCAACCGGCCCGTGACGTCTTAGGAGATTTCATCAAACACTGATTCCATTACTGAGCAAGCGAAGGGGAAGAGAGAGGACAATGGCTGTTCTGTATAGGAGAAATTGTTCCTCATGGAGTGTAAAAAAAACCAGCAGCTTAGAAGCACTCAAAGATCCACCACAGATCACAGATGATAAATATAAAAAAAACCCATCAATACAAATACACAAAAATGGGTCTGCAGCAGGCTGATTATTTCCTTCCCAAACATAAAGAGCTGCCATTGTTATTATTAAGAATGACTTCAGTCACTGTTATCTCAAGCCTGGAGATTAAAAAAAGTGTCATTCCTTGTTTATATTCTTACATAATTTCTATTGTTTTGACTCTTCTTACTTAGACTGAAACAATAAATGTCTCTAGAAATGCATTCAGGAGTGTACAAGCATTGAAAACCTAAAACCTAAAGACAGAAAGAAAACCCCAGACTGATCTACACACAGCAAAGTGTGTCGTCTCGTTTGCTTTTTTCCTTCAACTTGATGCATGTTTGATCTTCTTTGAAACAGCGGATATATTAAATATCACACGCCACTCCTGTCTAGTCCAAACCCTGTCTACTGGCTTGTAATGATGCAACAATTCAGATTAGGTAAGGGATGCAATATGTTACACACTGGTGACGTTTTACCTTTGCATGGTGCATATGTGTGCTTACAAAAAAATAAATCAAGCCACAATCACGCGCCCATTTAGGCCAACGTGAGAGTGAAAAAGAGGATTCTTCAGAGCAAAACTGCTGGGTTAAACTAAAATAATAATGAATGTGGTGCATGTCTACTTTCACGTTAGTCAACAAAATGTACTGACAGACCTTCTTCTCTCTTCTACACTGTGACTTGCATCATCAAACATACTTTTGAGTCCTGTCTTCTTTGCGGCATACAGCGAAACAGTACAACAGAAACTATCTCCACCTCAAAACAGCTTTTTATTGCTGTTGAACTTCAGAATAGGAACAAAATTACGAATCAATGGGTGCTTGTGGTGGAGACACAGGGAAGAGGATGTTATGAATCCCAAAGAGACTTTTGTTTATCACGTATATATCGATTTTTAGAAACAATGACAAGTGGGCCAAACGACTGAATTCTGCAGCTTGCAATCACTTCCATCCAGCGTGTTTTCACTGATGGAGCCCTTCAGTGTTAACCCAGCAGGACTACTACAAGCGGCATTAGGACTGCAAACAAAGCACTCTGCCACAGATTTCCAGTTCACCGGCTGTGCGCCTGTCAATCGCTCGCTGCCTCTTGAGGTACAATTCATGGATGAGTCAGTTGCCTACTCCCGCGTCCTCTCCTCTTTTTGGCGGCAGTGCAGAGTGCTTTAACTGCCCCAGGGCAGGTGGCTGGATTGCAGTACAGCGTGAACAGTCCGCAGTCAACAAACCCCCCCAAAAAGCTCGGCTCATGCCAAGGACAACTATTTTACGATACCACAAAGATGGGCACACGAGCTCATGAGCCGAAAGAAAAACTAAACAGACTTTATTCGAGCATATCTGACATAGATTTGACTAAATCTCACAATCTAAGACACTGAAACCGGGGACGAATCCCCACTACATCCCATTAGTTAATTATGCCCGCAGCCTACTTCAAGATAATTTGTCTTTACTCTTATATGAGGCAAATGTGAAGTCAGGGAAATAATCCCAACTTTTAACCATTCAATCATTAAGTGGTGAATACAAAATAACCTGTCCCTGAGTCGCAGCTTTCATTTTAGTCAGAAATATCACTGAAAATGTGCTAATAAATTGATAGTCGCACGTGTCTCTGTGTGTGTGTGTGTGTGTGTGTATGTGTATGTGTGTGTATGTGTATGTGTGTGTGTGTGTGTGTCCTCATATTAGATACAAAAGGCGAGAAGAGAATTGCTTAACTCGGAAGTCTTACACTCAGCATGTTTTCAGGGTGGGAAAAAAAAGTCATTACTTACCGTCATTTATGGCGAGAAAATTGGACCGAGCTGATTGTGAGCCATTGCACCGGACTCTGCTTTTGCTCTCAGGAAAAAGAAAAAAAGAAGAAGGGAAAAAAAATCTTGTGGGCTTTTTACTGTAGAATAGGATCAGAGGAAACTGCCGGCGCACGACAGTTTTTCTTTTTTTCCCTCTCTCTCTCTCTCTCTCTTTCTTTTTCGATGCGGTCCTCTCTCGCTGCAGCACTTCAGGGAAAGGAGAGAGCGAAAAACAGAGGTGGTGGCTGGGGAGAGGGAGGGCCGGTGTAATCAATAATTGTATTTCATTGAGTGATGCGGGTAATTCCGTCTGATGGAACAATCCAGTTAGGTGACTGACGCGCAGCACTGCAGCGCATGAATGCTAAACAGATGAGAAAGGTTTGCGCACATTCACTGTAGGACAGCCCAGTATGTTCGTGTGTATGGGAACTACTTGCTCAGTCTTGGGGGATAGTTACAAGACACAGACTGTAGGACTTGTGGGAGTTGACGCCTGCCCATTTGAGCCGAAAAGATATGTTTAAGGGAAAAGTTTTCCACTTCTTTCGAAAGACAAGTTGCAAAAATATCCCGACATCTAAATTCTGTGAACAGCAGAGATTCTTGCAACTCAGCTCCCCTCCGTCTGTTCTTAGAGTCAACCGTAACCATTTTCTTAAAAGTGGAGCTGTCTGGGAGCTCACCTTGGTTATGCAGAGTGGATCCTGAAGCCGCACAACGCATTTTAACGAAATCTCGCCTCTGTCCGTGGTGCTGACCGACCAACTCCTCCGCGCCCAGTTTACCTCAGATAACTTCTCAGAAAATGCTCGATATGTTGCATGCACAGTCGTTCTGTGAGCCACTGACATCGCTCTGAAAGTTATTAGCAAACATCGTTGCTGAAGTACTTTTATAGCCTGTCGCTTTCAGGGCATGCGGAAGCTGTGGAAGAAAATCTGTAGTTTATATAGTCAGTACAAGTAGTGCAAAATTATGATTGACTGCAAAAAAGTGCATTGTAAACACGAAGTATCGGGGGGGTGTTCAATCCTACACTTTTTATGCTGTTTGATAGTTATCAGTACTCATATGCATACATAAACATACAATAGTCTGCATCCAGTAGAGGCAATTCACAAACCAAAACAACAGTCCACATTACTACACTTAACTGCACACCCTGAGATTAACACTCCTCCACGTCCCTACACTTGTCAGAAATGATATATTCATATTTGTTTTTAAACTGTCAAGTTGATGTTTGTGATATTATGAGGGAAAACAATCAGCGCCCACTAAATAATAACATAGATTAACAATATAATAATCTGAAGTTCTACAAATGTTGGGAACGTACTGGTTATTCTTGTTGGGAGGCAATTCAGCATCTCACACATACAGCCGGAGTACTGGAGACCCCTGCTAGAGGCTTGTCTGTCAGTTTTAACAGATCTGAACCATAATTAACTTAATGCTTGTCCAATACCCCACCTCTCCACCAGGTTTCATGAATTTTAGTGAAGTAGTTTATATGTATATTTGCCAGATCAACAAACAAATGGCACTGAGAATGAAGCCAAACAGACACACAAATACGCACACAGTCCACATCACCAATACATTTTTTTTATTCAACCCTTTTTATTGCACTAACACACTGTTGTCTTACTGGCATCAACTCTCACTATATTATCTTACCCAATTTGATTTCCCAGTGGATTTAATCAGGCAAGGGAGAGAATCATAAATGAACTTCAAACCATGAACTTTACCTTACAAAATAAAGTGCATTAAAATAAAAAGAAGTGCTGTCACAAAAGCTGTATTGTGTAAAAATGATTTTCAGCTCTTGACCAGTCTTCACTTGGATCACTAATAGGACAACAATGATGGGGTCAGGGGATCTGATCAAAGTGATTCCCCTGTGGGTGTGGATTCCTTAAGGGTACCTTACCAAATCTTCATGCTTTCCTGATAATCACCAATAAGAGCACAGCAGATAAATCCCATGTTATTTGCAACAAATTTTCAGTTGCCAGGAGTACTGTGTTTTCCTGTAAGACTGAAGTTCCTTAAAGGAGTGCAGAGGCACAACTCCAGCATAATGAACTCAGCGGACACATGATACAACACTGAAATCTGATCACCTGCAGCCATGCACCGGGAGCCAGAGATACTCATACTAGTGCAGGGCAAAATTTCTGATTGCCTCTCTTGTTCTGTTACAGTCTCTGTCAAACTAATGCTTCATTAACAGGTTACTCTGGAAAAGACAACACAAATGGGAAAAGGGTTTCACACTTTAATATCGATCCCATATCTAAATACACTCTTAACTGCTTTACACAATTTTGCTTAAAAATCAGGTTTCACATTTTTTTCATTTCAGCATCCCATAGCTGGTTTTTACTTCATTTACAAGCTGCTAAGCTTAATTTGACAGTGTAAAGTAACCTGAGCAGTAAGTAAAGCCTTTGAATTCCCAATGCAGTTTAAGCAAGAGAAATGCTAATTTCTTCCATCTCACTAAAGACCACAGAGGGACTAATAGTATTGATGAACACCACACAAAGGGTGTGCAGTCCCGTTATAATAATTACATAACCGATCACAGGCTGTTAAGAGATACCCAGGCTCTTTAGATTAAGCATGATACAGCAACTGACAGTGCGCTGCTATGTCAGATACTACCCGCAAGTGACTCCTGGAGAAAGTGAGGGAAGGGGGGAAAGAAGGAAAATACAGAGTGATGCAAGCACAGGGACATTCAGCTTTTCAGTATTCACATCGTTTACAGCTGCAAATTATACCAGCAAAACCAGTGAGACACCAGAACACTGTCCACTGCAGAAAATATGTACAAGCAAGCTCTTTGATGTGTTATATCCAGTGCATCTAATTCTTTACTTTCATTATTCAAAAACTTTTTTAAAAAAATCATCGTGTTAATAGGAAGGACGTGCAGTGAATAGGGCAGGCTAGTTGTGCACCATGACATGCTTGTAACGCTGGCTATGCATCATGTTCAGGACAAATGACAGAGAGTAAGATTTTAAATGATCCACACACTGTGCACTGAAACATGCACAACACAAAAACGTGAAGGGAAACACATACACACACGCTCAGACACACAAATAAAAAGAAAAGCCTCTATCCTTTTCCTCTGAACTTGATGATTCACGGAAGCAGTGACCTGGGGTTTGGGACACTCTCTGCTTTTGATTTGGACTTGAGAAGCCCCCTCCAAGCCCCGAGCCATAAGACTCCATTTACCACTGCTGTAGAGCTGAGGAGCACTTAGCTTAATGTACGGGACAGTAGAATGGCACACACAAACACACACACACACACACACACACACACACACACACACACACACACACACACACACACACACACATGCAGATCCTCATGGATTGCAGTATCTTTTATTACAGAAAGCATGATAAAGAGGAGGTTTTCCCTTAGCTTTGGACACTTACATGTACAAACAATAGATGTGAATTTAATGCAATACCATGCTACATGTAAATACAGCCTACTATTCGTGGTGGTTATTAGAATAGTGCCAGTGTTGGACTTTGTCTTGCCTTTGCCTGGCCTGTATGCAGAGTCTATAGGCAAGGTAAGGGATTTTTGTACCACTCTGCTTGTAGTCTGATTTCCACTGACCAATCACGTTTGATCAGGCTTTCGTTGCAGGAAGGTAAACAGTGTGTGTGGACAACAATAGAGGGCTTACATTTGCTGAAATGAGTGTGTCAAACGCTGACATTTTATTAGGTTTCATAAATAATCTGCATTAACAATGACTACCAATTGAAACAGGAGGCCGCCCCAAAAACATGGTCATTGCCATACCTAGCTTGACTAAGCAATGGGTTCTTGACTGGCCACACTGATATTGACAAATTTTTGGTAAAAACACCCAACACTAAGTTATGAACTTCATCCATCCATTCATTTTCTGCTTGCCCAATTCAGGAACATGAGGGGGGCTGGAGCCTATCCCAGCTGTTACTGGGTAAGAGCCGGGTGACTTAGACAGGTCTATCCATCACAGGACTAACACAAGGAGGCAGAAACGCATTCATACTCATGTTCATAGCTAGAGTCAATTTAGAACCACCAATTAGCAAGCATGTTCTTGGACTGTGGGAGGAAGCTGGACTACCTGGAGAGAAGTCACACAAAGAAGGGAAGGTAAAACAACAGGGTCATTGTTTAGTGACTACTTAACAAGGACACACAGGCTGACTCCACCTCCTCAGCTGTAATGCTGCTCTGCTACATGTGCTGCAGACCGAGATGCTGAGACGGTTTGAAAAACTATGGGATGACACTACTGTGAAATTACGTACTCATTAGTTCTGTTAAAAAAATTTACTCAGCTAAATCTATGAGAGGACAGCATCAAAAAGCTACTTCCAGCTGCTCCCTTGCCACAAGGGGTCACTCTGTAAGTTGAATTTTACACTAGATGTTCTTCCTAACTCAGGCTCAATGGGAATTTGTAGAATTGAACCAGCAACTTTTTATTTGCCAAGCAAGATGAGCCAGTTATATTGTCCTATATATAAGTCTGATATATGGATGTTGTACCTGCTGCATCAGCTTTCCTTGATAAATTACACTGGAACAACTGTCTGCTGCTTATCTTCATCCAGATTATAACAGATGTGGACACTGATGGTAATTGCTTATGTCTTGTGGAGATAGAAGCCCTGGTTAACTGATTTAGCCTCCATCTTTTTCCGTCCACCTACACTGCTCATCTACATTCATACTGCTGACCACTTTATACTAGATTCAGCTTTAGTCATACTGCAGGGATACGTTTCGAATGTGATATAAGAAAATCTGCTGCCTTGTTGTGTCTCATCTGTGTGCTGGTATGTGTTTAGAAGTGCCGGTGAATTTGCTACCTAGAGAGCAAAACAAAAAGACACGGATGTCATTGATAGAGAGATGTGATGGATTAGAGTGCCCCAAGGGGGAAGTCCTGGTCCATCAACATGTAATGAAAACTAATTTGAAAACAGCAGGCAGCGATGAATAACTCTAAGATGAGTTCTGGTAACATTGTCTTCAGTGAGAGGTCATTATTGTCTCATATAAGAGAAAAATTGGTTGATAACATTACGATTGATGATAGAACATTAGTTGTTGTCTTCAGGAGTTATGGCTGTCTGTAAGTACGTCTGACTGAAAATCGATCAAGGGCAGAAACAATTTTACACCAAGTTTGTAATCCACCGTTCCACCATCAGATGCAACAGATGAAATGATGCATGCTGGACAAAAGAAAGGGGCTGTAATGCCATACATTTCTGCAATCTTTTAAATTTAAATTCTCTGGGGGAAAAAAATAAAAGTTGAGCAAGGAAAGGCTTGGTAACAAGGTAAACATGCAAAAGCTCAAAACATTATTTTCTCATTTCTTTTCTGTCTACCTTTGCAAGGTCCTGGATAGTCTAACGTAGCTGAGCTAAAATACCAGAGGGAAGAAAGTCAAATGGATTGTGATTATTGTCCTGGAACAGATTGAACAGGCTGTGGGAGAAGAATGTGAGCTGAATCCCATTTCAACACACAAGCCCAGGTGCATTTCTTTTACTGAGAGGAAGGTGAAATTCACAAAAGGGATCTAAAGAAAGCATTGAGGTGGTAATACCGGGTGTAATCTAACCATTTATCAACAGTAGTTTATCACCTTTTTTTCTGCAGCAAAAGAAAAACATTTTGCAAAGAATGGAGATGGTTTCAAATAATTTGCCTACATTTTAACTGTTGCTCTGTGTTAGTTAGATTAATTTAGATGTCAGACTTACACTTAACTTTATTTAATCTTATGCAAGATGCAATTTACGGGCATTCAAGGCAAAGAAATCGTGTAGCAGACAAGAAGAGCCTGGGCAGTATTAAACACATCTACAGTTGTCTGCCATGTGTTGTATTGTGTATTGCAAAAAGATGGCACAAGGGTCTAAAACTCCTTGCTTTTTTTCCTGTCTTTCTTTTTTTTTGCTTTTTATATGCAAATCCTGTCATGGTCTAGTCTTAGCCAGTCCTTGTCATTTTAACTTTCCTACAGAGAAAGACAAGTGCAGAAAATTAGGAATATACCACAGCATGACAGAAAACCAGAGAAGCAAAACAACACCATGCTGGAATGACAAAAAAAAAATCACCTCAAAAGAGAAACTGCGATGAATGCATCACTGAAACCTTTCAAAACATGTGAATCATCTGCTCCGAAATGGAAATAAGTAATCTGTGGGGAGTTACAGCTTCCTGTCATTCAACAGGAAACCTCCACTCCCCGCCGAGCAGCTAGGATTATCCTCTGCGCCTCACAGTTCTGGTTCAAATTCACAGCCTGCGTCAGCTGTCAAGACATGTAATAAAATGTGTGTGTCTGTGTGTGCTGAGGGTTGCCTGTGCCAGGTCTTGCTTTCAGTAAGTACAAAATATTTGATTTGAAAATGTATTACATCCAAAACGGTGCGAGTCCTCTCAGTCTGTTGTTTTAGGGGAAGATTGCTGTGCTGTTACCAATGTCACTACTTCTTTTCTTTTTTTTCTTTTTTTTAATGTCAGCCTGCAGGTCTTATAACAATGCTGACTGGACACCTTCGGACAGTGAAGTACTCTCAGCCAGCTGGTGAGGAGGCTCTAGTCCAACAGTGCTGCTTTCAGCTCTGCCATGGCTGAGAGGTACCATATGTCTCCTCTCTCAGGAGTCCGTCCCAGGCTACTATTGCCAAGCCGTTAAGGCCTATCCCACATATGTGCCATAATACTGTTAAGTACTAATAAGTCCTCAAGTGGTTAAGGCACTGCTGCAATTCAGATTGTGAACCCTTGTCTGTATCCACATTTGGGCTCATGAACAATAGAGAAATGACCACAGGGAGGTTCACTGGCTGGTGGTATTCCCCAAGGACCTACACCTTCCTAAGACAGGTGAGTTTACTTCTTCATGAAAATGAACTTAATCATATAATCTTAGATAACATCAGACTGCATTTGAAACACAATATGGAAACCATGTTGCTCTTTAAATGAGCCAATCATGTAACTTTAGCAAAGTAAGCAAACCCGAAACTTTCTAGGGGCAATTAAAGTAGGTCTTTCAAGTATTAATTTTCAACCTGTTATAAAAGAAGAGGTCCTATTTGCCTCTATCACCATGATTCCTTTAGTTTAAAATCCTGATACTTACAGCACTGTGACACTGGAGGCTAAAATAAGTGTGAAGTAAATAAAAAATATTTTCCAAAATCACAGTAAAAGGTTTTGCACACCTTTCATATTTAAAACACAAGAGTAGCAGCTTCGTTCCGCTTATCGTTGCCATGGGAATAGTTTAACCAATCAGAGGCGAGATAGTAGGGCCAGTTAGAAACAGTAGCCAATCAGAGAGTCTGTTGTTTAAGAGCCAGGCTGTTTGAAACGGCAAAGCAAGCACCTTTCAACTGACGACTTGTGAAACGGGCAAGCGTGGTACTTTTTATGGTTATATAAAATAGTTACGAGTTTCCGAAAAGTGGTGCTACTTACAGAGGTAGATATACTCGCTTCAAGTAGTTTAGTTTTTTTTTTATGTTCAGCTGTATTTATTGTGTTCACTTCTCCATTTCTGTTTTAGCTTTAGCTCTGATTTATTTAGCTAACAATGTTTGTTTAACTCGATCAATTAATGCGCTTGTAAATGAGTAAAATATAGAAAAGTGTAAGATTTTTTTAAGCGTACAGATAAGCATATTCGTGGATTTCTTTGTGCATGAGGATGTTTTCTGTTTACTCTGTGTGTACCTTCATTAGTTTGTAGTGTAGAAACTAGCGTTTGTGCTAAAGAAAGTTAAACAGAAGGCTTCAGCTGTGGCTTGAAATAAGTATTAAAGTTTCTTTTATAAATCAAACGCACCCAAACATGTTTTATGTCCATGTACGGTTTGCAAAACATGAGTAGGTAGGTGGGAAGCAAAAGAGTACCAACGACTATCAATAGCTGCCAAAGATTACGGTGGTGGCCATAGCTGAAATTAAAATCAATACTATATAGTAACATACCAAAGTAGGTCCCGTCCCTATGGCCAGGTATTGATCGCTCATGCTGTGTTATTAAACTAGCATAATGACACTTTATATCTCTGTATTTAGATGTCCTCAGACGAAGAGGAACCAACTAGTCCTGTTCTCCCCAAAGACTCGGACCGGGGCAGCTCCGTGTCCTCTGAGCTTCAGGTGAACATGTGCTTTTATTTACACTCATAATTCTATGGAACCATGTTTCCACCACTGGAAAACAAAAATAGCCAGGCATAGATAACTCAAAGTTTCTAGTTATCTCAAGTTTTTTGAGTTACTGTCTTGAAATTTCACTTTACTTCTCAGTAAGTGGAAATTTCGTGATAAACAACTCTAAATTTTGAGTTGGTAAGTAGGAATTGTAAGATAGTAAATTTTGATTTAAGGACAGCAAAAAAAAAAAAAATGGTGAGGAAACAAGCTTCCATACATTTCAGATCAGCAGCATTATGTTACACATCATTGTGACGTTGGTTAAAGCTACTGGACAGTCAATACGTTTTACTAGACCCAATTTCAGTCTGTCCAAATCCTTTAATTGGATGTAAAAATTAAATCAATCTATTATGTATTAAAAGGAAATGCACATCTATTTTGTTTTTGTGTTAAATGATAAAAGGACAGATTGTCTAGAAGCTGCTCTGAAAAAGTTTGGATATTAAATTCAACATTTTACACAGTTTGAATTAGTCTGCCAACCAAAATTGTGTGTGATATCAGGTTGCTTGAACTGGAACCTTTTTAAGTGTGAAAGCAGTTAAGTCCAAAGGAGTCCAAGTCCATGGACTCTGTTAGGTTGAGCAAAGCTTTACATAACATGGTCTTAGCATCACTAGGTGTCAAAATTGAAGAGTTACACTAAAATGTTGTAACCAAAATAAACAGACTTGAAACAATACACAGAAAAATACAAACTGTAACGTGCTTCAATTGATATTTGACCACCTTGTTCTTTGTTATTGTTTATCAATTAACAGGATGAGTATGAGGAGCTCCTCCGTTATGCTGTTATCACCCCTAAATTTGACACGCTTGGCGTTCAGTTGAAGCAGCGGAGCACCTCGCATCTGTCTGCAGCGGGTGGAAATAAAGATGGCACAAAGTTTCAACATGTACCAGGTATGTTGGCTTCCTCCTGTATATGAAGAACACTTTCATACACATGTGTGTGTAGGTTCACAGTCACCTAGGTCATGTTAGTCTAGAGAGCTTAGAAAAAGAGGCAACAAAACTTCTTTAAGGTCGTAAAGATGTTTCCCTTCTGATCCAAGAGCAAAGGTTTTGGAAAAAACTGGTTTATCCCAGGGACAGAACTTTTGAGACTGAGGGGTAACACTGGTGGCTGCCCGTTTTTTGTTTGTTTGTTTGTTTGTTTGTTTGTTTTTTAAGAATTGTAGAAGCCTCTTGGGAGAGAGATGAAACATCCTCACATACTTGAAGAAGTACACTTGCTTTGTTTTTTTTTCTTCAAGCTCTCTAGACTTTCAGACACACAGTTCACCAGGACTGGCTGACAGAAACTGAATGTGAGCCCTTCCAGACACTGTCTGCATCAAATGATCGTCTGTCAGAAAGGATTTGGCATCAAAAATATGGAGAAAATGTGGTGTGTGTGTGTGTGTGTGTGTGTGTATATTTTCATCTTTTAAACCAGTGTAAAAGGCTAGATATCAGTCTGTCACATTGTACCCCCTATCTCTTTCCCCTGCAATACCCACATCTTAAACACTCCATCAGTTTCCTCCCCTGTTGCGACTCTCATCTGAGGTTTAGTGCTTTAACTGTCATGGAGTAGTGCACGAGGATGTAGAAAGCAGACGGGCCAATTGGTAATGATCTCCTGGCACTCTGCCCGTACTGCTCTTTAGAGTGCAGGCTTTCTCTTCTCTCTCCCTGCAGAATTTAATTAAGATATTGACATAAATGCTTTCTTGGACAAGGAGCCACACTCATCTTATTTACCACTCTCACCTTCACATTTTCTGCTCTTAAGCTGTTTTTTGTTTTCTGACTTTTTTGGATTTAAATTTTTTTAATCAACCATTTTAATCTATCTTTGGCCACATGTATCTATTCCTCTGCCTGCTCACTGTAACTCCTGCATCTTCTTCCAGATTCTGCCATTGAAGCTAAGGATGGGAGGCACTCTAGCAGGAGCCTGAGATCGTCACAGGCCTCCCCCTTGATTGTTGAGCCACACTCGACACACTCAAGAGCCTCTCATGGTAAAATAATTGTAAAATTTCAGAGAAACAAAATGCTTATTATGTATTATGTGTAACTGTCACAATACTGTTTCATATTCTCAGCCATAGTCTGCCTGTCTGTCTGCATTTGTGCTCCCCCCCCCCTCCAGCTGAGAAGATGGCAGGTCATTCGTCTAGCAGGGTGTCACTGCTCTCAGACAATCCCTCAGAGAGGTTACCTGTGGCATCTGAGAGGTCGAGGCCAGATACCCCAGAACCCTTTGAGTTTGTTGTGACAGAGATGTTTATTTCAGAGGAGAATATAAACAAGATGGAGAACATTCTGGACACGTGGAGCAACAACCTGAAGGTTAGTCTGCTTCCACACAGTGTACAGCTGTCCTTCACAGCCACTCGGTTTCTCCTGTGGGCTTTTACATAGCTGTAAACAGCATTTATGCACAGACAGAGAAAATTTAATTGTGCTGTTTCTGGCATTTTTGATCATAATGATATTTTTCACACTCTTCTTTCTCTGCCATTGTCATTAGAAAGTTATACTGTGCCTGTGGTCAGATTAGAGATTATATAGAGGGAATGTATCTGAGCCTCAGGATGACTTTTTGAAAAGGATGACACCTCGCTGCTCTTCATGGAACCGTTGACCTTTTAACTGTGTTTCCTGGAGACATTATTCTAAAGGAAATGGGTGTCTCCATGTGGGTGTCCATCCTGCCCTTTTCCTCTGATTTTGTACAGCTCATTCATGGAGAGCAGATGACAGCCAATCACCTGCTAAGCTGTGCAGAGCTTAATCTAGGAAAAAAGCAGTACCAGCCAGAATGAGATGAGATGTGGGTTAAATAGTACACTCGTGTGTTGAGGGAGGGGTTTGAAAGTTCTTCTAAACCTGGAACTACACATCAGAACTGTAAAATAAGACATCTCTGGTGGAAAACTCTTACACTCTGTGCAGTAGCATAAATCTGGCTTAAGCTTGATGGACTTCAGATGTTTCAAGAACTGAGTCCAGCAAAAGAAAACTTAGAGATGAATTCTCAAAGATTTCTGTGTTTGCAGTTGCATCTGTCTGGCACACCTGTTCATGTAATTTAAAAATGACTACAGATATGTGTACAGATGCCCATGTTTGCTAAAGTAGAGTAATGAACACATTGTGACAGCCCTAACTTCTATTCCCTAATTAGTCAAATGTGCTGACGGAGCTACGGAAGTGGAAGTTGGCCTTCATTGAGCAACACAAGCTGGAGATGATGAAGGAGAGGGAGAGGCATGCAGCCCAGACAGCTGGCCTGAAGTCAGAGCTAGATAGCCTTAAACAGCTGTTACAAACCTACGAAACCTCCAACCAAAGGAAAGATGAGGTGACTACATGTCTATTTATTTGCTTTATCTAGTAAATCATTTAGATGTTTGTTATCTGGTAATTTGCAGAATAATATGTCATTTATTTAATCACCTGTTTTTTTTGGCGAGGGGGGGTGTCTTGTTTTTCGTCAATAAAACACGAGAAAATTGTAAAAACACCCATTACAAAATCATGGACTCCAAGCTGACATCAACTAATGTCTCACCCTTGTCTCCACAAAGAATCAGAATCAGAAAGGGTTTTATTGCCAAATGTTGAGCAGGTTTACACATTAGGAAATTGCTGCGGTACTTAGTGCAAACATACTGTCATATAACGCTTAAATAGACATAAAAATAAGAATTAAAAGTGCTAAGTAGATAGATATATACATGAGTGCAGGTGGTGATCAGTGCCAAACATGGAATGATGCAGTGAACACAGTGTAGGGTCATGTGTTAGTGGTGGGAACAGTCATATGGTTATTGTTCATGAGTCCAACAGCAGAGGGGAAGAAACTGTTCTTATGGCGAGAGGTTCTGGTGCGAATGGACCGGAGCCTCCTGCCTGAGGGGAGCAGGTCAAACAGACTGTGTCCAGGGTGAGAAGGGTCAGCTGTGATCCGAGCTGCACGCCCCAGTGTCCTGGAGGCGTACAGGTCCTGCAGAGATGGGAGTCTGCAGCCAATCACCTTCTCAGCAGAGCGCACAACACGCTGCAGTCTCTGTTTGTCCCTGATAGTGGCTCCAGCGTACCACACGGTGATGGAGGAGGTGAGGATGGACTCGATGATTGCAGTGTAGAATTGCATCATCGTCCGTGTTGGCAGGTTGAATTTCTTCAGCTGCCTCAGGAAGTACATCCTCTGCTGGGCTTTCTTTATGACGGAGGTGATGGTGGGCTCCCACTTCAGGTCCTGGGTGATGGTGGTACCCAGGAAGCGGAATGAGTCCACAGAGGTGATGAGGGTGTCAGTCAGGATGATGGGGGGGAGTGGGGCTGTGTGCTTCCTGAAGTCCACAATAATCTCTACTGTTTTCTGGGCATTCAGCACCAAGTTGTTGTGGCTGCACCAGGACACCAGATGTTAAACCTCCCTCCTGTAGGCAGACTCATAGGGTGCAAAAATATTATATTTAGTGCAGTGAAAGACATAAAAAATCAAATGTTTTTACATTTAAGGTCCTCATATCGGTGTTTTGATTCTTTACTTTCTGTAGGCCCCTATATACGTCTTTATTAATTAATTAATTTCCATATCATGCCTGTGTAAAAACAAACAAACAAAATTAAAAATAAAA
Source organism: Oreochromis niloticus (assembly GCF_001858045.2). Lineage (NCBI taxonomy): Eukaryota > Metazoa > Chordata > Actinopteri > Cichliformes > Cichlidae > Oreochromis > Oreochromis niloticus. The sequence continues at coordinate 16,922,204 of NC_031977.2, forward strand.
AGAAGAAGCACTCTACTTCATTTTTTTTAGACAAACAGGCTTGTTTTGTGGACTCTTTCAGGTGATCGGGAACCTGAGCCAAGTACTGGACAGACAGAAAGAAAAGCTTGAGAAGATGAGGGCCTTCACCCACTGGAGACTCCAGCACATCGAGGCTAAAGAAGAGGTATGGTGTTTAACAAGATTTCAAAACCTTTTGATATGATATTTTAGAAGTTGGTTGTGACATTAGAAATGCTCATCAAATAGCAAAACCCCTCTCTACCTTTACATTGTCAGAGTAACAGAAATTTTTGGTATGTCCAAACTGCTGGTTTACTAAATTTTGTGCTTTTTTCCCCCCCACTGTTGCTGTTTTTTCAATGTGAGCTTTCATACAAGTGTTAAGGATTTATTTAAATGATCGGGTAATGCCATTCCTTAAAAATGACCGATTCATATTTTTCTATAAACCACGACATAAAATTCATCACGAGAACGAATGCAGCTGCACAGGAGTGACTCATAGACGTAATTATTGCCTTGTAAATATTACAAATCACAGCCCTGTGGTTCCCCGCCAGGCTCGTTCTTCTCAGGTGGCACAGCAGCACTACAATTTGCAGCTGAAGAAGAAGGTTTGGCTTGCCTGGCAGTCTCTGATTCAGAAACACTGGAAGGTCAAGATGGAGAGAGCTTGCCGTTCAAGGGCTGAAGAGGTCTGCTCCCAGATGTCTGTGGAGTATGAAGCTAAGCTAGCAGAGGTCAGTACATGTGGGACAGTGTGTCTAAGATGAGGCTGTAATGTTCACTTCAAACTGAAACTCTCTGCATTTAAGTAAATAAGCATCATATATTGTTAGTATATCATGGTAAATGGACTGGTTTTCAACTCTGTTTGAGCACTCGGAGTGCTTTCTTACTACAAGCCACATTCACTCTTACAGATACATTCATACAAGGAGTTTTTTCTCTGCCTAAACACTTTCATCCTGACATTCAAGCACTTACACGGATGCATCGGGTTCTGCAGAGTAGGGGACTGAACCACCAACTTTCAGATATAACCCACTCTACTGCCTTAATTACTGTGAATTACTTCTGTGTGCTCTCCAAATCACTGTAGAGCACATGTGTCGATGGAGAAAAGGCAACCAAAAATAAGTCATGTATAGAACTTCATTGTGTTTTATTAGGCTGTAACATAATAATCAAGTGGGGGTTTTTTTTTTAAGTTCACATCTTGTGTTTTTCTTCTTCTTTTTTTAAAGATAATTATATCAAAAAATAGTTCAACAATTCTTTCTATCCTTTGCTACCTGTGTGCACAGCACTGTGAGGCTATAGAGAGGGCACAGGCGGAGATTCAGAGACTACGACTAGAGCGAGAGCGATATGAAGAATCCATGAAGAAAGCCTTCATGAGGGGTGTATGTGCTCTCAACATGGAGGCGCTCAGCATGTTTCACTCTACAGAAGGACGAGCAGAACACCCTCCAGCTCATGATCAGCATGGTTTGTAGTAAATTTGTGGCCTGTGGAGAAAAACATTTATCTTCGTAGAAATGTAGCACACTAAAGCATGTACTGCTAGGATGATATATAGACTGATGCTCTATACAATGTACCGTGGTTACATCGTAAGCCTTGCCTCTGCAGTGTATTGATTTAGCGCAGTTTTGGAGATTGAAACGAAAAGACAAGACGGAAACAACATTTCTCCAATATAGTGCAGCCATGTGCTATTGACATTTGTTGAGATTTATGATTGAGAGGAGGGAATGGGGTCTTTGCACTTTACTTGAAAGCCTTTTTTAATGAAGTTAAATCTGTGAATATGCTCAGCACTGTGCAAAAGGTACTTTGCACAGGTTGGCAAGCTTAATGGGACAATGAAAAATTGGTTGATAAAATTTAAAACCCTTTTGAGAGCTTTGGACTATTACCTGACAGTTCAGTAGAAAACATTAAACAAGTCCAGCGGTGTTTAAAATGCTAGCATCATATGATTACCACCAAGACGTCCCACTGGCATGAGTTAGGAAAAATATCTCATCATTATATTTACACCACCTGTCGTCAGATTTGTTGTCTGAATCTGTTATTTTTTTGTTGATACCATGGCTGCTGGACTTGGATCTTACTATCTTTAGCTTGTAGAAATGAAGCCTAGCATGGGCATCTGCTCATCCATCTGCTTTCAGGTTTAATGAGTCTTCCAAACTGAAATGTATGTTAATACGATGCTGTCAGCCGGGGCAGTTAATTGATTACCCTTTCCTGTTGCTTTAAAATGAGCCCCTTTTTTTTTTCTTTGGATTTTTTTAAGCCACACATATTTTATAGGACTTTTGCTGAAGTTATGAATCCCCAGCTCTTGTTACACCTGTGGTTTAAAATGGGCACTTTATGTGTCATCTGACAAGCAAGAGATCATTGAAATATTCCCATTCAAATACAAACTCAGGATTTCCTGATCAGTTTAAATGGTTCATTTTGTGTAACTACAATAAAAAAGAGTTATTACTGAGTCCCAATTACTCAATGAAGGTTTCTTTTTTGTGTTGTAGTTCCTCCGCCTCGTGAGGATGAGCGTGGCTCCTCTGTCATGGCTCAGCTCCAGCCATATGCCACCTCTTCCACACGGTTCAGTCCAGTCCATTTTGACCACCCAGACCCGTCGCACAGTGAAGCAGATGATGTGGCAAGTCACTGTTAATTTATAATGAAAACACACCATAGTACAGTGTCTTTCCAAATCACTCGTGGTTCTTGAAATGTATTTATTGAATGTTAAGAAAGTCCTTTTACGTGGATCATTTTGTTCTTTTGATTTTTTTTATTATCTTATATTGCAGACCATTCATGTGAATGCCCTAAAAATGAAGAATTTGTAGAGCAGTCTTGAATTTCCTTTGTTATATTTTTTGTTTTTAATTGTGTTCACTTGTTGCCTGTTTTTGTAGATGGGCTCTGGTGCCCCCATGTCCCAAGAAGAAGCACTCCCTCCCACTACAGTGGTGCACAGTTCACTCCCTCTTGGGGGAATTGCAAGTTCCCACAAAAAGGTTAGTGTCAGACATATAGAGCCAAACTACCAACAGCAGCTGAATCTGATATGTCCTGCTTTGTTGTCTGTACTGTGCTATCTAAAGCTCTTCATCAAAAATCACATTTTTATATAACACTAAAAATATTGCTTGTTTTAGGTAGGTACTCGTGTCGTCACAGCAAGTCAACAAAAATCCTCAAAGACTGTAACAGCTCGTGTCACTGCGCGCCATGAGATCAGTAAGGTGGGACGTAGCAGCCTGCAGGTGATGGGAGTGGCTCCACCCATGAGCTCTGTGGTAGTCGAACGGCATCATCCTGTTACGCAGGTATGTGATGTGATGCATCGATACTGTTCCTTTATGAGTCTTGCAGTCATAAAGTTATGAATCTTTGCACAGTTTTAGCTTCAAGGTCATTTTGTTGCATATCTCTGGACCACATCTAGCACAGCTGTTGCTTTTAGACTGCTCCCTCTAGGGTTTTCAAGTGGCTTTGCACTTGAAAACCCTACACTTAAAATTGCATTATTTTTGAGCTCAGATCGTTTCTCCAGGACCTTATAGTTGATTCCTGCATTGATAATCTGACTCTCGAGGACTCACCAGAGCACACAGTTTTATACTGGAAACTGCAGTTTGGTCTTTGGGTTTTAGCCCAAGCCCAAACTCTCATCACCAATAAAAATTCTGTCACCTTGAAACAAAAGTTGATGTTTTGTGGGGTTTTTTGGTCAGTGGTGAAATCTCAGTTCCCAGTGCAAATTGTGATAATTGGACTGATCTTAAAAAAATAAAACCAGGTATGCTGGAAGCAGTCCAGAGGTGCATGAGAAGATGCCTACAACATAGGAATTAAAACTTCAGTATCGTTGTGTTGTTTGATTTTTGTTTTCTTCTATTAGCAAAATCACTTAACTTTATAAAGGCATCCTTTATTTTTTTTACATTGTTCACATGCACCTTTGTTTATGTGAATCAGAAAAGCAATTTAAACTTTTTTTTGTTTTTTGTTTTCTTTTAGCTCACCATTGGGCAAGCCACAGCTGCTAAATTTCCTCGCTCCTCCCAACAGGGCCACACATCCGCTGCAGGCAGAGCCTCCTCCAGAACGCACAGCAGCACCTGTCACACACACTCCATCAAAGTAGTTGACTGATGACACGCACATATCTCACACAAAGATCTTCCTTAACACCAGCTATGCAAAAATCCAAATTACTGGAATTTTCTACCTTGATATGAAGGCCATTTTATATATGTATATATATGTATTTTTTATTACCCTAGAGTTTTAAATGTGAATGTGTTTCATTTGTAATTATTACAGACTGAACAAAAGTTCAGAGAATTCCAAAATGAACATTTATTACTTTGCTTTAAATTATGCACAGATAACGGTGTACTGAAGTGTACCGCAAGGCGACCATCCAACAGCACATGTTGTTTACTTGACGAAACCAAAGCTATATGCTAATGGTGTGACGCACAACGTTATTTTTAAAATAAATTATTTCACTGCAGACGTCCTGTAGAGATGCTTCGTTGACAGTGATGCCAACAGTGTAAATACTGCAGTGTTCCTCTTCATGAAATGGTGCATCTTTTACTGCTGACTTGCTCTGCCTCCAGTCGAATCTTATCTGAAAGACGAACATTTGATGAAGTAAAACTTTGGAACAGGCAGTGCAGAAGATATAAATTTCTGTTTATCGGCATACTTGTTAACAGAGTGTACCTGCAGCTTTCGTGTTCCCAGTGCAGATGAGGCTCTGGTAGAGGTCTTTAGCAGGGGCCTTCAGAGCCAGTTCCTCCCCATGAAGCCAGATCAGCAGCATTCTGTTCCCATGCTCTTGATAGCTGTGCTGACCTGCAGGTAAACGCACAACCCTTTAAGTTCAGAAAAAAGGTCAACCTACAAAAAATACCCTAAAGATACCAAATTACAACTTGGAAAATGAGCTGTAAAAATTCCAATGTCATTTTTGAAAAATAATGTCATACTGGGATATTAATTTTTTTACCTAAGATTTCAGGGTATTTAATATGTTTGACTCAAGAAGGTTAAGTTAGATTTTCAGAGGGTTGCCAAATGCACAGCAGAAACCTGCCCTGTCAGTGTGTGAGTTATGGCACCTGTCCACTGCTCCTCGATGGCAGACACTTGCTCCTGAGTAAAGTCCCAGTGTTTTGCCAGTCTTTTCCAGTCTCCTGGTTTCAGCAGCTTGTACGCCAGGCGCCAGGCCATCGAATACAGCTCCTTGTTCTCACTGCGGCGGTCAAATTTGAACGTCAGTGCATGCTCGGTGCGAACAATCTCATTAAGCTCAGGGTTAGCCTGAAAGGGCAATTAAATCATGTCAGCAGGCTGATAAAGGCCACACGCTCCAGACAACAGAGGGACACAGGAAGAAAATTTTGGCAAGACACTAACACGTATGATTAGCAATATAAATGTCAGAGTAAAACATTTTGAAAATCAATAATGGAAGAGAATAAGGCATATTCTTAATTAAACTGATGATAAATCGTCTGTCGAATGTTTCTGGGCTCAGAATCACTTTTACAGTGAATGCTTTAATAGAATTAGAGGGGATTCAGCTAATCGAGGATGTGACACTGAATCATTCATGGTGAAAGTAATTATTGATTTCAAAGCATCGCGAATGGATTATGCTCGTGAAAGTTACAAGTATCATTTGATTATCCCCTCACCTTTTTCTGGTCATAGTATCGTTCTGCTTTGATGATCATGTCCACAATGTTTACCTCATCTGCTCTGGCTGCAACACCCAGAGCAGTCTTACCCTGCTACTCCGAATCCAGCATGTACAGTGAAACACAAATTAAATTAGAACTGCAAGAGATTGCATTTAGTTTGATTTTTCTTGTATTTTCAATGTATCATGCTGCGGCAGAGGCTTACATTAATTATAATTTTTTGCTGTTTGGATATCATTAGTATACAGTTTAATTTCATTAATATGACAAATGCATCTTACCCGGTCCTTGACTGTTAGATCAGGCCCAGCTTTAAGAAGCATTTCCACAACCTCAGCTTTGGCAGTCTCAGCAGCAATGTGCATAGCTGTCTGGGACCTCTAACAGTCCAAAGCATGAGACGACATAATGATAAGCAGGAATTAGTTTGTCTACATTATGTTCATGGATGCTTTATTTTACTGTCTTAGGCAGGAGCTTGTACCTTATCTGTGGCATTGATATTGCAGCCAGCCTCCAATAGGTAGTAGATAACAGGGATGTGACTGTTCTTCACTGCCAGGTGGAGAGGTGTCTCTAGATCCTGAGAGCAATAATGTTATGCTTCATAAAAGATGGATTACTCTGCCACTGCCTCCTATCTGGTTGTTTGCTTACCTGATTTTGAAAGTCCGCCTGGGCATTGTACTGTAAGAGAACTTGAACAAGAGCTGCGTCTCCTTTTTCTGCAACTGTATGGAGAGCGCTGCATTTGGCCTACAAAGAGTACAAAGTGAGTCCAGTTGTACTATGTCTAGAAGAATCTTTAAAAACTGATTTTGTTTATGACATATTTTTCAGGATAAACACCATAATGCATATTATATTAGTAGTATTATTAAAAGCAGCACAGTAGAATAGGTATTTAGTCATTTGAGTCTACACTGTACCAAAAAATGCCACCTAATGGTTAAAAAAAAATACACCGGTATAGGGCTGTGCGATATGACCAAAATCTCATATCCCAATATTAAGACATCTATCGTCCGATAACGATATAAATCACAAAAATGTAACATTTTCTGTAAATTCTGTGAATGTCGGGCAGCTCGACTTGCGTGAAGTGTTTCCAGCTGGGCGTCGCGTACCTGGAGTCGAGTGTTTTAACTGATGCATGAAATGATACATTTTTAGACATAGGTTGTGATGGCCGCCGTTTTCTTTGTGAGTATTTATTACACAGCGTGCTGCGGGGAAAAGCCTGTTCTAACGTTTGAGTCTAAGGTTTATTTTTTAGCACCTGATGGCTCTGCATGCATCTTTCACGTGATTCAGTTCATTTTGAAAAGTCTCAACAGGATCTTGAGCTTTATTGTGAAAGGTTTATGTGGAAAATAAACAAGCGGACACGAGGTGGTTTTACCATCGTTGTTGCTAACGACAACGCATAAAAACAAGCGCTTGTCCGTCTGTAGTGTGGTTATATTAAATATAAGAGAAAGAGAGAACTTTAGGAAATTAATATAGCCACTACAGTGACCATCAAAATAATGAAAAAATATTGCCGTAAACAGTTTATTTTGCGACACCACGAAACAAACGATAGCGTAAAATGAAACGATAGACGTTTTTCTATCGTCATCCGATATATATCGTTATATCGAACAGCCCTACACCGGTACACAAATGAAAGTTGCCAAAGAGAAAACATGATTTTTCTGAACTTGCATGTTATGAAAATTGATTACTGTAAGTATTTGATGTGTGTATTTTTCTCTTAGCCTGAACTGGTTCAGTAAAACTTGGCCTGGTATACTGCCTGAACGTACCACTGTGAGTATGTTGGGGTCACAACCGGCCTCCAGCAGGACCTGAGCACATTCTTCCTGACCGTGGTCTGCAGCCTGGTACAGAGCGGTCTCACCATCCTGCAGCACAGAACATCCGTCACCAATGATGGAAATAGAAAATTCTTCTAACATAATTAACATTTTAAGTTATTATTTATTATTATTAGTTATAACAAAGAATTTCTTTACACTGAAGGAACATTGGCTTGGATCATTCAATTAAATGCCAGCAAATAAATTAGTTACCGCAGATCTTTTGGGGGGTAAGCTTTTGTAATTATCTCTTTCTTTAATGCATCATTAAGCCACATCAGTACTAATACAAAGGAGCACATTTATCATGTTCAGTTTACCTGTTACCTGCCAAAGTTCGATCCAGAAAGCTAAATGTGTCATTATACTAACCAGTAGATGTTTGATTCATCTCAATTGATCCCAAGTGGAGCCAGCATCCAGCAGTGGATTAGCCGCTGAGCTCACACTGTCACAAACCAAACTGTGATAGAGAGGGTGTTTGCACTGATTGTCTACCATATTGACTTCATCCCGAGTATCAAAGCTCTGCAGCAGCAGTTGGACGATATCCAAGTGGCCGTTCCTGGCAGCTAAGTGCAGGGGCGTGTCCCCTCTCTGGCAGAAGGGAGGGAGGGAAATGGCTTGCATCAAAGAGTGTTTGACTTTGAGCTTTCTTGCAGGTGTGACACTGAAATGTGCACTCAAGGCACATGTGAGAATAAACAGCCATATACTCGGAAGTAGATGCAGCAAAATCGCACAAATAAATCCTCACACACACCTTGTTGGGCTTCATGGTGGCCATTTTGTATGGCTCCATGAGCACCTGTAACATCTTAACACACCCGTGTTCTGCTGCCAGTGCAAATGCTCGGTGCCCTGACTGAAACACAACAAAAGGAGCCACAGGTAATCACATGTAGTGCGTGTATTTTCGCTCAAAATGAAATTTGCCACAGTTGTTTTGTGCAAGTTGCATACCAGGTCATCCTTGTCAAGTTCTTTCATCTGCAGGTCATTTACAATGTAGTCTACAATTTCAGTATGGTTGTTGATGGCAGCACAGTGCAAAATATTGAGTCCTTCCTGAAGCAGACAAAAAAATAACTTTTTCTGTTAAATCAGAATTTACAATGCAAATCAAATTCATCTTGAACTGTATTTGAAAATGGAAAAGTGTAAAAGATACAGTATAACAAAAGCAAAAATGTACAAAATACAATGTGTAGCTTGTGGTTTAATTTCCTTGAAATTTAGCGCCCCTGAAAACTTACAAACAGGTGCAGGAGAACAAGAGGGTATCTTTTAAAATTAAACAAATTATACTTAAATTCGAACGTTGCAATACTTTATATTTATAGCATTGTCAGATATATGTGCCACTAAACATCACATTTTAGTTATTTATAATTTGATGTGAATTTTTCAACTCATATAATTACATATGTACATATGTATTATGTGAAACTGAATTTCGAAACTTTACAAAATTAAAATCATTTGTTCTGAACCGTATTGATCCTCATTAAAACTTCACACCTCCATATTACTTTTATTACTTTTTGTTTCTCGGAACTGAAATCCAGTTCTCATAACTCAAACTCCGTTTTTGCATTTCAAATTCAGTTTTCTGGGAGAGGCATCAGGTTTCTGAGGAAGGGCAGCCGACCATAGATTCACACACAAACTCTTCAAGCAGTCGGGGCTGCCTCTGTACCATGGATATTAAAAATAATTACAATATTAGGACGTTAGGCTACTCAACAATATTGTTTGGCATTACAAAGGTTATTATAAACAGATTACATAACTAGATGGGGGGGAGACTAACTACTGAGTCAACTGCTTTCAAAATTCTTTTGTTGTTTTTTTTGTAATACCTGCACTGATTTTCCTAAATCTTGCCTCTGACATATACCCTCCATAAAATAGTAATTAAAAAGCCTAAAACTAACACAGAAACTAAACTGAAACAAATGCAAAATAAACAGTTTAGCCAATACAGAGTTAGAATGTAACTTTGGACGTTACTATTTAAAATTGCTTAGAGGATACATTTTGTCCTCTGTCTTTTTAAAACGCTCTGAATTTACCGACTGCTTGCAAATATTTACAGTATAGTTGCACAGTAAACTCAGAAAAAGCATGTAGTATTTTAAGGGGCATTACAGCAGAAGTCGCAGGCTATATTATGAAGTGTTACTATTATACATAGTAAAATATCTGAATAGCAGTGTGTTGTTTTGAGGAGGTGTTTGTGCAAAATCTAAAAGGAAAAAAACCCAATAGGATTAATTTCACAGTTTAAGAGTATTTCATCTCTGTCGGTTAGTGAGAAGCAATAGAGGAGAATTCTTTCTTCTACTTCACCTCGTTCTCAGCCTTCTGTTCTGCTCCAGCCTGCACTAATAATTTCAGGATGTCCAAACTGCCAAACCAGGCAGCCAAATGAATGGGTGCTACGCCGTACTGTCAGACACAGAACACAAAATGGTAGTAGCCGACTTGGAGACATTACATAACATATTGTCCTTGGCTCAAATCCTCACATCTAACATCTTAAAACCCTCCCACCTTGTCCTTTTGGTCCACTTTGACCCTTCGCTGTAACAGCAGCTTAACAGCTTCTTTGTTTGTGCAAGCTACTGCAAAGTGAAGGGCAGTCCTATTTTGCTGAGGAAGACAAAATAATCAACATGTTATCAGTTTAATGAAAGTTTACTCAGTGATGGGGTCTGTTTGGCTAATGCAAATGCTTTATCTTTTCAGACGCACCACATTCTTTACGTTGGCGTTTAACCCTTTTCCAAGATCCGTCATGGTCTCCACATCGTTCCTCTTAGCTGCTTCAATAAACTCCTTCTCAGCCTCAAGCACTACATAACACAGTAGACAAGCCTTAATACATAGCTTTTTTCATACATAATGCAATTAATTGTGTTAATACATATTAGATAGCAGGATTGAACTAAGTGAACTAAGATGGTGAGATTTTCAACATTACTACCTACACACCCACATAGCAAATACAGTGTTTTTCCTTGGAAGGAAACTGTCACACCTCACTTCAGTGACAAACAAAAGCTCAAGGGTTCAGTTCTTAAATCTGCTACATTTACTACATTTTCTGTCTTTTCAGTCATATAAAGCACAAAAACAGCTATTTTATTCTTTTTACCTTTTTTTCTTTTTATCATTGGCTGTTCTCGCATACTCACACATCTCTACGTCATCAAAACTGTTGTCCGTCTCTTTGTTTGAATGCTTGTTCAGTGCAAAGTCACTGAATCCCCTCACAGTCTCCGGTCTTATCCACTTTCGAGGGTCCAGGTTCTCCTTTTTAGGAGAATGTTTCTCAATCATCCTCTTCAGAGCCAAAGCTTTTCTTTCCATTTGGAGGCTCTTACAACAAAGCCACACTTTGTGTATTAAACAGTATAGGTTATATTCTGAAAACAGTCTACCTCAGTTCCTCAGAGGAAAAAGATCGCACACCCGTAAAGAAAGCCAGTGTTATCCAGTTTCACAAAGTTCTGATCTTCATAGAGCCAAGAGTGAGGAAGTGTATGGTAGTGTAGTCCTTACTTTAGTGCTGCAGGGCTGATCCGTATTTACTTTACTAGCTCACACCCAAGAGATCGCCGGTGATAGTAACAGGTTTATTTAACATGACACAGTTGTGGCTATATTATGGCTCGAGTAACATGAGGAATTTATACCAATAGTCTAACTTAAATTTCTATTATGTAATGCTGGTTAAAAGATTAACAAAGGAGTTGGAGTTCAGCAGTAGTACATGTTTGTCTAAGGAAACAAACGTACTGTATATGCAAGTCACATTTACACAACTTGAAGCGGTACAGTTTCATGGCTGACAGCAAGAACCCGTTTTTTTCCTCACTACTTTGAACTACTCATTGTTTGGTTACAGTTCAGGCTGTTGGAGAGGTGATAAGTGTTGAATGTAAAAAAAGAAAATGTCCCCAAAAGTGAGATTTCAGCAGAATAATTTATTGCAACAATTTAAATGATAAAAAAAATTCTCTTTTCTTCATTATTAAAGGTATACACTACAATTAAAAGTGACACAAAAACACAAATGTGACAATATCATAATAAAATAACTTAATGAAGATAAAAAAAATATATCTACCCTGACCATTAAATAAAAATGCGTTAAAAGGAATTATTGGACTTGTCTTCATCTTTCATTTTGAATATCGTTTAGAGCAGACAAGCGAGGTGTTTTAGGAGCATCTTCTATGTGCAAACTTAAGCTTTGTGCGCAGTGACCGCAGGATGAATAAAAACTGTGCAGGGAAGCCGAGGGAATAGAAGACCTGCGTTTTTACTTCCTCAGTTCATCCGCACTAGGCTGGAGGTTGCCCCTCAATGACTGTCACCTGAAGAACTTGTCTATGGTGTTGCAAGGACCGAGGCTTTTAACCTTTTTAGACGGAGGAGATGAAGGCGTGTCCCGTCTAAATCATAAAAAGAAAACACAACAATTAATACTTTTATTTATACATATAAAATTTCAATGCTACTTCAGTCACACTAAATGGAACAAGAAGAGATCGCATGTCAGCATTCAGTGAAGCGATTTGTAAACAAGCTGTCTCACCTTTTGCTTTTGCCTTTACTTGCTTGCTTTAGCTGAAGATGTCCTCCGTCTACAAACAGAAAGGGACACTTATTGGCATCGACAGAAAAAATAATGTATCCCCCGCTGTCTTTTCTCTGACATAAAAATGACTTCCATTGAGGAGGTGCACAATTGCAGCACCAGGGATATAAAGAGTGCAATTTCTGAGGCAGGCTTGTTTAAGAGGAAACCGGGGTGCAGTTCATTGTAGGAAATGAATAGGTGAGAAAGTGATTTAGCAATTTCCAAGGCCGGGGCAAAGGGAGCCCCATGGGGTGAAATGAGATGTCTTTTCCCGGTCTGAATCGATACAAACGTCTCACATAGTGTCACTGTCTGTAAATAACAAGGTCATAGGCCACTGACACCTTCCCAAATACACATTCCTTCTGTTAACTCTGCTGTCATACAGCTTATAGACTCGGCTAACAGGATCGCTCCCGTCATCACGACAGAATAGTTTCTGTCAGAAAAGAGGGTTGCTGTTAGTACCTTCATGTAGCCGAAGCATGTAGTGACTGCATGCATCATAATGAAAAACAAATTTTTCAGAATACACACACAACGAGGTTCGCTTTGTTTAATACACACACTTACCTGTGCTCTTGCTATTTTTAGCTGGAGATAGATTTATGGAGGATGATGTCTGTCTCCCCAGCTCATGTAAGACCTCCTGGTTCAGGCAGAGGTCAACGTGGTGGTTGAAGACGGCAAGGTCATGAGTCTCCTGGGTCAGCTGACACACCGGGCAGACGAAGACTGGCCCTTTGCTATTAGATGGCTGAGGCTCTTGCGAGGTCGCAGTTTTGTTGTCGTCTTTAATCAACGAAACCTTTTGAACAGAATCTTTTTTTACGCTGCTTTGGCCTTTCTGAGGATTGACTTTTGACTTCTTCTCTTGAGCCTCGTGCCGCCTCCTCAGTTTGTTCACTGCTGCACGTTCCTCGCGGTCCTTCTTTAGATCCGACTCTGACTCTGTGTCTGACTCTGTGCCATTGTTTGTTTTTTGAGAGGCGTTGCTGAGACATTGGTCTATATGCGTGTTGAAGACATTCAGGTCGGTGGTTTCCACCTTTCTGAAGCACACGGGACATGTGAGGGTTTCTGATTCTGCACAGGCTGATGTGGATGCATGCGCCTGTACAGGACTGGGAGTTTCTGAGAGATCGGGCGGTAAATGGTTGTTTTCACTTGCTTTGGCCGGACTCCCTGCTTTAGCAATCACTGGAGCGTTTTCCCCGCTCCCCTCATTTTTTGAGGCTGCATTAGCTGCCTCGAGTTGCAGTCTTCTAACATGAGCCCTTTGAAAGAAAGACTGCTGGAGTCCCACAGCTGCCTGGCTTCCTTCTGTCTCCCTCTGCTTACTCCGCCAGGGAAGGTCTTCTTGTCTCTGGTGTTTCTGTTCCACTAGAGGGCACACAAGTGGCGAGGTGTGGAAGGAGTAAGCATCGGAGAGATGCTCATTCCCCGGTTTTTGATGCATCCCTTGGGAAGAACTAGAGCAGTCTGTCTTGCCGCTCTGCAGAAAGCCGATGATGCTCTTCTGCAAGGGCTTTTTATCATCCAAACTAGCGAAGGCAGAAATTCGAACACCTACAAGCACAAAAACAAATCATCTGGAGAAAACCTCTAAACGAATGCCAGCTGTGTTATTATTTCCACATGAAGCTTGTCACACATCATTTAGGTTCATTTCAAGCTAGTTATATTAATTGATATGTCAGTTTTATTGTTATATCTAATTACCCATGAGCCTCAGTCTGAGTGGCTGAGGGCTCTCATTTTCTATTTCCGTTTTCAGGAGGTCCTTAGCAACAGCGAAGATCTCATCCACTGTGGCAACAGCACACGGCAGCGTCATTGCCCTGGTTTTCACCTCGAAGTTCACATTCTTGAGCTTCAGTGTTACCGTTTTACCCTTTCAGGAAGACAAAAAAATATAAATACACCTTTAAATTCATATTAGGCAAACAGTCACGGCCATTACAGCGTGCACTCTAATTAGACATAAATAATAGTACCAGGAAAGAGATGGAAATCTGTATAATCATATCAGTGATTGACTTGTCAGAATCCATTTTGTGAGTTTTTATGGCGATATGTTCAAAGCTGATAGTAGCCCCCTTCTGTCTCTTTAATGGTCCTCCATTTCCTGCAGCTATCAAAGCCACATCAGGACCCAGGTAGGGGGGGTAATAGTTGTGCTAAGCCATCCAGTCCTTACTGTATCGATTCAAAAGGGAATGGACATGTTAGAGTAACTGTATGAGATTCTGTTTGGAGACACAGTAAATCTAAGAAGGCGAAGTATAAGAATTATGTGTTAGGAAGGTGTCGAGGCTCCATGTGCTGCCAAAATAGCTTCTTCACGTTTCTGGAAATGTATTGGAGCAACAGAGCATCATTTTTATTCAAAAGAAATTGTTTTTTCTTTCCCTCTTTTGATATTTCGATGATGGTGATAGAGAGCGGTGTCTAACATGTCGGTCCACAATGTGTAGGAGTTCAACTTTACACAACTTTTATGCCATCAAATCATTCAGTGATGGCTCGTGCCCTATGGAAGGAGGCACTGCCATCCAGAAAGAAGATGACAGGGATGACACAGCTGTAATGTAGAGGTCAGAGGTTTAGCTTTTCCTTTAACTTGTCTGTTGTCTGAAAAAAGTTGATCTATGAAAGAAAGGCAGCCAAAAAGATGTTAAAGAAAATCTTCTTATACAGCGGATATGCACAGATATGGGTTTAAAGGTTACAATAACACTGATCAATACCTTCAGACCTTCTTTCTTCATGTCTTCTGCTAGATCTTCACACAGCTCCCTGCACAAAGACAACTGCTCCTCAACTTTACTCAGTTCTTTAAAGGTCCTGTAAATATTGAGAGTATGACAGAGAAATTAGAAGAGAGCCGAAAGAAGAGGAAACCATTTTTAAAAAAAACTATCAAATATTAATTAAAATTGTTAAAAAAAAAACAAACCTCTCTGTGCTCATGCTTTTTCTTTCTTCATGCCTGTGTGACAGCAGAGACAGTCAGCTTTATCTCCTTCTTCTGGAGATCAGTTGTACTTGAATGTTATGAAGCAAGCAGACAGTACCTGGGTATATATGTGGAGCCCAGACCCAGAGAAACCTCCAGGAAATGATGCCAGGCTGTCTCCGAGAACAGCAATGACAGCAACGCCATCTGCTGGCCAAGATGGGAGCAGGTACTGATACCCAAAGCGTTCAGCATCTTCTCACTCACCTTTCCTATGCCACAAACCTAGAAGAGCACATAAACATGTTTTTAGCTTTTCAGCCATGTTTCACAGTGACTCCACATCATGTCTGTAAACCTTTATACTGCATTCTACTCAGAACTTCACACTTAACATTTATTTAAATAAATAAATCAATGAAGACAATTAGGAGGAAAAAAACAAACACGTTCGGCTAAAAAGCAAATGATCCCTGGTTCGATTCTGGGAGGACACACAGATCCTTTGAGCGTGAGACACATGGATTTCTGGAGTAAAAATCAAATATTCAGAGCTACCCGCTGCGGAGACCCATTGTGAATATGGGAACAACTGAAAGTAGCTTTAAACATGATACAAATAAACTGGAGAAAGCAATAACTAAATCACTGGAGAAAGTCCAAACGCAAGATAAAAAGGGAAAAAACTGTAGCAATTGTGTTTCTTGTTAGAGATCACAAATCTTTTTCTTTTTTTTTTTAAAGCCACTCTTCTAGCATCAAGCTAACAAACCTTATTTCAGATGGTTATTTAACACATCCAATGCTTTTTCACAGAGCAGGCTTATACATGTAAGAGCCCAAAAACAAACTTTTTTATCATCTATGAAGTCTTAAGATTAGCATTGTGACTCGAGGATTTTATCCAACCCAGTATTAATTACACTTTAACAGACTCAATCTTTGTCCTTTCAAACATCCTAGTAAACAAACTTCCGTTTACTATTAAACCCTTGAAAAACATCCAGCTGATGTATCTTTTACTAAATAGACTCCATCATGTCTGCTCACAGACACAAATATGTGACAACTGCAGTTTTAACTTTGTTCTGTCATCAAGTTGAGCCACAGACTGTGACTTAACTGGGACTATTATTAACCATGAACCCTTCCATTGCAGTGGGTTGTCTCAGCTCTAACCCAGTGCAGTGAGGTTTGCAAACAAGCGAGTTCAAACTCAAACGTTATTTGCACTGTTGCAGCAAAAGAAAAAAAAACATACTAAAAATCTTTCTCGTATTACCAAGCAATATACTACAAGCACACAGCTCTGCTAATGCTTTAATTTGAGTAATGTGTACTGTACTTTGCGAACTGGAAGGTTATGGATGAAGTCCATCACTGCCTCTCTGGTGGATGGGAGTCTGTATTGTCCATTGGGTTTGTTTTTGTCACTGCACACCTTAGCCAGCATCATGTTTGGAGCAATTCCTGGAAGGTTGGAAAGTATCATTGACTAAACTTTTTTTTTTTCCGAACAGCTGGTAAAGCATGCATAATAATTCCCAAAATATGCATACTAGACTTGTCAGGCTTGCATTAGATTAGAATGAACTGATGAACTTGGTCTACAGACAAACAAAAGTAATAAAAATTTAGTATGAAAATATGTTGTAAACTATCATATATAGAGCAATAAATAAATAGGTATTCGTAATGACAGCAGCTTTAACAGTGGCACACGGATCAGCGATGTTCAGTGACTGCTTAGAGCTCAGGTTGTGATATTTATTACTGGATATCCCTGCTATGCAGTTAAAATGAGAGTGTTTTAAATTAAAAGCAGACTGGTTTCTCTCTCACCTGCACTGGCAGTCAGCATCGTCTTCTGCTCGATGCGGAAGCGCATCTCTCGCACAGCCTCTTCAACAGATGTCCCAAACACCTCGAAATCACCTGCAGGAGCACGCACACCTTCAGGGCCCACTGGGCTGGGAGAGGAGCCTGGGCTGTCCTCAAACAGTACTGGGGAGAGCTCTCTTATCTCTGTCATGGCTTCCTGGGAAAGCTCAGCTTTTTTCTCATCTTTACAAGAAAAAAAAAAAAATAATCACACAACATCAAATGAATTCCTGATATATAAAACTTCATATATATATGTGTTTGTGTCTATATATTAAAGAAAAACAAATCCCTACCTGTGGTCATGTCTCTGACACGGAAGTGATGTGTACGTGCGGACTCTGGCCAGTGCTGCCTCTGCTCCAGGTGGTCTGTGAAATCTAGATAAGCTTCATCCAGGCTCAGTGGCTGAAAGTTCGGGTCATAGTCTGCAAAGATCTCCCGGATCTAACAGAAGGACAGACAGATGGGCACCTGTTGAGCAACAAGCCACTGAAACAATTTGTTTGCATGTGTGTTTTTAGGTATTGCGCTTACCTCATTGCTCACAGCTCTGTACTTATCAAAGTTAAGTGGAACAATGACTAAACTGGGGCAGAGTTTCTTTGCAATGAAGCCAGGCATGGCAGCTCGAACCCCATATTTCCTGGCGTGATAGTTAGAGGTCGACTGTGAAAGGAAAAGAGGCGATATGAATGAAACAGAGAGAGTGGCTGTTCTGGATCTTAAATGGCCATGATTTCAATACTTAATCTTCGTGTAGTTTGTAAAGTAGTGAGAGCATGCGTATACTATATTTCAGTGCCGTGTGGTTTATATTTGAGGTAAACTTTTAATATCTTGTTTCAGAGTTCAGACATAATTCATAGTCAGCATCTGTGGCGCCTACACCCTGAGCGTGTCCATTAGCCACAATAGCAATGTTTTTAACCCACCAGCATGCTCATGGATCCTACAGCCATGGGCTTGTCCTTCAGTTCAGGACAGTCTCTCATTTCAACAGCAGCGTAGAAAGCATCCATGTCCACATGTACAATCACACGGCTTAGATCACGACTCTTCTCCAGTGCTGTGGCCACCTTTTCCACCTACGCAGAGAGAATAAAATGAAAAGAAGCCAGTTGCTTGAAGCTCACCTGAGTTGTGTCTGTGTGATTTTCAGGTCACCTCTGGAAAAAGAAGTCAGCTTTGGCCATGTGAATCCCTTACATCTTACCTGAGCTTGTGCTTTTTTTAACTGCTGCTCTGTGATCCGTGCCTTCTGTAGCATCATTTTCGTAATGCGCTGGTTCACCTGCTGATCTCTCTTCAGCTCATTCTCGTAAAACTTCGATCCCTGCCCAGGAAGGACAAGGACAATGGGGAGTTATAACAACTCCGTTTCACAGCTTTAATAAAAAGCTACTATAGCGCATTTATTTTTAGGACTGGATGTCATTACACAGAGGATAGTGGACACAAAGGGGAACAGGATACAATCTATAAAAGTGCGTGGAGGTTTATATTGTCCACAGTGTCATTTGTGCCTTTTATTGGCTAAAGCTAGATACATCCAAGTAAACCAAAAAAAAAAGAGTCAATTTTTAGATTTTGCTCCCACAATGTCCTCTTTTAGACTACAAACTGAAACAAACTTAACTCATGTACATATTTCAAAATAACATTTTAGAGCACCATTATACAAAAGCTATTCATATTACTGTAAGGAATGAATTATGACACTTATATGGTGATATAAGAAATCTACAAAAAAATGCATCATCAGAAATAGTGTCAGTTGAAGGGTGGCTGTCGAGAAGGCATTCTTAAGAAAGGGAAACTAGAAGAAAAGGCTCATGTGTGTCAAATTACACAAGAAGTGGACTGAAAATCAGCGGTAACAGGTCTTGTGGAGTGTTAAATCCAAATTTGTATTTTTTTGTTCAAATTGTCATCAGTATGTATGCGAAAGAGAAAGGCTAAATAGTGGATGTGTGCAGCCATCTGTGGAACACGGTGGAGGCTTTGTCATGGTTTTTTGTTAAAACTGATTAAATTATGAACACAGAAAAGTATCATCGGATTTGAATCCACCATAAAATAACATCTGGAAAGTGTGTAATTAGCAACAACTTCATTTTTCACACCATCTGAATTAAGGCTTGTGTCCAAACACACTGCCAGTGTGCACACAATGCAACACTATCAGTCATGGATAGCATGGAACTCAACATTATTGAAGCAGTGTGGTATCATCTAAAAGCAGCCAACATCCATAGAAGAGCTTTAAATGTCTCCCAGGAAGCCTGGAGAACTACTCCTGAAGACTACTTAAAGAAATGACAAGAAAGCTTAGCTAAGACAGTTCAGGCTTTGTTGAAGAATAAAGGTGTCATGTTTGTTAGAAATGTACATCCTCTGTCTTTGCGTTATATATAGTACTTCTATGTATTTTTTGTGCGTGTTTCAGTATATTGCTGCCCTTATTTTCCATCCATCCTAGCAAAACATAAAGACATGCAGAACGGCACGTCAACAAATTATCCATGCTTATGTTCTAAAAACTAATCATTTGCATCCTCTCGGACCTCAGGTGTGTCATGCCCGTGTCTTTTTGTGAGCACTTACCTTGGAGGTTTCCATGATGATCTTATTGATCTTGTCTCTGTCAAGACCCTCCATACCAGCTTTGTTGTCATTGAGAGCCATTCTGGAGAGGAAGCCCTCTTCTTTGGTGGATGCCACCCCATTCTCCATCCTAATGACTTACTTAGTGGAGGTACACTTCAGGTTATAACGAAATGGGCTCTTTTCTGAAGAACTCAGAGCTGTACATCCCCACATATGTGCGGCTTTCCGGGCTGGATCAGATCAGAGTTTCTCAATGACAAATAAGAGCCACGGTGACTGTAAGTTAAGTCACTGAGCTTTCTGACATACATGTCTTTACATGTATTGAAAACAGCTACGGCGGCGGTTTTTTTGGCGGCACTTCCGCGTCCGTACGTCATCAGCCAAATAGGCGGGACTAAAAGACCAAGAGCGTCATTTCAGGATTGTACCTTCCCTTCAAAGTTTGCTTTTACAGTTTATGACTTGGGATCGTGCAGTGTTTCTGCTGATATGAGTTAACCTTAGATTGTTATCGGTCCGTTTAAAGTACACTGGATACTCCCGAGTGCCAACAAATATGTTATGAAACCCTTTGGCATATTTCACACGAGGATTTAAAAATGGATCTGCTGGTCAAGTAAATTAAGACATCAACTGATGAAATGTAGTTTCGTTGCAAACAACGAAACAGATCCTCACAACACAAACTGCACCCCATATCAGGGTAAATATTTATGTAACATTTATGTGGCGTCACATTTACATAAAACATCAGTGCTATAGCACACACACAAAACATATTAGTGTTAACTATTCCTACCTGTGATCAGAAGTCATGCCAAATTGATTTTTTTAAATTCCAGTTTTACTGGTTTCTTCTGTTAACGGTAAACCGCTTTTTTGATTGGACTGATCCTTGCTGTGGGTAACAAAAAATCTCCTCATGTGGCCCGTCTGTGAGGTAGAATAATCATGTTTGCCTACACAAAAAGTTAGGCTATATACAACATTGTTTTATACATACTGTTGTAGTCATTGGGGACTATGCAGCAATAATATATATATATATATATATATATATATATATATATATATATATATATATATATATATATATATATATATATATATATATATATATATACATATATATATATATATGTATATATATATATATATATATATTTATAATTACAAGTAAAGAGTAATGCAATCTATGTTTTAGATTTAACCAGACATTTATCCATTATTACAGTTTTTTTGTTCTATGGAAAATATCTACTGTTCTATTTTTTCATCTTTTTGATCTGATCTATCGCACCACTACAGATTATCCTATTGGGCAGTATATTAAAGCCTGGATCAACTGATTGATTTTGGTGTTAAAAATGCTTTACACGTAACTACTTTTAACTACAGAACTATCATTTCCCATTTTGGCAACTTTATTAATAGTTCTTCTTATTTATTCTAATATATTGTCTTAGATTATATACTAATTATATCACTAACAAGTTCTCTGTTAGTGAGATAACCTGAAACAAGCACGCCGTTAACAGTAAATCTTATAAACCCGGTTGTAATACTTATAATACCAATAAAAAGGAAACTAAACATTTTCAAAGCGAGCACAAAAACTTTAGAAACTAAATCAATGCGAACTGAAATGGAAATAAATATTTAAAAATCAGTCAAAACTAATATAAATACAAATGTATAACTCTGACCTACATCCTTCACTGTATGTGTGACACGTTTAAATAAGTATACTGCAAAAAATGGGTTTGGCAGTTTATTTGATTTGTGATACAATCTTTGACTATGCAAACTTTTGATTAAAAAAATATCCAGCTTTTAATTTTATTCAAACACGTATAACTTCCGGTCTGGGGGTGACCGGCGGTCGTACACAGTAAAGCGTGGCTGCGGCTCCTCCCCCCTCGACCCTAAAGAAGAGTCCTCCGCTGCTGCTAACTGAACTGCGGAACCACAGCAGAGAGTCAGTCCGCTGCTCGTCGATTTTCAGATGGAAGTTGATGTGTAGTGGTTTCCCCGAAGGCCTCCATGTCGAGCAGGAGCTTATGGACTGCAGCTAAGATAGCTAACGAGCGCAACCACAAGTTATTAGTTTATTTAATACTAGCTAGTTGCGTCATTTGATAGCCACCGCTAACTTAGTTAGCTAGTCTCAGTGGTATTCGACGTCAGTTTCAAAACAAAGCAGGCAAAACGGAGAAAATCAGATCCAGCTGTCACCTCCAGAATAGGTGGTGGCCAGACAAGCTAACTCGGTTGAAGTCTGTCAGTGACCTAAGATATATTACGCCACCTAGACGCTGTTTTGTACTCTCCGTTAATGGCCAATTAACGTTATTTTGCAGACCTTAAGTTGAAGAACGTTTCTGCAACCGCGTTTTAACTCAACTAATCCAGCAACTAGCGTCGAGCTACGTGGTTGCACTGATACGATCAGATTCAACTTTTCTTCTAAACTTGGAGTTAAATGTCCGAGAAGAGTTCATCGTCCAGTTCGGATGAGGATGTGGACCCGGAATCCGGTCAGCCCCTGGAGCTTGGAGGCGTCCTAAGCAAGGTAACTTTAAGTCAAACGGTGTGCACTTTAAAGTGTTGCTGCACTAGATCACCTGCTGAGCGCGTGTTGCAGCTTTGTAACTGTGTACTTCACGTCTTGTGTGTTTACAGTGGACAAATTACATACACGGGTGGCAGGACCGATGGGTTGTGTTGAAAAACAATACTTTGAGTTACTACAAGTCGGAGGATGAACGGGAGTACGGCTGCAGGGGCTCTTTGTGCCTCAGTAAGGCAGTCATCACAGTAAGTATTTAAACTGGCCACATCACAGGGAACATAGCACCTGTTCAGCATTTCAGTAAGTGAGGACTCATAAGAGGATAGTTGTTTCTCTAGTATGTCTCCCTGTTTTGATCCCATCTTTTCTTATTCATGCACATGCTCTCCATTTTCCTCTAAGATAGAAGGTGAACATTAACTTATATTGAGGCTGTGTTAAGATTACAGATCGATACTTGAGCATACCAAGGGACTATTACTTCAGTGATCATAGCGCTATCAAGTGTTCGTGGCCCTTGTTATCTACTATAAATTAGTGTTTGCCCAGGGTTTCAGATGTAAGCTTTGACCACACACTGTAGAAGTTGGACCTACATTCTTCCTATTCCGGCCTCTTGTTAGTCAGGTAAACTAAAACCTACCACCCTGGTTAAATATTCACTGATCTCGCTCTCTCTCTGATCATACCAAGTACAGAAGCCAAACAATTGGTTTTACTGTAATTTGCACAGCTGTGTTCAATAGGATTACATGATTTTTAAAAGTAGAACTTGAAAAGGTCACAGTGAGGTCCTGCTGCTTGTTGGTGTGAACATAATCAGTTCCTATGCTTGTGCAGACCTGAATGGAGCACGATTGTTTTTTTAATTGCGCTATAGTAGCCAAACCAAGAATGTACACAGTTTTATTACACATACTCACAAGTAATTAGAGCAACATGACCCAAACTATTCCCTGCCTCTATATTTTTTTTTTCCCTGAAGCGGGGTCTAAGGACTCAGGAATGCACAAACAAATCTTTGCTTCTTAGCTCCCCTGTAACAGCTACACACTGATACACAACTTCTAAATAAAGACCAACACGAGACTGTCCTCACGCAGTGGTATAATGTGCAAGAAACGTTACAGTCTAAATACTCTCACTGGAGGCAACAATCAGAAGCTCCCATTGATTATACATGCCATTGCATTCTCCCACCATTTATCAGTTTTAAAAGTTAATCTAGTATATCTTGTATTAAATATTATTAAATTAATCTGATGCACACAGATGCGTTGTAAAATGTCAAAAGAAGGAAAAGTTAAGTCTTAGTCATTGTTAGATCCTATCAGTGGACTGATGAGACTTTTTACTAATAGTGAAGAAATTTACACATTTGAAAAAAAAGCTGATGCTGTGTAGATACAGCTGTGCTTACGCAAAGGGGAAGAGAACGTTCCAGTCATAGGGAAACTGTTATAAACTTCATTGTAAAGGGAAGGTTTATGGTCTGCCTGATGCAGCAGTGCAAGATAAAGTGGATTTGTCAAAGCTATAATCACGGCTGGATGGGCACAAAGCTGCACACACCTTTATAGTGAAAATTTAAAACCGGAGCACTTTTTTCATATCCGACTGTTTCTGGTAAGGGAATACGGTAGTGCTGATTTTGTTAGGAACATCAGTAAAAAGCATTTAAGGGTCATAAAAATCCACCCCATGCTTGTGCCCATTCTAAATATACAAGTTGTGAAATGCAATACCAGCGTTAAAGCATTACTACAATGTTGCATAAAGTTTTTCAGGCTCACACTAGGTGTCCAGAGTTGTGTGTTGCTGTTGTCAGTGGCTGCAAATAAGCCAGCACATGAGCAACATTCAGCAAATCTAATTAAACTTTGGCAGCATACGATTTTGTCAGCTGACAGAGCAGCTGTATTCTGAACACTGCTGAATAGGAAAAATGGGGGTGGGGACTGAGAGAGATTCAACCCCACTGTGTCTTACTTCTTGTTGCAGATCTCTTCTCAGCTGTAAGCAAATTCCAGTTTCAGACGAAAGGAGGGGATTCTTTGTTGCACAGGTTTGAGTGCCTGAGGCAGTCAGTGGCTGGAGCTGGGTGGGGCGCATTGTAGAATGTGGAAGTGCAATAGTTGAAAGATTTGGCTGAGAAATCGACGAAAATCTTATGATGACCAGGGGTCAGGCGACAGTGTGCTGGAATAATCTGTTTTCTGTAGTGCTGCTCCACTACGGTTGTTAAGGGCTACGACAGCAGGCTCAATACATCAGCTTCTAATTAAAATTCCTCTTTATTCCTTGGCATATGCATTTCTGTGGCTGATTAAGTCCATGTGTGTCCAGAATGTGTCATTGTTAGTAATCCTTTGCCACAGACAGAGAGGTGCTAAAGCGGGATTTTGTTCTCATTTGCTCTCATTCCTTAGAAATGTTATTCATTCAGGGAAAATGTTATTGAAATTTGTATTTTGATATTCAAATTTCTGCTTACATTATTTTCTGACTCATGCACTCAAATAACTTCCCATGCGCTCTGCCTTCTCTCTGCACAGCCTCATGAGTTTGACGAGTGTCGTTTTGATGTCAGCGTGAACGACAGCGTTTGGTACCTCAGAGCCGAAGATCCCGAGCACAGACTCCAGTGGATTGAGTCGATAGAACTACATAAGGTAAGCAGTTTGGTGATTTTTCTTTCTTTGGGATATTTAAAAACAAATCTTCTTAGCTTCTTTTGACATCTTTGTTTGCCTGTTATACAGACTTTCTTGGGATTATATTATTTTTGCATGCAGCTGCATTACCATGACAGATTAATTGATGATGCTTTTAGGAAGCATGATTTCAGTTCCTGCTGTCATCAGAAATGTGTTATTTTGCTCGGTGCTTGTTGAGAATCAGAAAAGTGGTTCTTAAGCAATATTGTGTTAGCTTCTTGGTTCACAATAAATGTTTGGTCCTTTTTTTTTTTTTTTTTACGTAATCACTTAAAAATAGTTTTGCTGTCCATGTTGTTGTTTTTTTTTGTTTTTGTTTTTTCAGCATTGGAGTTGAATTTGGGGCCAAGGCTTGTTTCTTTCTCTTTTTTTCCTTTTTTTTTGAAGAACAGAGTTTTATCTATTTCCTTTCTTAGTGAACAGGGTGTGGCAGGGCAAGAATCAGACCCATACACACATACTGAGAGCTCTTTACCCTGGGAATGTGAGGAATCTGAAGAGTGACGGGTTGACGTGAGGATGTTGTTACATAGTAGGCCACTGTTTACTCTGTAAGGACATCTGGTTAATGGTATATGACATAAAGTGTGTAAAGCAAATTGGATATGTTTCAGGTAGTGTCTGAAAGGTTGTATTTAGGGTGTGTGTGTGTGTGTGTGTGTGTGCGCGTGTGCGTGCGTGTGTGTGTGTTGGTATTTTGGACCTTCAGTAGCCTGGAACTGTGTGTAACCTCGGATCACATGACTTCAGACTGTTGATACACAGATGCCCCAAGGCCTCTACTTGGAAGTGGATTGTGGGGTTAGTCAGGGACTTTAGGTTTAACTCTGAGTTTTGGGGCAAAGGTTACAAATACACTACACGCTGAACCTTATTCATTGTAACTTGTTTTTAATTATAACCTCTTTTAAATTTGCATAAAACACCACCTACTGACTGATGAATTCTCCTTAATATTGATTTACATTTCTCCAAGATCTTGTGGATCTCAGTGGGCAGGTTAAGAGAGGGTTTCTAGTTTGAAGAAGCATCTATAAAATTTGAGTGTTATCTGTTCTTAGAGGAGGTAGCAGCTCCGCTCAGCTGATCGTGTGTGTCTCACTCAGTGTCTCAGCTGATTAAAACACTTGTTGACCTTAAAAGATTTTCAAGTAAGTAATTTAAGTTAGTGTGGTTTTATACTTGTCCTTTACTTAATTCCAGTAAAGTTTAAGAGTAAGGGCAGGTTATAAATTTTAATTTCAATATATTTCTTTCTAAACCTATTCCTCAATGGTCATCTGGAGACAGAACTGTCTTTTTTATGTAAACGCGTTCACAGCTTCGTCCCCAAAAACTGTGTTGTCTGTGTATGACGATAACCACTGTAATGGCACCACACCATGTGGCGTGATAGTAGTTGTTAGGCACATGCCTGCAATATTATCTGTAAAGAGAACGGGGTGAGCCGAGCTGCATGGTGCACAGGTCCCACTAAAGGGCACTGGACCCTCATACCACCCTCATAGAGTCCGTTTCTGACACTTTGGTTAGAAATATGTACGCAAGAAATCTTCTAGAGGTCATGTTGAGGGCTGTTTGTTGTTGCATAAAGGAGCAGATGCTTATCATGCTGTGGAGTTGATGACCTTCTACAGCCCTGTCTAGATCTCTTGTTGTACCATCTTGTCTCCTCTACAGTCTTCAGACACATAGTACCTTCTGGGGGCGGTAGTATGTGTGACTGTCACTTCCTTAAGTAGCTGAACTACCTGTGTATCCTAAATAGGCTTCAGGTGCCATTTCATACTAACAGTAGTGACAAGGACACTAGACAAGGAAAAAGACCACCAGCTGCAAATCCATTCTTTTTG
Source organism: Oreochromis niloticus (assembly GCF_001858045.2). Lineage (NCBI taxonomy): Eukaryota > Metazoa > Chordata > Actinopteri > Cichliformes > Cichlidae > Oreochromis > Oreochromis niloticus. The sequence goes on from NC_031977.2 coordinate 16,949,062, forward strand.
GGGGGGTTTTGTTGCCTCTCCGGTGCACCTGTTGTTACTTTCACTTCAACAGCATTATGCTTCCTAACTGGACAGAGTGATATTGCTGAAGTTGAATGTAGTTTAGTTGTTAACTGAATACTGTCTTTCTTTAAAGTGGTTTGTGGGAAAACATTACATCGGTGGGTCATTAATTTCATGGTCCTTGCCAAAATGATGTATAATTTAAGAGACTTGTTTTTATAGCGGTTCTTATTGTAGCCCAGTGAACACGCGCCATTCAAAAAACATTCACTTTTTCATGAATACTCATAAGCCTTGCTTCTCCACTGAAGAGTGCTGTCGGTTCACTTTGTGAGTCCTGCTGGGCGTATTTTAGTGTGGGTGTGAGTGACCTGAGGTCAGCAGTCCATTAACAACAGTGTGAGAGTATTTCGAAGTTATGTCTGAACTGTAACCCGCAGTAACCTCAGTGAGCTTAATGCAGCACCACCTCAGCATTACTGTAGTGTTTGGACTGCTCCCAATTGGAGAAAGAAGGACTTGCATCATGCAGTGTACACTATGTGTAATATTGTTGTCTGTGTTTCCAGGCTAACTAGCATACACTAACTTTTCTGCTGAAAGTCTAAAACATGTGCTATAAATATAAATATTTCATTTGTAGGTTCTTTTTCTGTTCCAGTACTCAACATTTCTTCACAACAATAGAGCACACACTTAACAGCATCTTTCCAGCATCAGTGTGATAGCAGTGCATCTCAACTGAAATCCTTGAAGGTCACCCTTTTCTTACTTTGTGGCGTTCCTTTTTTTGTGTCACTTTTATAAATTCACACAGGGCAAGTTAATAATCAGTATTTAATAACTCTTAATTTGCTTTAACGTGGGGTGACTAATGATTCCAACTTTTAAAGACCCCAAAAGTAAATGGCTATTATATGCATATCACCGTTGCAAAATTAACCTCGTCAGAGGTAAAACAGTTTTTGTGCAAATCCATTTGTGTTTTTATGTGTGGGTGTGTTTGTGTTGGTGGTGGGAAAAGTCGTGCTAAATGTGGGGACGTTAAGTGCAGCTCTCGATGAATAATACATTTGTTTAATCGCCCGTTCTCACAGCAACAAAAATCAAGAGGGACACATAAAACTCTCCTTTGCACAGAGAAGGCTGATCCATTTAGGAGCATTCAAAGGGGTGATATAAGAGGGTGTGGGGAATACTTACTGTTTTATTTGTGGGTTTGCTGCCACTTCTTTGGGATGGTTTTGAGGACTGTCTGAACTTCACTGGTCCCTTCACATCTCTTTGTAAAGGAAAGATAAAGGGAAAGAAGTAGATAGAAGTAAAGCTCCAGACAAGTATTATCCCCTGCCTGCTGCTCTCTCTCTCTCTCTCTGTCATAATATACAGTATGCTTCTTCACTCGCCCACCCATACTTTATTGGTTTATTACACAAACAGCCCCAGACAGCCTGCGTTTCGCTCTAATGCATACATGCATGCGCCCTTCATTTTTACCCTTCTCTCGCTCTTACTCTTCCATGCAAACACACACAGTCACGGTTGCTTGCTCAGTGATGGATGCCGGACATAAAGACGGACAAGAGGAAAAGGTTTCACATATCAGGGTGTGTGGTCTGTTGATGCATGTGTGCAGCGAGAGTGGAGGGCATATTTGTGTTTGTGTCTTTGAGCCCTTGTGTGTGACTGTAAAGGACTGACTGACAGGGGACTCCGTTTCGCTCTACCAAGGAATTTAGAAGACTCCTTCCTTTGACTGAGACGGTGCAGCTAGTGTCTGCCTCGCCACTGTTCGTTACGGAGGAAATGACTGCTTTTCTCTGTTCTTCCTTTGCTTCTCTTGTAGCTCTGTTCTTTTACATGATGAGCTAAGCTAAAGCCTGTATGGCTTCTCTTCTCCTCCTCCTATTCCCTTTTGTTTAATAGTGAGGTGTGTCCGGGGAAACGGGAATACCGGATTAAAGCTTCTGAACTGTCACAACATTGGGAGTGTTGGGGGAAGCGGCTGGCCATGTTGAGGCCAGCAAACCGCCGGGACTGCCGCAGTGTCCTGCTCTGCTTTGGCTGTTGGAATGGCCGGATGGTGGGCTTTTAGCACTTTGGCATGCTGCTTGCTCCCTGTCACCCATCACTAAAATCTTTAATTATGATGCCAATTTTATGGCAAAAAAATGATGTGATCCATGTTTTCCGTCATCTTCACTGCATAAATTTTATTGTGCTTGCATGTAGTGTTTTAAATTGAGATATAAGAAGAACTAGGCTCTTCACTGAACTTCACTGCATGCCAGCCTTTGTCACTATTAGTAGGAAATTAGACCTAAACTGCATAGCTGAGTGCTGACATTTATTTTTCCAAAGAAGCAATAACCTCAGATGCATCAACAGTCTCTGAGGAGTTTACAGTCATCACATTTACTCTCATTTCATCAGCATCAACATTATAAAGCCTTCAGATCAGGACGCCATTTCAGTCGTTGAGAATGAGTGGGAGTTAAGTTTGCATGGTTGTCATGCAGCTGGTCAGGTAAATGCCAGTCTCTGGTAACAAGTTGGTCTCATCATTGCTTCATTGCACTTTACTGCTTTCCCTGTTTGTACCAAATTAGCAACACTGTAAAAATAACATCTGTCATCCACACAAAATAGTAATTATATATTGTCAATCAAATGTAATAATCTGCATTAGCAACAAATGCAGAAAAGAATAAATATATTTTTATATTGAAGGCTCTAATGTTTAGAAAGCCTTCAACAAGCGGTCTGTTTCCTTCAGGTGGCGTAAATGAGGATGTCGCATTTCACTTAAAACTGGAGTTTTAGTTGGGATATTATTATATTAACATATTAAATCAACTTTTACAGTATTTAATTATTTTTGCATTTGTGTATTTGTTTTTTATTTGTTGTAAGGTATCTATAACACTTTTTGCCAAGCCTTTATTAACCCATGTAGCGCTTAAGTGTAGTGACTGGCTTTCTTAATAAGAAGTAATACATTTTCATGTTTAGTTAAAATCATTATCGCTCTAAGAAATCCATCAGCAAGTACAGTTGCTATGGCAGTTATCTGAATGTTGATATTTGTGGCTCGGCATTTACACGCTGAAGCTTTGCTGTCGGTGGGTAGAAATTTAGAAAATCTTCTTCTTCCTTTTTTTTTTTTTTTTTTCATTGTTATGTTTACATTTTGCTGACTATCCAGTGACATTTGGCCCAAGAGCAGAAGACTGTTTTAAAACAAACAGTTGCTTTGACTTTGGACTCAGTGCATTTGTATGTGCAGTCTGTGTCATTACAGTGTGCAGTTCAATGAATGTTTCTGTGGTTAGTTACGTAAAGGTGCTTTATTGTCGGTGTTTTAAATTTAAATTCGTTCTGTGGTGTTTTTTGTGTGGTGATAATGTGTGTCTTGTATGAAAAATGCAAATGTTGTAAAAAGTTAATTACATGTCAAACACTATGTGGTAGAGGGGAGGAGTAAATTTTCTCATTTTCTGTTAGTTACTTAAATCTTATCTTTGTGTAGCTTTTGAAACGGAGAAGTTATATACTGCTTTGTACCAAATACATGCTTTAATATGTCAGTTTTATCGTGTTTTGAGATTGCCTGTCCAGCTCGTTCTCACTAATGTTATATCTCGGAAACACCTTGAGGGAATTTTCTCAAATCTGACACAAATATTCGCCTGGACTCAAGTATGACTGATTAGAATTCGAGGTCACAATTCACCACAACCTTACAAAGTGTGCTTTTGGAAATAATTCAAGAATTCATAAGTGAACAGCATGTTTTTACAGCAGCCATTTTAATATGAAATTATAAACACCGGTTATACTACTCACATAAATTAAAGTGTTGCACCTAAACAGTACAAACCTTCTGTGATGTTATTATTCACCTCCTATTTTGTGTTCGAATGGCTGCTGGAAAGGTTCTTGACTAAAATTCAGACAAATATCTGCAATAAATTCATGAAGTATTGACATTTCCTAACTAAAAGGTCATGTGCAGACAGATACAGATGTAAACTGCAGCTTGACTGCTTCCAGAAGGCATGCAACTGTGAAGCAATAACCATAATGTTAATATCACAGCAATCTCTTTATTGAGTGATTGAGTTTTCTGTTGCTATGGTTTTAAACACTTAGATCGTTACCTGGTTGCCACTGTTTAGTGTCGGTTTTCTCGGTCTCTCACTGTGGGATATTACAGCAGAGGAATTCATGTGGGCGCTCTCTCAAGATTGTCACCTGATCCCTCTTCAGTTTGCTCACTGTCGTTTGGAAATTTTTCTGCATGCCAATTAGCCAGCGGAAATAGCTTGCAACCACGTCTTAATTTTGAAATCAAGTGGAAACTTGGACACAAAGCCATGACTAAACCTTAGGAAATCACCTGAGAGTCTTAAAACATATTATCACCATGGCAAAATAATGTTTCAGCACTGTTTATGCTGCGTAAGGAAAGGTGCGCATTTAAATGAGGCTTTAATAATATGGGTTATGAATTTGCTGTCTCTATGGATACTTTGACAACCGTGTGTAGCTTTGGAGATTTTTGGCTTTGTATGAACACTTATATAAAACTAAAATGTATATATTACATATTTATATAAATCTCTTTTTACTTTGCTGACTCAGTAGTCCCAGGATCAGAGTCGTCACTGCCACTCCCTAAATCCTGGTCATAAATCAGTTTTGTCATTTAAAGTGAAACGATACACTGCATGTTCTTACACACCACAATAGTCACAACAAATCCTTGTGAAGTTACTAAAGTAGCTTGAAAGTTATTTCCACGGTTACTCAGCCACAAGGTATTGGGCCTAAAGGCTGGGTTTCTGTATGTCTCTTTGTCAGCCTCGGCCAGTCTCTGCAGACTGTGAGGGAGTGTTTCTGTGTAGGTGTGGGTCCTGCTCGGGTCCAGCTCAGCATTAGTCAGGAACTGAGCTCCCTATGTCTAGCTTTGATGATCACCAGGTTTTCTTATTATATTGCAGTTTGTTTAATGTTTTATGTGCCTTTTTACTGATCTTTTGTTCCTTCCTCCTTGTCTCTTCACCTTTTTGTTTTGTGTCTCTCTTGCTGTCCTCCCACATTCCCACGCACCTGCAGGCTGAGTCCGGTTACGGTTCAGAAACGAGTCTGAGGCGTCATGGTTCCATGTTGTCTCTCACCTCAGCAGCTAGTGCCTTGTCTTCCACATCCACATCCTCCTTCAAGGTAAATCATAGTCATCAGTGACTGAGTTGAAGGATCTGGTTAAGCGAGACATCTTTTTCTTTTTTGTTTTTTTTGTTTTTTTTCCAGTCTTTTATATTATTTTTTTTTTCTGTTTGCATATCTTCGTCTTCTTCTCCCCCTGCTCAGAAGGGGCACAGGTTGCGTGAGAAACTTGCAGAAATGGAAACTTTCCGAGACATCCTGTGCAGACAAGTGGACACCCTGCAGAAGTACTTTGATTCCTGTGCCGATGCCGTTTCCAAAGATGAATTTCAGAGGGACAGAGGTACACCGGTTATTGAGCTTGCATAGCATCAGATTTACTTCAAAAATAGATTTACATTTGTTTTGAGTTGCCTCTGTTTGTAAAACAGTGATCTCTGGAGCAGTGTGGGGGAGTTGGCTTTGTTGTTTACTGGCAAAGCAAAGCAGAACATTTACAGAGATCTTTTTTTTTTTTTTTTTTTTTTAATCTGTTTCAGCAGTATCAGAGTAGGTACTGCTTATTGAGAAAGGATGCAGAAATCAATAACTTAACAAGACATTGTGTGGGTTTAAATTTGCTGTCAGTTTTTTTTATTTATACTATGTTTATTGAATTTATATTACAATGCAGACACAATCCTAATTGTTTTATTTGATATTTGATGTGTTACCTACAATTATGTGGACGTGTATTGATGATTCAGGGGCATGGAATAGGTTTTAAAATATTAAGTTATACACTAATAACTATGCAGGGCAGGGAGATGAAGCTATGACTGCGTGTTGTTTTCTAACTAGTAGAGGACGATGACGACGACTTTCCCACTTCTGCGAGACCCGACGGCGAATATAATCACAACAATAATGGCAGCAAAGAGAAATGTGAGTCTATCTGTATATACTCTGTGACTCTCCATTGCATTACTTGGCTTGATTATAACACAATTGTTTATTTTTGTTCTTGCTTTCTCTCTTCCTCTCTGTGCCAGTGTTTTCTCCTGCCAGTCCTAAAGGTATTAATGGGATAGACTTTAAGGGTGAAGCCATCACTTTCAAAGCCACCACAGCAGGCATCCTCTCCACTTTGTCCCACTGCATCGAGCTGATGGTGAAACGAGAAGACAGCTGGCAGAAAAGACTGGACAAGGTATGACTTTGGACTAAGAGTAAAGTTTCCTCAATGGGCGTGTCTGCAGCCACTGCTGTGGGTACTGCTGCTGACTGAGGAGCTGAGTGTTGCTTCAATTTCCCTTAAAGAGCTCGATGTTATCTTTTGGGCTCTGTCTCTAAGGTTGTGATGCAACACTCGGTTGTCTAGACTTGATAGTTACAGCATTGCCACATTTATAATTAAAAAGGTGCAGTGGTTGTTTTGGAAAGGTTACAGGGTGATTGTGTATTCAATACATAGCTTTGACTAAATAGTGCAGACTTGATTCTTTTGGAGTTATTAGTTTTGATGTGCTTTTCTTATTTCTTTTAGTCCTTTTTTTTTCCTTCAGTCTGTTTGTCTTCTATTAAATGGTTCATTATTCTGGGATTCTGCTCTTGCACTTTATATTCTATGGGAAATATTAAGGTCTCTTAATGGAATAAATTGCTTGGAAGATTTTTTTTTTTTTTTTTTTTTTTTTTTTTTCCTCCAAGCACCTGCTGTAAATGCAAGGCAATTGTCATTCTGTCCGAAAGGAGACTGGAGACTATGCTCAGGCAGCAAGAACAATCATTTCAGCTGTCCTTATAATCCAGCTATCCACTGGAAAGGTTTAATGTAAACCTGCTACCAAGCATCATTGGCAAATATGGGTCAGTAAATGTATGAATAAGTCAGAGTTCCCATAAAACACTCATATTCATTTATATTCAGTTAGTAGCCTGTGTCTTTAAAGGAATGCTCTTCAGAGCTCATCATATAACCCGACCTTGTCAAACCAGTTTTTTTTCCCTCCCCTGTGTAAGGCAGGTGTGCTCCTGCCCAGCCCTCAAAGCTGGGAAGCCTTTTACAGTTAGAATACCTGAGTGAAACTACCTCAAAGTTATCAGTGTTTGGTGATGTATATTAGCAAACACTCAGGACACACCTCACCTCATGCTTGAAGTTTACATTTGAAGATGAGTATTCGGACTTCAAAGCAAAGTTTGCCAAAGCGAACGCTACAAAGGAGGACGACAGAGCTGCTCAAACACCAGACACAAAAATGGATACCTCTGCAGACCCACGGCCATTTCTTTACAGTAGGTCTCTGTATGTCAGGGTCCTGGTTGTACACAACTTACTCCAGTATCACATTCTGGTTATTTTGTGTTTTCTGGAATATATCTACGTCTCTTTGCACTTTTTTCAGTTTCTTTGACTTTGTGTCTTATTTTTCTGCATTTAATAGTATCTCTTTAGAGCTTAATTGTTTTGTATTATAGATCAGCCTGATTGATTCAGATTGCTTTTTTTTTTTTGTAATTGCTGTATATCAAAACTGTGTCTTAATGATCTTTTTTGCTGCAGCTAAAATTGTTAGACTGTATTTTTATTCATTTTCTTTCGCAGACAGGTGATTTATTGTATTCCTGTTATTTTAAGTGATCGATTTTTATTATAACAGTGACACTGGAATATAGTCCAACTTCTTTAGTTCTCAATTATATACAAGCAGTCATTTAGATTATTTGTGTGAAATGACAGTTTTTGGGCCTGGCAAATAACATTATAGACACACAGGTAACATATTTAATACTTGTTTAACACATGGCTGAATAATGGGGTAGTTTACTTCACTTTTATGATTTTTTTTTTTTTTTTTTTTTTTTTTAAATCACCTGTCGTGTTTTAAATTTAAACATAGTGTTTGGTGTGACAGGAAATGTTTCCACACACACTCCTGACAATGTTATGAGAATGAGGCTGGGACATTGTCTGAAGTAAGACATAACACACAACAGGAAACAGTGTATTTCTGTCCCCACACTATTGGAAAAACTCTGTTTGGTTTTGGGGAGGAAGTTGGCTTGTATAAAAAGGACACAGGAGACCTCTCTCTTGCTGTGAATTAAACAGGCAACTCATGTGCTTGGCTGGAAATCACACATTTTTTTTCTAGCAGGTTAAAAACTGTTTAAAGTAGAATCGGACTGCAGTGGACGGTTGTGTTGTTAGATGCCCTTCTGCCGGATGACGTCAAGAAAAGTTTAGGGCTACAGTGCCGGTTCAATGGGTGTCTGTGTTTACACGCTCTAAGTTTTTATTTAAAGTTTCAATACAGCTGAACTAATCATAACAGCATCCTGTGTGTGTATGTGTTTATGCAGGAGCTGGAAAAGAGGAGGAAAGTGGAAGATGCCTACAAGTCTGCTGTGGATGAACTGAAGAAAAAGTCACACTATGGAGGCCCAGACTACGAGGTACAATGAAATCAGATAAGCTAAACGGATTAGATAAAATCTAGATGACGGCAGTAAGAAGATTTCCTGATGTTGCACATCCCTGTTGTTTTTAATCTTGGGTGAGGCTTTTCTCACAGGAATCACGAATTCTGACATTGTGTGCTTGTTATTGTTTGTTCACAGGAGGGGCCCAACAGTCTGATCAATGAAGAGGAGTTCTTTGATGCCGTGGAAGCTGCACTGGACAGACAAGACAAGATAGAGGAGCAGGTGTGATGAAGACCTAAATGTGCCTCGCAAAGTCAGGACATGTTTTTTAAAACATGAATCTTTAATAAATTAATCTATAAACAAGTGTCTGTTTACTGTTTCCCTCAGTGCCAGTCAGAGAAGGTCAGGAAACCTCGACTAACTCTGGCTTCTCCTAGTGATGCCTACTCCACCATCGGTACACACAGATTTGCAAACAAGGTGCGCAGCATATTTTTATTTTCACTATACCTTTCACCCTATTCCTATCCCACTGTGTTGTAATTTAAGGCTACAAGTTGCTGCTCTTTTCTTTGCCTGATCATTCCTGTAAAAATCAAAGTCAGCTTACAGCCGGTGTGAACTGCCTACTTGGTGCTGACTCCTGAAAAATTACTCATGATGTGGCCATGCGTCATCTTAACTGTTTATCATCTTAATTGTTTGGCAATCATTTTGTGCTCACTGCAGTGTTTTTCAAGGGCTAACGTGATGGCTTCATATGAAATCCTACTTTAGCAGGTTGTGGTTGTTCTCCTCTGCTCTGCTGCTGTGGTGTCTTTTTCAGTTTTTGTTGTTTATTCCATTCTTTTCAACCCTCTCTCTGCTATACAGCCCTATAGCCACTCTTCTTCCTTGTCCTCGATCGAGCTAATCAGTGCTTCAGATGACATTCACAGATTCAGCCCCCAGGTACTGTGCTTGGTCAGCTAAGAGCAGCCTGCTGCTTTCCATGACAATCAGAGAGCATGAGCAAACGGCATGTCTACTAACCACTCACTCCAGGTTTTCACTAATGTTCCTGTTTTGTTTTTTTGTTTTTTTGTTTTTTGAGGATTATAGTATACTAGTGTTTATACATTGCTCTACATTGACCCATGAGGGGGGGAAAAAAAACCTACCCAGTCAGAGTTGAAATTTCCCGAGAGAGCAGGTTGAGTTGTCCTTAACACAAAGTAGGTCTTCTGTGCATGTTAGGAATTTGGTTCATTTCCACCTCCTCCTTTCTTCACTGCACACTTCTCCTTCCACAGCATGAACAGGCATGAATCCAGGCTAGCTTTGCACTATATTTTTAACTCATTGTTGAGATGTTGAATAACACCCCAAGCAGTATCAAGTGCCTAATATTTATTTGGCTACTGCTTTGTGGATAATGTATTTGCTTAAGACATTCCTGTGATTCTGACACACCAGTAGTTTTCCTTATGCCTCCTATGTTGTTAAACAGTAGCAGCACAGGTGGAAGGTGTGTTGATTGGTCAGGGCTGTAAATCATTACACCTGAGCATAGGAACCCTAAACGCAGTAAACTCAGTTCCTCTCTAACTGTGCCTTGTCGGTAAAAACAGGAGAATACTGTCTAACATATCATTAAATTAATATCTGACTCTTAGGTGGAGGAAACTGTGCAGAATCACATGGCTTACTCCATCCAGGAGGTGGGGGGTGATGCCAACTGGCAACTGGTTGTGGAAGAAGGAGAGATGAAGGTGAGGAGAGAGAATGCTGTGAATATTTAAATCTCATTGATTTTTTTTTTTAAAAGGTACTACGGTGATTTAAAACTTTTAAAAGCCTGAAAAAATCATCTTAGTTTTTAGTAACGGGTGAAGTTGTGTTTATAATATTCTGTCTGTGGTGCTGTGTAACAGGTATACAGGAGGGAAGTGGAGGAGAACGGCATCGTCCTGGATCCCCTCAAAGCGACACATGCTGTGAAGGGGGTAACTGGACATGAGGTCTGCCACTACTTCTGGGACACTGCAGTCCGATTGGACTGGGAGAGTAAGATCTGTGTTTTAGTACAACATATTATTACTATTTGACTTTCCTTGTGTTGTTGCCATGACCTGATGTGAACTCTCCCTCCCACAGCCACCATTGAAAATTTCCACGTTGTGGAAAAGCTCTCTGATAATGCCATCATTGTGTACCAGACGCACAAGGTATACTGAGTGCATGGTGCCTTTTCATCAGTAGCATTAAACGACCTGTTTTTGATCGATTTGCCTGAATTTTGTCTTTCATGTTTTAGAGAGTGTGGCCTGCCTCCCAGAGAGATGTACTCTATCTGTCAGCCATCAGGATGATTCCACCAAGAAATGAAAACGAACCCGACACATGGCTGGTCTGCAACTTCTCCGTGGACCACGATGACGCCCCTGTAAGATTAACATTCTGAGGCTTACATTATCTTGTTTTCCATCATGTGTTCGTATAACCGCCCAGCTCTCTGATACCATTCAGTGATTGAGTGTTGTTAAAAATGTTGTTGTGCCTACACTCTGACACAGTGAGTGATTACATATCAGGCGCATTGAAATCTTGGTATGTTTCTGAATGGTGAAACAGTCCAAATATAACACTAAGTTAGCAGTGCCAAGAGAAGTGAGGACTTTGTGAGACAGTCTCACAGTTACTGCCTCGATTCTGCTGCTATAAACACACAAGTAAGTTTCCAGGATAAATTTCCAACTCCGGGAGCCATTTGCTGTCATAAACACGCTCTTTCCTGGCAAATGTTGAGATGCTTAATCTGTCTGTCTGTGCCTGCCTGCAAAACACTGGAGTACAGTATCTACAGCATTATATACTGTGGTTAGTTTTCAATGATAAGGAACTTGTACCTACAAACAGAAAGCAAATTGGGACAATAGATTTTCACTGTTAGATTCTGAAATCAACACTTTGTGTCCCTCTATGAAATCTGTCTTAGTAAGTCTTTTCTGCATATATTATGTTAGTATGCACTCTAATGTAAATAGAAAGTAGATTGTTGGCAGAGAGTTATTAGGTCTGGATTTGAGGTTTAGTGCATTAACTGTGTTGTTGTCAGACAAAGACTGTTTTGAGCATGTTTGTGTTTGTTTACATCAAAGTACTGTGTTTAGTTCATTAAAGCATTTACAAACATCGTAGTTTTTTTAAACAAGGCTTTTTTGGGCGAAACAGAAGAATAGCACTAACTTTACTCACCCTGTCAGTTCATCTACAGTAAGAGTTCTGTTAGCTCGGGGGGTTGTTTGTATTTTGTTTTTCATTATTATTATTTTTGTATTTGTCTATTTTAACTTTCAGCCCACAAACCGGTGTGTTCGTGCCAAAATCAATGTTGCCATGATCTGCCAAACGCTGGTCAGCCCACCAGAGGGTGACAAAGAAATAAGCAGAGACAACATCATGTGTAAGATCAACTATATTGCCAATGGTAAGTACCTCTGAAGATCATCTGGTTTTGATCTTAGCATATGTGCCTGAGGCAATATCAACGGCCAACAAAACAAAACCTGTGTAGCAACAACAATCCTGCTATAATGCAACCTACTGTAACCACTACCACAACAACAACAATTATTTCCCATTTTATTTTAGTAGTAGTAGTAGATGTGCGTTCTTGAGCAGGGAGGTTTCCAGTGCTGTGAGATTTCAGTCCATTACAGTGTAGTGTGTTGCTGATTGTGACTGTGGTCCCAGCGGCCTTCAGATCACTAATAAGCTCCTTCAGTTTAGTTTTGGGCTGATCCATCACCTTTCTCGTGGTCATCTTCACATCATGAGACATAATCTTGGAGCTCCAGCCTGAGGATGACTGTTGGTGCGATTATTCAGAAATGGAGAAAAGTATAACCATCAGTCACCGAGCTTCTTGTTGATGGTCTTGTAGACCATTCCAGCCTGTCTGCAGGTCTAAGATCTGGTCCTTGATACCCTTTGACAGCTCTTTGGTCTCACCTGTGCTAATGGAGAGGCTGGAATGGAAGAAACTGATTTTGTGGTCAGGTGTGCTTTATACACCTAACAAGCTGCTTTCTGTAAATGAATGACTGATTGATTGTTATCAGTGTGGGAGCCAGAAATCTGTGTGGATTGTAGAGGATCAAATACTTGCCAGTCAATGACATGCAAAATGATCTACAACATTTATGTAACATGTTTTTCTAGATTTTTTTTTTTTTTTTTGCTTGATATTGTGTCTCTCTCCATCAAAATGAAACTACCATAAAAGTTATAAATTGTTTGTTTCTTTGTAAGTAATCAAACTCAAGTTCATTATTTCCCCACTTTTTATGAAAAAAAACACTAGGCAATAAATGAGAAAATCACACATCGAATGTTTGAACTGGCACATATACATATGTCAGCTGGGTTGATCCTCGGATTCAGTTTAAATGGTTCAGACAAAGAAATTATAGTTGATTTACATATTCAGATCACAAAAGGCCTTAAAAGGAAAATTATGTATCAAGTAGTTTCAGTGCATCTGGATCTAATGTGACAATCTTCAGCTCGGTAACATCTTGTGTCACAAGTGAAAAATGAATATACACTTTTATCCTCATTCGAAACAATCTGATATCAGCATTGTTAAACTTTGTAGAGCTGCTGTGACACATGGATCACACAGTCTGGGTTTCTTTGAAATTTCAGTCCAGACTGCACCTTCTCTAAGAGGTTGTTACATAAAGCAGCGCTGCAGGGTGAATCTTGAGTCAGTTTATTGTCGGGGATGCTGAGCAGTTCAAAGGATGTTCCTTTAATAAATCTTAAATTTCCTTCTCCCACTAGAGGGCACCTCTACACAGCTACAGCTCTCTGTGCACTGAATCACTGAGTTATTGTTAATTGTTTTATCATAAGGCAGCAGGAACACGTTGGTTTTTGTTTTCATCTTTGTCTTTGTTTCCCCCCCCTCCTCACTCCTGTGGGACTGCAGTAAACCCCGGAGGCTGGGCTCCAGCATCAGTACTCAGAGCCGTGGCCAAGAGAGAATATCCCAAGTTCCTCAAACGCTTCACCTCCTACGTCCAGGAGAAAACTGCTGGGAAGCCCATCCTTTTCTAAATTCAAACGGGTAACAATTGCCACAGAAACATACTGTTATTAGCAGCTGGATCTTCTATACTTAGTTGTATTTGTATTCTTTTGTTTTGTATCCCGACTTTATTACACTGTTTGAGATATCTTCTGGTTGATGTCGTGTGTTATTGTGAATCATGAAAAAGCCAGTCGATCTATAGACTTACTTCAATTTATTCTTTGTATTCTTTTAATCCTGCTCATTTCAGCTTTCAGAGGTGCCAAGTTCACCTGCTGGGGAGACTGCATTGTTGAAGTGACTGTTGAAGATCACATGACCATTCACGTGTCACCACACCATCAGGACGTGCTGCTTGAAGATGAGACTGCTTTTGGCCCTAATGGATCATTAGTTATCATCTTAGATTGTAACCTGTTGGTCATGGGTTCGTTTGTACGTAAGCTCAAACATTTCCTAAGCAGTCTTCAAATTGTTACCGATAATTTGCTTTTTGTTTTTTATTTGTTTTTTTGTTAGGTTTTTTGTAAATTGTTTTGTACATTTACTATGATTAAACATTTCTTGAACTTTTGGGGGTTTTTGCTCTAATCACTAGTATTACAGCTACTTTTTTGCTGCTGCTAAAGTAACTACCATGAAAGGAAGGAGAACAGATACTTAAAGCGAAAGCACAGATGAGGTGTGGTACACTATTTCCTCTTTCTTGCCTTCTGCTGACCCTCTTGTGACGACTGTTTGTAGTTTGATGGGGGGTCAGAGCCTAAAGCTTTGAAGTCTTTACATTTCTAGATTGTTCTAAAGTAGCTTTCAGAGAGCACCGTGGACACAATGTATTGTACAGATAAAACAGTAAGATTTCAAATAGATTATCAATTGTGAGAAATGTGAATTGACTCTTAAATGCTTGAATTTGATGACAGAAATGGGCAGATGAGATACAACAAGGGTGATGAGGAGCACTTACTAAGTCTAATTGACTTGTGTTGGACAATATTTTCAACTATCCAGATGACGTTGTTAGATAGATGCTAAGTTGCGGTATTTGCATGTATTTGTCAGTCAGCATGCTGTTGCTGACAGATATTTGCAAAGGACCGGCCCTAGTGTCTGGTTTGAAGATTCCTCTCTTTCTTTGAGAGCTGAATGGATACATTTTGTACCCTCTAGGTTTTCTCTCTCGTCTCTATTTTCAGACCCTGGTGAGGCAGGGAAAAGAAACTCTTTCTGTTCACTCAAGAGTGTCGGATTTATAAACAACTCCTGCTGCTTTTAAGCGGGATTGTTATTAAATGTTAACTAGGATAATCCTTTCATAATGTGTTCCCTATGTTCTCAGTCACATGCTGATTTTACATTTCAGTTGCCACACTACCGTGCAGTGGTTTCCTGCACTTTGACTGATAAACTACCCCCAGTATGCCTTAGATGCCAGGAGTTCTGGCTTTCTCTACTGTTCAGCCACCAGACGTGCATTTATCAACACTGAAATCAAAGTGGGGCTGGGGTTGGGAGGGGTAGGGTCAGCATTTCACATCATCTTACCTCAAGGTTTCAATTTGGACTGTGTTCAGTGCCATCAATAGTTGGGAGTTTAGCAATCAGTAGATCTGCATGGTTTGAAAAAAGAGTTTTGAGGTTAGGAGAGATCTGGATAATTGTTTTGCCGATAATGATATGAGCGGTGTCAGCTGAAGAATGCATTTAGTGTTTTTAATTTTGATATTTTTGTCAGTAATCTACACACTTTGTATATTTCTAAGTTGTACATCAGAAGTGTTATTTGCACTAAATGTATTGCAATTTGACAATGTTCTGTAAATTAAAATTAATATACAAAAAACTGTAAGTGTATTGTTTTTTTTTGTTGTTGTTTTTTTTTTAAGTTTTTTTTTATGTTATTACAAATAAAGACCTGGAATCAGCAAAATTGCACTTTATTGTGTCACGGAAGATCTTGAACTTGATTAAAAGCATCTCCATCAGCGTAGGTGTTCCACAGGGATCCATTGTTGGACCTATTTTATTAACATTTTAAGTGTGGGTGTGTGTATAATCTATATGTATGTGTATATAATACATGTGTTTTTACTATCAGCTACATTCACATGCATTCTCTCAGCTGCATCACATCTGTGTAATTTATGTAGAGCGTTTACATTTTCACACCACCTTCCAATGTCAGGTTTACCAAAGTAGCCCTAAATTAAGTTTTGCTTGTTACCAAAATATTTTTTGTTGGCTATTCCACCAGAATATACTTAAATATTATTACTGCATTCCTGAAAAGCACTCATTTTAGTGGTTGTGTGTGATACTTGATTTCTGACTTCTCAGAGACGTCCAGCAGCTTCAAATATGGGTAAAAAGCTTGAATTAAGTTCAGTTAATGTAGTCATTTTTATTTTAAGCAGGGTTTTTTTTTTTTTGACAGATTTCGAAAATATTTTTCTTGTTTTTATAACAGGTAGTTAATTTTTTTTTTTCTTTAACTTTCACCTGTGTTCTGTATTTTACTTATTCATCAGTCCTTATATACAATCATGGCAACATTAGAAAGAATAACTACTGACATCTAGCGGTGAATACTTTACACTACATACACTTTAATGGAAGTTAGCTCCGTCGTTGGGCCGCCTGCTGAAAATGCAAATCAAATCGATTCCAAAGGAAAAAGAGACTGGAGCCTGTGTTCAGGCAGCTAGAAAAACAGGAAAAGTCAGTTCACCGATCCTTTCCACGATCCGGCTATCCAGATAAAAACGGTTACTGTAAACCTGTTATGAAATTCAACTCCTACAGTCATAGCTCAATAAACATTCAAACAAGTGGACAGTTTGAGGTCCTGTAACACTCTCCTGTTCATGTTGACACTGATTGGCCTGTGCCTTTAAAAGAGCTCCTCATGTATGTCCTGATCCTCTCAGCTGATCTAGACAAACCAGTTCCTTCTCTCGCGCTCTCTCTCGCTCTCTCTCTCTCTCTCGCTCTCTCTCTCTCTCTGTGCGTACAGGTAAGCCGGGAAGCATTTCCTGTGAGTTAGACTACCTGAGTGAATCAACCTCAAACTTATCAGTGTTTGGTTATGTATGTGAAGTTTAACTGCGGATGTGTGGGGTAGAGACATAGAAACGGTCATAGAGCAAACACTCAGAGGAGCGGGACACACCTACCCACGCTTGTTCAGAGAGTAAGTTAGAAAAAAATGAGTACCGGGACTTCGTTGCACAGTTCACCGAAGCAGTCACGGAAAAGTAAGAAGAAACAGCTGCTGAAACAGGAGACTCAAAGATGGATACCTGTGCAGACCTGCAGCCATCCAGTTACAGTAGGTCTCTGTGTCCTGGTTATACGACACATTCTATTTATTTTGTGGGCAGTGTTGTCTGGAATGCCGACACCTCCCTTTGTACCTCTCACAGTGTTTGGTTCCTCTGACTTTGATAGTATTACTCTGTTGTTTAGCATTACAGTTCACCGGTAGCCACACTTGATTACATTTGTTAGTTTGTCCACACAGCAATTAAAAAACAACGTCCAGATACTTTAGCTAGTTTACTATAATTCCTTTCTTCTAAGTCGTAGATTTGAATAATAATAACTGGACTGGAGTATACTATTGAATATAATCTAACAATTGTACTTCTTCATTGTATAATGATCAGCTGTTATGTGGAATGGCAGCATTTCTTTGTGTAGACAAAGAGAGATTAGATCCAAAAGGATAAATGGACATAAAGATACAAAGTGGAACAGAAACAGTCACGTGGAAAGGAAACGAAAGGAAAGTCCTGTGGAAAACTAAGTGCTCCCCACCAATCAATAGATTGTAGAAGAACCTTTAGCAGTAATAACCTGAAGTCCCAAAATGATTTCTGTATGACTTTATCAGCCTCTCACATCATTGTAGAGGAACTTTGGTCCACGCTTCCTTACAGCGTTGCTTCAGTTCAGTGAGGTTTGCGGGTGTTTGTTTATGCACAGATCATTCTGGACTTTGACTGAGCCATTGCAACACCTTGATTTTTCTTTCTTCTTTTTTTTCAGCCATTCTGCTGTAGATTTGATGCTTTGCATCAGATCATTGTCAAATTGCATGCAGGCAAAGCTTTACAGTAGATGTTGGAAAAATACTTTCATATTTGACTCTAGAAGACTTTGTTATAGAGAGGAGTAAGGACTGTAAGGTGGCCAGATCCTGTGGCTGTAAAACAAACCCCAAATCATCACACCTCCACCACTATGTTGATGTTTTTACTGATTTGGCTTTCAACACACATAGTGCAGTTCATCATAGACAAACATTCCCACTTTGGTCTTGCCTGTCCAAAGGTCTTATTAGTGATTTGTTCAGATAAGCTGTGCAGCCATCTTCTTCTTCTTCTTCTTTTTTTAAGAGAGAGAGAAGAAGCTTTCTTGTGGCAACCCTTCCAAACAAGTCACACTCTTTCAGTGTTTTTGCACTGTCGTGAACTTTAACATTTAACATGCTAACTGAGGCCTGTGGACTCTGAAATGTAGCTCTTGGGGGACTGCATAGAGGCCTGTGCAAAACTTATGATTAAACACTCAAGCTGTAATAATATATTAATTACTATACATTTTAGGTCAAAATTAGGCTGCCAAGAAACATCACTAATACAACCAATAACAACTTCAATTTAATTTATTCTCCAGAATACTCCAGAGGATACCTCCACCTCTCCAGGCTCTCCTCCACCTGCTCCCTACTATAGAACACCTTGTTGTATGTGAACATCATAGTCAGAGCAAAATATTTACTATATTTTATAAATACTTTGCTCTTTTACTATGTTTTTTTTTTTTACTGTACTATACTGCTGAGTGACTGTCTTCTGCTTGAACCCATCTGTCACCCTCCTCACCGCTGTCTCAGTGTTCTCATTCATGCCTTCCATAAACCCATTTCTGTCTCCTTGATCTTCTCATCTTAACTCATCTGCTCTTTCCCTCAGAGCCAGTCAAAGACGGTGTGGAAAGTTCAACTACCTTCAGCTTCTTCCGGTCATGAATATTCCACCATCGGCACACACAGATTTGCCAACAAGGTGCGAACCATATTTATGTTTCTTTGCTCTGTGCCATTCACCCTACTCCTGTTCACCTTTGCTTAAATTTAAGGCAACAAGTTGCTGCTCTTATCTTTGTCTTATCACCCCTATACAAATCAAGGTCTTCTTGGTGCTGATGACGCTGACATACCTGACCTTAATCTTAATCACATCATTTTGTGCTCACTGCAATATTAAAGTACAAAATCATATGAAATGCTACTTTTCGGTGTCGTGTTGTGTCTTCTGCTCTGCTGTCGTGGTTTTTTTTTTTTTTCAGTTTTTGTTGTTTATTCTTTTATTTCTTCTTTTTAAAATCTCTCTCCGATGTACAGCTCTATACCCACTCTCCTTCCTCATCCTCGATCGAGCTAATCAGTTATCTGCTTCAGATAACATTCACAGATTCAGCCCTCAGGTGCTGTGTTTGGAAACGTCACTTCAATGCCTGCTAACCACTCAATCGCTGCAGGATTTACTAACGTTTCCTGTGCTCAGTATATAATGTGATGGAATTTCTGCAATAAGTTTAACATCAAGACTTGTCTGAGAATGTATCACATATCACTTCTATCTACATAACTCAAGGGTAAAATACCAAGAACTCAGTTTAATCACACAGTCTCCATCCAGTAATGGCTGTCATCTTACAAAAAAGTCGGTCTACAGTGCACGACTGGAATTTACTTGATTTCCACCTTCTATCACAGCATGGGCAGACAATCCAGTCTGTATTTATAACGCACATGTGCAGGAAGTGAACCTAAACACAACAACAACAACAAAATAAAACCTTCTTTTGAGTCTAATGGCAAAATTTGTAACAGGAAACAAAATAACCGTATAAAAACAGAGAAAACCTCCAGGATTGAACAGGAAGTCAAAATTCTGGGAGAAATCAGGGACCATGACGCGTTGTTGAGGTTTTGAATAACACACCCAAGCAATATCAAGTGTGTAATATTTATTTAGTTGCTCCTCAGTGGAAAGTAAATTTGCTTAAGACATTCCTGGGATTCATGGCTCCTCTTTTCTTTTATCAACACCTTTGTTTAAAAAAACTAAATACACAGGTAGAAGGTGTGACAATTGCTCAGGCATATAAATACTGTAATACTATAATATCTGACTCTAGGTGGAGGAAACTGTGCAGAATCACATGGCTTACTCCATCCAGGAGGAGGGTGGAGATGCCAACTGGCAACTGGTAGCAGAAGAAGGTGCGATGAAGGTGAGGACAGAGAACATGAGTCATTTCTCTTGTTTGCTGTGAATATTTAAATCTCATTCACATTTTAAAAGGTACTGCAGTAGTAATTTATTTGTGCTACAGTGGAAAAATACTCCACTGAAGTACACGGTGGATTAAAACTTTAAAAGCCTGAAAAAATCATCTTAGTTTTTAGTAACGGGTGAAGTTGTGTTTATAATATTCTGTCTGTGGTGCTGTGTAACAGGTATACAGGAGGGAAGTGGAGGAGAACGGCATCGTCCTGGATCCCCTCAAAGCGACACATGCTGTGAAGGGGGTAACTGGACATGAGGTCTGCCACTACTTCTGGGACACTGCAGTCCGATTGGACTGGGAGAGTAAGATCTGTGTTTTACACAACATATTATTACTACTTGACTTTCCTTGTGTTATTGCCATGACCTGATGTGCTTTCTTCCTCCCACAGCCACGGTTGAAAATTTCCACGTTGTGGAAAAGCTCTCTGATAATGCTGTCATTGTCTACCAGACGCACAAGGTATACTGAGTGCACACTGCACAGTGAAACGCATTGCACATTTCATTAGTTATATTGCACAGCCTGTTTTTGATTGATTGAATCGATCACGTCTTCTGTGTTTTAGACAGTGTGGCCTGTCGCTCAGAGAGATGTGCTCTTTCTGTCAGTCATCAAGACGATTCCACCGAGAAATGAAAACGAACCCGACACATGGATCGTCTGCAACATCTCTGTGGAGCATGATGATGTACCTGTAAGATTAACCATCTGAGGCTTACTTTGGGTTTTTAGCACTATACTATTTTGCTGTGTTCATTTAATTAACCCATGCTCAGGGCATTTTGTGCCATTTAGTTTTTTATTTTCATGCTATTTTGCATGCTGATATTTGCCAAAGGATGCCAATTTTAGAATAGTTGTCTCAGCTCCTTAAATTAGCTTAAAATGGTTAAGTTATGCAAAAGCTGCCACATTTCATCTAAAAATGCCCCATTGAAAGCTACTGAAATTCGCTTCAATTTTAAATCTTTAGGTTTGTCCACGAGATGGCGCTACTCTTCGCTATTGAAAGCATGCTGCAAATTTTTACACTCTTTTCTGTTTTCTGCAAGGGTGTCTTGTTACTGAACTTATAAGTTATTGCCGCTATTGATGTTGGATAATTGTGTGTGTGTGTGTGTGTGTGTCTTCCCTTTCTTCCCTTTCTTTCTTTTCTTTTTTTCTCATTAGTATTTGTTTTAGTAAAAAATCTGGCACTGTATAGAAAATGCATGAAAATCAATGCTGCTGCCAATCATTAACCCATCTCAGGGCCTAACAAAAATACGAATCATATACTCCTTGAAATGTAGTTTATAGTAATTTTGTTTTTGTTGTTGTTTTAGTGATAAAAGGCAGTGCAGCTATGTAAACATACTGACCTTTCAAGGATTAAAATAAAAAATAATTATACGTTTTTTTATATGTATATTTCAGGCTGAAGTAGTTTTAAAACCACAGCATATCAGCATTAAGACCTCAAACCAACTGTCAGACACGGTGGTGGAGGAATGATGTTTTGGAGTCACAGGAACCTGAGCACCTTTCATGAACTCATGAAGTATTATAGAGTCAAATCTGACACTGGCAGCTAAAGCTTGGGTCACACGACAGGGCAATGATCCCAAGCACAATCATGTGAGAGGCTCATAAAGTCATACAGAAGACAATTACTTTGAGTTACAGCTGAGTCATAGTGCTAAGCACTTGAGTTAAAGGCAGCTTTACTTCTTTTGAGGTTTGTGAAGGTGAAGCGTTTTTCCTTTTGACATGATGACAGGGTGGGTAAAAAACTCTCAGGACCACCCCCAAGGTGACAATCCCAGTAGAGGTTAAATATTTGGGCCTTTATAACTGAAGAAGCCTCTCACAAGAGATGTGTAAAATCTTAATGAAAGTAAAAACACGTCCAGTTGCCTTCAGCTCGAGTGCTTAAGCGTACCATGACCTGGATGATTGAAAACAGACATAAGCACTGCTCCTGGCATCGGCGTAACTTTGTGCTGAACATTGGGGGGATCAAGATCTCTGTCTAAATAAATAAATAAATCTGGGTAAATTCCCAGATGATTAAACATGCAACTACAGCCTATTTATGCAAGAAAATGTCATAATTTTATTGGGGGGGGGTTATATTGGTTGGGTCTGATTATTTGGGGGGGTCATAACCCCCCTAACCCTCCTGGAAATTACACCCCTGGCTCCTGTTTTATGCACATTTTTCTCTTCACACCTCCAAGTGCTGTAACAGTGCATGTTTTTCATGTTAGTATTGTATTTCCAAGCATCATCTTTTCAAACAAGGCCTTATTGAGTAAATGGAAGAACATTGCAGTCTCTCTGTTATATCAGTCACAGTGAGATATGTGTCAGCTTTGGGGGGATTTATTTGTTTTTACTCCTATTTATTTATTCATGTATTTTTTCACTTTCAGCTAACAAACCGGTGTGTTCGTGCCAAACTTAATGTTGCAATGATCTGCCAAACGCTGGTGAGTCCACCAGAGGGCGACAAAGAGATCAGCAGAGACAACATCTTGTGTAGGGTCAGCTATGTTGCCAATGGTAAGTGCCTCTTAAGAGCATCTGGCTTTGATCTCAGCAGACAGCAGAACAAAGCTTCTGTTTAGTCTCACAGTCCTCACATGTATCACTAGATTTTGTAGACGACAGATGAGAAAATCACACCTTGAATGTCTGAATGTTTGGACGGGTTATTCAGTCTAATGGAAGCGATTGTTCAGACCATCAAAGAAAATATAGTAGAATTGGTTATTCATTAGTTTGAATGACTGACATTCCATTCTTTGTTTTGGCCCTTTTTTTGTTTTGGTTAAATTAATTTTGTAGTTTTGACACAAGGATGACCCAGCCTGGGGTATTTCTTTGAAATTTTATTCCAGACTGCAGCTTCTGCCCCTGTAGACAAGCAGGTTATTACATAAAGCAGCGCTGCAGGATGAATCTTAAGCCAGTTTATTGTCAGAGATGCCGAGCGGGTCGAGGGAGTTCATTTAAAAACATAAATATTAAATCACCAAGTCCCGCCAGAGGGCATCCCACACAGCTGCCTGTGCAGGTTTATTATTAATAGTTTTATCATAAGTCAGCGGGAACACACTGTTTCCTGATCATATTTCTCTGTGTGACTGCAGTGAACCCGGGAGGCTGGTTTCCAGCATCAATCCTCAGACCTGTGGCCAAGAGAGAGTATCCCAAATTCCTCAAACGCTTCAGCTCCTACGTCCAGGAGAAAACCGCCGGGAAGCCCATCCTTTTCTGAATTCAACGAAGTAACCAGGACCCCAAGCACAACTTGACTGGCAGCTACATCTTGTATACTAATTATAATTAATTATATTTGTATATTTTTGTTTTATTGGGTTAATTTAATTACCATGCATACCATCTTTGACCTTTTAAGTTTAACTAAGTTCATGATTATTTTTTTTATTTTTTTTGAAATTGGATTGATTTTATTGAAGTGAACGAGGTAAGATCTACAGAATCTGTAATTACTCAGATGCCCCTCGAGCTTTAAAACAAAAGTAGTTGTTTATGATCTTTGCTAGATCATATTGGTCATGGGTGCTTTTGTATGTAAGCACAAGAGTTTCCTGAGGTGATTTTTTTTATTTTGGTAAATTATTTCGTGCATTTCTATTGATTATACATTTCTTGATTAGTTGCTCTGATCAGTAGTATTACAGCTGCTTTTTCTCCTTTTTTTGCTACTGCTAAACTTCACTAAAAGTCAATCAAACAAACAAAAAAACCAAAACAGATATTTACAGCAAAAGCACCGATGAGGTGTGAACACTTTCACTTCTTCTGTCCTTCTCGTGATGACTCTTTGCAGTTTGACGGCCTAAAGCTTTGAAATCTTTAATATTGTTATAAAGTAGCTTTCAGAGAGCACAGTGGACACGGTGTACTGTACAGAGAAAACTGTAGATTTCAAATAAATTATCACTTGTGACTCTTAAACACTTGAATTTAATGACAGAAACAGTCAGAAGAAATATAGCTTGGGCGATGAGGAGCATTTAACTTAATTTTTTACTATATTTAATGCCGTTGGAATTTGGGAGTTTTCATTCGGTAAATCTGCATGAATGGAAAAGAGCTTTGAGGTTAGGAAAGATCTGGATAATTGTGTTGGTGATAATTATAAGAGCTACATTACTGTGCAATAGCCTTGAGCCATGCCTCATGTATGCATTTAAATAGTCAGATCCAGCTGATCCAGAGTAACTTGTCATACCTCAGCCTTTTCTCCCAGTTTCCCTTCCTTAAGAATGGTTGCTCGACAGCCAGCCTTTCACTGATGAGCCATCAGTGAACAGTAGACTGATCAACAAAGGGACCGGGTGCATCTCTCAGGTCGTGTGTCAGGTCTTTGCTAGATTTGTTCCCCTACTTCTTAGGGATGTAGGAGCTTTCTGACTTTCAGATAATCAACATCTTCTGTAGTTTTTTTTTTTTTTAGGCCTGTGACTTGTTTTACTTTCCACTTGTCCAGTTTTCTGTTATGTGTAGACGCAACGCTGATTTATCCCTCGAGTTTGGTGCCTTTTTCATATGATAGTGTTAAAAGGCTTAAAATAAACATACCTCTGAAAATGGTCAGGTACAAGGAATGGAATGAAAATGTGTATTTAAAATAAATGAAAAATGAATTAATAAAAAGAAAGAAAAAGAAAAACAGCCAATGTCTAAAGAAAATCTTTGGAAGAGCCCGGCGAACTATTTCTAAAGACCACTTTAAAAAATTACAAGAACATCTGGAGGCAAAATATCACGAAATGAGGCGTGGCTGAAGACTTTTGCACAGTATTGTATCTACATGAGCAGAATGCATTTAGTGTTTTCAGTTTTGTCTGTATTTTAAATAGTTTGTATATTTTTAAACTGTACATGAGAAATTTTATTTGACACTAAATGTTTTGCAGTGTTCTGTAAATTAAAGTTAATATACAGCAGAACCAATCGTATTCTTTTCCTCACACTGGCGTGACAATGAAACTGGTTTCTCTGAGAAGCAGCAGTGATTAGCGTTGGAACAGAATCGGGTCACGGCCGTTTCTACGTGGAGTTTACATGTTACCACCATGTTTGCATGCCTAGGGTTTCTGCCCATACTCTCACTAAAGACTGCCACTTCCTAAACATCCACAGCTATGACCTGCAAACGCATCACATGACATGTTTTGAGCATTCACAGGCAGACACAGAGTTTTAAATTTTTATTTATAGGAGTCTCTTCTTTATATAAATACGCATTGTCTATACATTCAGCGATGAAAGTATATCTTCAGCAAATGGTAAAATATTGGGATTTACATAATAAATTATGGTCTCAACTGACGTGACCGTGGAGTTCAAACATTTATAGCTGGATATGATTTTGATGGAGAGGTACTGGACCGCCCCAGAGTGTAAGAATGCGTGTCTCAGAACTTGAACTTGAAGAGGACATACTTATTCAGTATCAAAGGATATCCTGAGTAAAAGCATCTTCAGTCATGACGAAACCTCATGAAACTAGTAGTTCCACATCAAACAGAAAAAAAAATATCTACAGTGTTGCTTCATTGTCTTTGTACATGTAGTGTCAATGACAAAACAAGTGTGCATTTCAATAATAAAGATTTAAAAAAAAGTGCATGTTCACACATCTGTGCTTATGTCAGGTAGCCCACCCGCCTAAAGCAGTGTCCTCGGAGAAATCTGTCTTACAGAAATCATGACATGTCAGAAGTGCCTCGTCCTCCTGCTCCATGCTTCAGCCGAGGCTCGGCCAGTCTTTGCTCGCTTCACTTTACGGCTTCACGTTCCTCTCCGGGCGGCACAGTTAGGAAAAAATGCTGACCGCTTAAACCGGATCGCACCGCGGGTTTGGCCTCGGCAGCTTCAGTATCGAGTCTGTTCATAGGAGTCTCTCCTGGTACGTGTTGGATGCGGATACAAACCGACTTGTATCCTTTGTGTGACAACGCGGCGTCCCTCCTCATCGGGGACAAAGATGCCACTATAAATTCAGTGTAAACATTTCTCATTTTAACAGCAACTAAGGCAGTCGCGAATCGTAAAAGTGTCCTTCATGTCTTTCTGAACAGCAGGAAAAAAAAAAAAACCCAAACAAAACATCTAAACACATGAATGGTTTGCATCTACCGTCTCCTCAAATATGCTGAAGTTGTTTTGTAGGCCTTGAAAACAGTACACACATATAAAACCTAATGGTGTTGCTGCGTTGACGCATGTTCTGAAAGCTCAGTCTGATGTACAGCACGTGACACGGTATGTTGC
Source organism: Oreochromis niloticus (assembly GCF_001858045.2). Lineage (NCBI taxonomy): Eukaryota > Metazoa > Chordata > Actinopteri > Cichliformes > Cichlidae > Oreochromis > Oreochromis niloticus. Next base: position 16,975,376 of record NC_031977.2, read on the forward strand.
ATGGTTCCTTGCAGATCTCCTTCACTTTGACTTTCAGTCCAACAACCAGTGGGAATCTCAGTACTTTTTTTGATGTGTTGGCAAAGACAAGTGGCAACATGGATCTAGCAGCACTGAAAGTGAGTCAAACACCAGCATGGCCTGTCCAATGGGGGTGTGGCGATTGTCTTATGCTTGGCAGGACAAAATGAATGTTTGTAAAGCTGCTCCTTTCACTGTGAAACAAAGAGAATAAGTCAGTATATCCAGCTAAAGCCTAGTCAATATTTAAACAAGAATAACCTGAAATAAATGAACCCACCAGGTAGACGTCAAGAACCGATCCGTCATCTCGATCCATGTCCACGTCCATGGTGCTCTGCTCCGAAGTAAGGCAGATGGCACTGTCCTCCAGGGTGAAGGTGGAGCTGGATGCGACGTCATCCCTGAAAAACACGGTCACACGTTAACTTGTAGACGGACCTGAGAGCTTATCATCTGCGTCAACGCCAGTAGGAGCACGGCAGCTGTATAAACAGTGCTGGAAAAGCGATTGGAAAAAAACCCCTCAACAAACGATTCGCAGATTTATTGCGGACTCTGACGTAAAGAGACAAAGAAACCTGTCTGGTGTCAGGACGTAGAGGCTCATTGTCTCAGAAACACCAAACAGGAAGTTGACATTGAGAGGAATTGCTGAGAGAGGGTCCTACAGATTTCTCAATGTGGGGTAAGAGATACAAGTGAGCTTTAAAAGAGAATTCTTCCAGGAAATTACAGACCTAAAAAGTTAACTCCTTCATTTTGGTTTCCACCGGAGGGAAGTTACATCCACAGAAATTCCAATGTTCTATTCTTTCTAATAAAAACTGTAGCATATTGCACTCTGACAGAAAATATGTTCTTTTTTTTATGAACGTATGCATTTAGCGAATGAGATCCAGCTAACACGCAGCCTAAAGAGCTTGGAAATTCCTTGCAGTAGTTGAATTGGGTGAGGAGGAATGAGGGGAGGACTTATTAAAAATGGATCAAAAGCGTAATGCTGAAATAGAGTGCTATTAGGCTGAATCCATACAGGAGTCAGATATATGGATTTGAATGTAGCTCGCACTTCGAAGTTCATCCAGCCTTTATTTGCAGTCTCTGTTTAACCACTAGGGGGCAATAAAAGATCGTTTTCCCTTATATGCACATCAGCAGACTCCCTGATAAATTCAGGAATGTGTTTTTGCCCTTTTCTAACATATGACACACTATGTTAGGGGTTCAAAGAGATGTAATCCAATTAGAACAAGAGCAGCATGGTGCTCTAGTTGTAGAGATAACAGATGGATGTGAGACATACGGATAGGCTACATCTTTATTACAAAATATATAAATATATATATATATATATATTGACGTGACACTTCAAAAGTGTGTTGCTAAAATAAAAGGCAGAGCGGCTGTCAGACAGGGATTATTGTTGGCTGATATACAGTCTCCACAGCGCCGCTTGTCCTCTTTTGTCACCGTATTTGTGCAGCGTAATGGCACCGAGTAAGAGTGTGTCAAAGCTGCTGTTTAAATATTTATAAAAACAGTTGACAGAACAATGTCAGGGCAGCAGCAGGTGACTGATGAAGGGACAAGACCGGGCAAGTCACACAGTGCAGCCTCAGAAAGCAAGCTGAACTCGACACTGTTGGACAGGAGGAGCACTGAAAGGTGGAAGGGAAGAAAAAATGCAAAGGGCAGGGGATGCAGGGCTTAGAGGCTTTTAGCAGGACAGGAAATAAAGCTTTTCCATTGTGGAGAGAGAAAGTGTATTAAAGCCAAAATGAAACCTGTTAATGTAACACTCTGATTGTGTTAAAAATCAGGGTTTCAACTATTATCCAAAGTCATTCTTGCCACAAGAGTCCAATCAAATAAAAGTTTTCCTGCAAAGACATTGCACTGGCGTCCGCTACAACACCGCGCATCCTGACCCATATGTTGTCTAGGAAGCGTGCACGTGTACTTGGATGCATGCAGGCAAACTAGGTGAGTGACATGCTCCATGACGCATGTCACCAATAAGACTGTGTGACGTAGCCTCACAGGTAACAATAAGGCGGGAGTGCCCGAGCATGTGCGTGAGTGTGCATGTCAGGCGTGACTTCCCTCTTTTCTTCGTAGCCTTCCGTCATGGGTTTAAAGTGATCAGCTAAACATTTCAGGATCGTATGAGTGTAGAAAAACAAGGAAAAGTTAACACAGGAGACACCGTACCTGTCCTCTGTTTGGTTTTCCACGTTTACAAAGATGGAGGAGGTGGAGATGGTTCCCATGGAGGAGCCCTCGTAGAAGGACGGGTTGGCTGGGACAATGTCGGGGCGCAGATATGAACCGAACACAGCTGAGGAGGAAAAAAGAAAACTAAATTTCAAACGTGACGGTTTCCTATCTCAGGTCGGCTCAGTTTTAATTTACATGGTGCCAATAAATACAAACAGTCATCTAAAGATGCTTCATAGTGACGGGAAAGACCCCACAAAATCACAGAGAAAAACCTAACGATTCAGCAATCTCCTATGAGCAAACACTTGGCGACAGGAAGAGCTCAGGGTAGGGCGGCCATCTGCCACAACAGCCTGATGTTAAGGGCAAAAAAGAGCACAGAGAGCGAGAGAGGGAGCGCACCATAAAACAGTAAAACAATAAACACTCCTGTGCCTTCAGACTTTCAAACTCCACAATCCAGGTAAGAGCAGTCTGACCTCTACGGATGGGTGATCCCACACATTTTACAACTTTGGGCTCAGTACTTCAGCTCCTGATGAGTGCGAGAACACTAAACGCTGTAAAATCAGAGTTCCCCCTTAAAAGGAAGCATTTCCTGGAAGCTGCGCTGAATAAAATCTAAAGCCGACACTGGATGGATCCGAGGAAAAGCGAGTACGTTTTTCCTGTAATTCTGCTGTGTCTGTGCGGACTTCAGAACCTAATCATCGACACGAGGCAGCGAATGAGAGTTTAATGTAACTGATTAGATTAGGTTGTCAAACATAAGGCCCAGGGGCCAGAATCGAAAGGGCGAAGACTTTGATCCAGCCCACGGGACATCTTTGGAGATTGTGAAGGAGAGCATAAATTTTGAACTTTTACCTGTATTTTCATACATTTTCCAGCTTGTCCTACTGATAAAGATCTCCTCCCACAGCCATTCATATGACACCAAAGTAATGAAGTAATAGATAAATGACTGAATGACATTCAAACTCCTATAGAAATTTCTGTGATTAAAAAAAAGACTTTCTTCTTTACATTACGGGGCAGTCTGGGGAAATGAGCTACAATTCTGTAATTTTACACATTTTTTTTTTACAATTAAAGGCCAAAGAGTCATAATGACAGATTACTTTCATTACATTGACTACAGCAGAATTTCTTTATCATGAAAAACAAAAAAAACAAAAAACGGAGACATCCTGTTAAATGCACACTTCTTTTTCTCATATTCAGATGGAAATGGATTAAATATGTAGATAAATTTCTTTACACTGACAGAAATGGGATTTTCACTTTAGATGCTTCCAATTAAACTGACATACGAGCCACTCCCTTTAGACTGAAAACTGATTTCCTGCCCTTCCCGAGACCCTTTCAGTGACCATAAGAGTGAGTCCGGAAGTTTAACAACCCAAACGGATTTATAGTTTGTTGCATCACAGCTGGAGATACAGCTGGGGCAGGGCTCGATTAGAGGAGAGGACAAATGACCCCCGTGACTTATCTTTCTGCTCCACACCCACATTTCTTCCGATGTGTTGTTGGCTAAATAACTCGCCTTATCAAACGCAAAGATCACACAGATGTGGCTGCTTTATCACTTAAGAATGTAGGAGGAGCTCAATCTAAGGATGGTTTATTCACAGTTTGTACACACGAATACTGTAACTGATGTAATGTTAATAGGAAGGTAACCTCTGTTTATTTCCATCAAAGCCAAACAATACATCAACCACTGACTGCTTCCTCTTCTTGGGAAGGACAACATTTTTATGGCTGAGTGGAAGCAGCTCTTTATTGCCCTCGAGTGTTTCTAAAAAGCTCTAATAAGCCGCAAAACGACGAGAAATCGACCAAGCTTGAAGAGGCAGACGTGGCGAGGATTAAGGTAAAATGTCAAGTGCTTTTTATGATCTACCAATCCCTCCCCCACTTCCTTGGCACAGATGCTGATCTGTCAAACTCTTGTTTTGTGTACCTTGTCCATCCAGGCTGGCGAGGCTGCGCGCTCCTACCAGCCGGTCCCTCCTGTCCTCCTCGTTCCTCTCATCCGCCTGCGATGAAAGGATCTCCTGTGAGCACGACTTCAGAGCAGGGATGGAAGTGCGGGTCCTCTTTGAAGGGGAGAATCGAATTGCTGTGGAGCCAAAATTTAAAAAAAAAAAAGGAGCACATGAGTCAGGGAAAGGACTTGGAGGCGAGGGAGACAATAACTGCAATAATTGGGAGGAGATAAATCAAATCACACATACGGAAACTTCAATGCTCTGCTTCCAAAATTAGAAGCTATTAAACTGTTAAAATGCACAATGACGCTGACACAAATGTCCCCTAAGCCACTCTTATTCTGCCTCCTGAGCAGGGCGTGAAATAAAATCCTTTCCTGTCATCTCCCTCTGTCGGGACTTGGCAATGGTTAACAGAGCAGCTAAATCCTCAAATCAGTGCCTCGGCCATATGTATTTCCACAGAGGGGGTCCGACATGGTAACATTTGTTTCTATATTTGATGTTCCAAAACAGCTTCCTGGTTTCACCTACAGCCACACCCACGACACTGAGAATAGATGCTACGGATAAAACTATTAAAAAACTATGAAAACTATTTTCCTATCTCGGAGTTTACTGATCATGTGCTTCAAAAGCTTATTCAATAGCCGACTCTAAAAGACCCAGTGCTATTTCAGTGACACCAAAATACCCAGTAATTCATAAGATAAACTGCCTACAGTTTCATTCCCCTTATCAGAGCAGGATTTCCAGCTTTCCACATTTTGTTTCCTTCTGTAGTTTCACATGTATGACCATGACTTACGCTGAGTCTTCCTGAAGACCCGTGTGCTCATGAACTTCAGGAAGCGGCTGGCGTAAAACCCGGGCCGGTGGACTGAGACAGAGTCCTGAGGACAAATCAGAAAGGGAGGAAAAGAAATTTAAAAAGAGAGAAGTCAGGCTTTCATCGGACAGCCATGGGTAACTTTAAAGAGGATGTAACAAAATAAAAGGCTTATTCAGAAAAGCTGCTCGGTCAGATTTGAGCAGGCTATCAACTTACACCGTCGTACACCAGGGCTTTCCATGAGTGCTCCAACTTTTTAATGAACCTGTGGGAGAAACACAACAAAAAGAGGCCTTGTTACGAAGGTTATACAACAACTTTATGCCCAATCAAACCTGAAAGGTTTCACTTTTCCCTCTGGGTGCAGCGCAAACCTTTGCTCAACTTAAAGTTCTGCCTTTAAGTTAAGCAACATTTAGCCTTTAAGAGAGGGAAAGTACACAAACTCGGCCTTTTCATCATATCTGACCCGAAGTGACCTCACCTACGCTGTCAGTGTCTGATACCGACAAGGCTCACAAAGGTTTATGCGATGCTTTTAAAACACCACGAGTAGGAAAAGCTGATGACCCAAAAGGCGGTCGGATCTTATAAGATTTCATGGCACAAGAAGTCATATTAATCTCTTTTCTAGACGTAATAAGAAGGAAAGGCAGTAAAAATCCAGTGTTTTTGAGCTTCGTTAGCATCAGTACCTGTATGACTGTAGAATATCTATGATGCCCAGGTAGATGAGCAGCTTTTCATCTTTGTGTGTCCGGGCAGGGATGCCGCCCATCCTGAAAAAAAAGACAAACCAAAACACGGCAGCATTTAGAAAACAGCTGCTGTTCAAATAAACATTCAAACGTGCCTCTGCACTTTTTACGAGTGTTTGTAAAAGAGGCTCCTGCAGTATTTACATTTGTGTGTGTGTGTGTGTGTGTTGCTGTAAATATGCAGAACAGTGTTTGTATTTTTGTAGCTATGGTTATGCGAGAGCTCGACTGTGTGTTCGAGCGTTCTGTGGAAGGTTGTGTAACGTCTGCGAGGGAAAAAGTGGAGATCAGGAGACAAACAGAGGAGGTGTGCGTGTGCATAATGTGTGTGTGCATGTGTGTGCTTCGCCCCCCAGGCTGAATAAACTCACGTGTCATCAGTGGTGAGGGCCTCAGCAGCTTTGCCGTCTCCTTGAATGGACTCCATGGCGGTGGAGTAAAGCACCCTCTGAGCCACGGGTCTCCTCCCATCACCCCCTGCCTGACCCTGCTCGCCCCCCTCTCTGTGGTCCAGGACGTGCACGCCCAGCAGAAGACTGTAGTCCATGATCTTGAAACTCTCAAGCACCTATTGCAAATCACAAATAAAAAGAGTTCACTCAATAACACAATCTGGATATCGTTATATGATTCAATCTCCCACCTCTTGAAATACTGAAAAGTTCTCTTCTAGACTCGCACGAGGAGGGAGTTGTTTCCTTCCTAAAACACTTTCATCACCCAGCTCAGTCAAAAGTGTATCGGGTAATAAAAGACCAGAAAGCTGGCAACAGGAAATCTCTGCTGAAACCTGTTCAGAGCCAAATAAACAAGGTGTTTCACCACAGAGAGCCAAGTGCTACACACCGACCCGTCTGAGGAGCCTTTTACCAAGCTTCCCATAAAGCCTCTGACTTTATGGGAACCCAGTGCTCAAGAAAAGCCACCCTGTGGCAGGAAGAGGGCAGAAAGTGAGGTGGGAGCTTGTTCTGGGAATGGGATTGAGGTCACTGCCATGTACTGAGGCTTACTTTATGACCCAGACTGAAACAAACAACCAAGAAAAATAAGACAAGCTATGGTAATGGTTTAAAATTCTTAGCTTGAAGCCAAATACAGTCGGCAGAATAAAAATGACAAACCTCTTCTGATGGGATTGAGCTAGCAGCTATGCCACACCTACCGCTGAACTCTGCCTTCATTTAAGGTCAAAACAATGCCAGTTGAGCTTTCGAGGCTTGTAAAGATTAACGTAGCTCTGTCATAAATCGCGCTTCCCTCGACAGCTTTAATGCGTTTATATGGGATGAAAAATCAGATGAAACAGGCTGTCTAAACATGAGTGAATAAACCAGATAAAAGCTTTAACACTGTGCATTCCCACATAGATTCCTACATTTACTGCAGAAAAAACCTGACATAATCAAAGACAGTCATGGCCCAGAATCCAGAGAAAAATGAAGTTATCTATAGATAAGAAATGCTGGAAGCAAAGTCAGAGAAGATTGTATTAGTGTTCATTGTAAATCAAGTTAGCATTTGCTGATATTTAAAGTCAAAGCAGCACACATTCATGCACACAACTGCAAGCAGACTTAATGAGTGACTCAAAACAAACACAGGGCCTTTTCACCGATCACCCCCCCACCCCCTTTTTTTTCATATCAACTATTTGCATCCCCTCGCTCAAACTCCCCCAGCCTATTCAAACAGCAACCATTTTGAATAGAGCCATACACATCACGCTGCCTACAGAAAGCCACGACCGAGCATCCGGGCCCCAGCTTTCCCCGACGGACAATCAAAGCATCACAGCAGAAAGAGAACACCCACGTTCGGGTGTTATTTATGCAAAAAGTTCTCTTTGGATTTTTTTAAATCTGACTTATTCTGAGGGGCATACCGGTACAGTGTTTAGTTCCTGCTCTCAAACACAGCCCTTCTTGTCTCATAGTGAAAGTAATAATAATACTGCACTAAAGCTCCCGTGAGAAGCGAGCTTTGTCACAGCATAGCTTAATCCTCAACAAATTTCGATGTTTCTCATCATCATCTAGCCTAAAGCGCTCCTCCACCCATTCAGCTCTGAGCCAGCAGAGCCGCCCGACTTTGCACTAATACACCAATAATACACAAATACATGTGTTCCTTAGTAAGACAGCCTAGTCTATTCATTGAGCAAGCTGAATCACTTTTTCCAAGTATACACCGACTAAGAGTCCAGTTCAAGAACGCTTGGTTTGTCACAGAAGTCATGATGGGGCAGAAAGGAACAAACACCAACCCGCCACCTGAGGAGGCCACAAAAGCCACAACTCAAATCCTGCAACACATTGTCAGTGTTGGTAATTTAAGAACTTTTCTTCACAATGGGGACAAAACGGTATGAAATGACACAATAAAAACTGAAAAAAGGGGTTGATTCAGAAAATGGCCTTGATTGGAAAGAAATCTAATTTAACTTTACCCTTATTCTCCATTCTTTGTACGCTTACTTTATTTGACATTCTTCTTAAAGCGCAGAGGACCAGAATGATTCAAACATAACACATTGTGATCTGAAACTGTAAAAAGAAAAAGTCCCACAGAGGTGTAAAGTAGGGCAAAATGTTTTCATATTCGTACTGCTCTCCATGACATCATGACGCCACGCAATGAGTGGCTTCAATGACTGCTGACATAACGGCTGTAAGAGCAACACACTTCCTGACTTGTCTTGAAATGGACCCGAGTGATCAACTGAGCTTCCCTCTCTGTAGTATTTGTTTTCACTTCTCTACCACACTCTGCTGTATTTTTCCTATTTTCCACTGACCTGTTAATTCCACAAACAACATCATTTTCCATACAAACGTTAATTTAATGGCTAAAAATAAAGAGAAAATAGATGAAATTTGCTCTCTGTGCACTCAACAAAACCCCCCCAAAACACTTTAATCGCATTAATCAACCAGTCGACAGCCAGAAGGGAGTCAATTTCTAACCAGAATAATTACAGACAAACACATTTAATTCACCTGTCAATAGAAAAAAAAAAACATCTATGTTTTTTACCCTGTATTTCCACACAGCGGTCATTATAATTCAAAATTACTCCCATTACAATTCATCTATCACATGTTCATGTCTGCATTGCACTAAATCTTTCCATTTCCGCCCTTGTTGGTGTCTGAAATTCCAAAGCTTGCATTTTAAAACACACTCGCACCCACTTTATTAGGTACACCTGTTTATCTTCTAGTTAACAAACATATCTAATCAGCCAATCACATTCCTGCGACTCAGTGCTTTCAGAAGCTGAGACATGGCGGAGACGACAAGCTAAAGTTCAAAGTGAAAATGGGGAAGAAAGGCGATTAAGTGACTTTGAACTTGACATGGTTGCTGGTGCCAGACAGGCTGGGCAGAGTTTTTTCAGAAACTGCTGATCTGCTGGGATCTGCCCGCACAACCATCTATAGGGTTCACAGTGAATGGTCGGAAAAAGAAAAATTATCCAGCGAGCGGCAGTTCTCTGCACAAAAACTAATGTGTTGGCAACAAATCTGCAGCAACTGTGTGACGCTATCATGTCAATATGGACCAAAATGCCCAAGGAATGTTTCCAGCACCTTTTTGAATCTATGCTATGAAGAATTAAGGCACTTCTGAAGGCATACAGGCGACTCAAACCAGTGCTAGCAAGTGTATCTAATAAAGTGGCCAAAAGTGTATATTTCTTAATGCTTTTTTGGCCTGAGTTGCCCACAAGTTGACAAAGTGTTGACAGCCAAGCATGTGTTGTGAAGAAGAGTCTCCAAACAGCTTGATTTCATCTTCAGCATCACAGTCATTATGTTTGCCTCACTGCACAGTCACTGTAATGTGACAGCAATGCTCTTCACCACACACACACGCACACACACACACACACAGACAGACACACACAGACACACAGCCAGAGTCAGACTAGTAGATGCACACACACTCTACAATAAACCCTCTCTGTCTCACTCTCTCTGTAGAGTAGAGTTCAGCATGAATTATTAATGCCTCGTGTTGTTTTGGCATTTGGGGGAGTATCAAGGGAGCTGGAGAGTAATGGAGAGGAGGGACTTAAGAAGAGAGCACAGCCGGCATTTCTACAGAAGTGTCCCGTGTAACCGAAATATCGGTTATTTCTGAAATGTCACAAGCATTGCTCAAACACCATTTCTTCTTTCAACTCAACTCTGACTTTCCACATTCCCACATTCCCTGCAGGCTCTGGAAAAACAGCTGAACATTACTTTTTTATCATAGCTATTAAAGGACAACTCTTTCTTCCACTTCCTCATTCCCTCCAAAGCCCCCTATGCCCCCTGTTGCTTAGCTTCTGCCGACCCTTACTCTGCGTTCTGGTCCGCGGCCTCTCCTGGGGTGACGGGGTTAGCTGCTTACTCATGGAAATGGACAGTGATTCTGCTTAGAGGGCACTTTGCTTCCCGCTTAGGAGGCAAACGCAGGAAGCCATGACAATAAACTATACAGCACAGTCTCTGTAACAGCTGCTGCAAAACAGTCCAACTTGCATACACCATATAGGTTGTATAAACTATATACATTCATTTTATACACACACAGACAGCCAGTGCATCTCTGGTGTACTTTGAGCTTGTGAATTGCTTGCGTGCACTGCCAGGTTAAACATTAAGAAAGCACTGAATTAGCAAGAAGGGAGGATGTCGGTGTCAGTGTGCTTAAGAAAACAGCACTTTGAGAAAGTCAACACACTGGTTAATGATAATGAGAAACACTCGAACCTGAGGAGATTACGTAAGGGTCCTCAGAGTTTATGGTAGCCTGACTGTAAGTCAACATCACAAGACCCAGATTTACCGCAAAACTCGAGATGTTGTTTGATTTAAAAGGAGGGAAAGCAAGAGGTGATCACACCTGTTTATGCAGCAATCCTGTAAAAGGAATCAATTTCCCCTAAAGAGGAATATAAAACTATAAACTAATGCAGCAAAAGATTTTCTGTAAAACAGAACTACCCATGTCATTACTTGTTTTCTGAGTTTACAGAAAAGAGAGGCTACAGATCGTGTTACATAATAGGCCTAACTAAACACACAGCATCCCACTATTCATTAGCTATAATTCTTTCAATAAAAGCATCATGTTTGTTTCCTCTTCTTCCAAATAAAAAACTGAATCATTTACACTAAGTTTGGTGTAAGGGAAGTCATTAAGTTGTTAGCTATATGGAGCCTCACGAGGTTGCCAGGTCTGGCAGGTTGGCACGACTCAGCAGGAAATTTGCCAGGAAGTCTTTCTTTTGCTGGTCCCTGAACTCTTCTGATGTACCCATCAACACATCCAGGTCTATTTCCAGGTTAAATACAGCAGCCTGTTAACATTTTTTTTTCAAACATAAAAATTGAGGTCTAGATTTTGGGCACACTGTGAAATGGTCCTTAAAACCATAAGTGGACAATTAACTTTCCCAAGGGAGCACATGACCAACTGGGGCTGTTGTGAAAGGACACACTAAAAAGCTCAACTCAGTTCGGCTCATTAATTTTCTCTCTTTATAAAGTGCTACTAGAAAGAGTAGTCATTACAGTTAGACGATGAAAATGTGACACAGTAAAAACGTCAACATTTAATCACTATTTACTCAACATTCCGCAAAACAACTGTATGTGCATATTTTTGCACAAGACTTTTAACTTTATACAAAATACTGTTGCTATTTTGCCCTTTAGGTAAATTAATCAATCTGTGTTTTTTTTATTTCTTTTTCTTCCCAGTGGAGTAAAACTAGCTAGTTTCGGTCTTAAATAAGTGCACTAAAATCATCAGATTCAGTGTCTGAAGTTGTAATGTGAAGGACAGTCACAGCAACAGCAAATGCAAGATCTGCCTTCTATTCTGCATCTGAGAGCTCTGGAAAGTCTGTGCCTTTCTTCTCATAATGCTCTTGAATTTCTGCTCTTAGGTCCCATACTCTTCTTAGCACTTTCCCCAGGGCAAGCCACCTGACAGCTGTGTGGTAGCCTATGTCACCATATTTAGCTTCATGCTCCTTCAAAAGTGCAAAAAAAACAGTTGCGTGTTCTCGCCCCGATGAACTCTATTAGTTATGAACATGGTTAATTTTTAGCACCGTGTTACACAACACCTCCTGCTGTATCGTACAATGCTAACATACTAATTTCAGTTCTGGGTTCAGTTCAGTTATTTCTGTGTAAATCTGCCTTTAATCATTTTTAAAGTGTTCAAATCTGAAATTTGTCAGATTTGGACGTAACACCTGCCGGTTATCTGTGAACAAATCACTCCCTGTTCCAAATTCACATTCACAGAATGTTTTATCAAACACAAAAGTCCTTGTTGCTTTTACAGCGAAGTTCTTGTATTTCTCTGCGTGTTTAGTCTCAGCATGGCGATTCAAATTGTACTCATTAAACACATGAATCAGCTCTCCACAAGCAAAGCACACAGCTTTACTTCTGACCTCAGTGAGTACATACTTACATACACGTCTTGTTAAACTTGTTAAACTCTACATCCTGCATCAGTCTTTTCATTTTATTTTTAGTGTGAGCTGACATTTTCATATCGTATCATATCTCTCATAAGTGTCTCTCCAAACATGTTTACAGTGAAGCTCCATTTGCTTGCACATGTACATACATATATAGATTTAAAAACAAACAAACAAACCCCCCAAAGGTGACTTTAAAATAAAAGCACAACTAAACAACTAAAGGGCTGGATGTGGTCTAGAGGCTGTACAATGCCCAGGTCTGCTCTAAACTGATTGTCTAGTGTTTGATCATGATGTATAAATAGCTTCACAAATATGCCATCTCTCTGTGTTTAGAAAGGGTATTTTCCAAATGGAAACTTCTGCTGTAACCGATAATGAGCCAAAGGTTATGTATGCTTAGTGCTTTATTAGGGTCTTAATTCAACATTTCAGAAGGCTCTAATGTAAAAAAGCTTAATATACAGCCATTTGTTTTATGAGTTTATGGTGCACAACGTCTGAATTGTTGCCTTGGGAGGGGAACAGAGGGTGCAGACATCAGTACCACTTATGTTCTTTCTCTTTTGCTTTTTAAAACCTAGAGGCTTGTTATTTAATCACAGTTATGGCCCACAAATCTGAAAATTTACTGTACACGATCCATCAGTCTCCATGACTAGCAACAATTCTTCCAAACTAATGCAATGCAGACAGACAAAAGGATATGAAAGGATGAAGTCTCTTGTTTCGTGTTTGCAGTATAACATTTTCTTTTTTGTTTTTTAAATTCCCGTGAATCACCAGAGCACAGCTCACGTCTCTTATTAAACTCAAACTATCCTCCTTCAGTTGAACAATTTCACGGTGTCTGCATTAATACAGAGAAGAATGTGAGCCTTTAGATTGGAAGACTATCTTTGGACAGGGCTCCGAGTCTCACGCTACCAGGATCATGCCTTAATCACATTCAGTGTTTGGAGAGCTGTCACGTAGTGAAACATAGCTGTGCAAGGAAACAAGAACAGAGACCCGAGGCAAACTGAAAGTTTAGCTGAACACATTGTCTTTCCCTCTGTGGCAAAGACAAGGAAAATTCTCTTTTCAAAACATTTTGTCCCATCTAGGATACACACATTATCCCAAAGCAGTATATAATGTGATTAAGTTACAAGGATGCATGTTGCTGGTGTTAGAATACATACCAACCCTTTAAAAAGATGTATTTTCTCACTAGACTAAGTTTTCCAGGTTGAAAGGATTTCAACAGGAAAGCTCTGTGTTATGAAACCAAAAATGAGATCATCCTAGACTTCCTTATTTGTTGTAGGGAATAATAGAGAGCTTCCTGTCATGATATGACTGCCATTTCAAAGCCAGTCTGTGAGAGGAACATCCATAAAACTACCTACCCGACAGTCTCTCTGCAGAGTCTTCATGAGGTTGTTGTAAGTCTCTGCGTCAAAGTAAAGCCCCTCCTCGTGCATGTCTTGAAAGTCCAAGTCTTTGTAGGTCGGACAGGCCTTCTCTCTCTCTTTCCTGGACGCTCGTCTCTTATAGGTGGATCCCTTCAGGTCGTATTTGTAGTGCATTTTGACAGAGCGAGGCAACACATTGTTCATCACCACCAATCGGATGTTGATGCCTCCAGACTGGATGCAGTACAGGCCGTAAAACTTGGGAAGCAAAGTGCGTGGATTCTGGTTCAAGTTCTGTGAATTTAGAGAAAGCACAGGGGTCGCAATGACGTTGAGTTTTGTAGACTGGGTGCATTTTTTATATATTAATGTGTGGGATAAAAGGAAGCAGTTTGGTAACTAATTTGTGCATGGTCAGAATTATATTGCAGATAACTGTGACGTACCTACCCCAGATAAGGAGCTCTGTTAGTGTTTGTAGATTGAGCTATAAATTGTGGACCATCTGTTTAGTATTTCTACTACTATAAAAAAATCTGTAGCTCTGCTGATTTAAAAAAAAAAAAGACCTTTGCAGAGGACTTTAAACTTGTGCAAAGAGCAAACTTCTGTGTCAGACAGATCTGATTTTCATGCCAAGGAGAGTGTTGAGTCTTCTGTTACGGCTCAGCGCACAGCAGCTTTCAGTGGAATGGCACATAGTGCCCAGTGAGCATGCTTTTCGATTTTGCTATAACATTCAAGGAGTTGTCCAAACTCTCTCCCAAGGTTAGACTGTTGAGGGAAAACATTCAGTAGACACAACTTGGAAATTTTGTGAGTGTATTTTTTTTTCTTTTTGTCCACATTAACAAAGTCTTGGCTCAACACCTTCAATTCTTGCCAGATATGGTTCCCTGCGACTTTACCTTATTCTCCAAAAAGAAAACATTCAAGTGAAGGGTTGCCGTTTTAACACAGTGGATCAGATCTAAAACACACTACTGAAGCACAATTTTAAGTGGTCAGAACAGCACTTCTATTAAAGGATATATCTAAAAATAGCAAGCGGTGAATAGAAGAGGCGAAACGCTGTACAAGAGGACTAACTGGAAGGGGAAGACTGCGTATGGTTTAAATTCCATATGTGGAAAATTTTATGCTGGCACCGTGTACACTCCATGCTTCACTGCCAATCTTGTGATGTCAAGCAGAATGTGGATGCAATAAATAAAAACATGAATAACAAAATGAACTGATCGAATGTTGGACTTTTATCTATGCAGCTACCATTGTCCTCAGTCAAGTTGAATTGCTATTCAGGCTCCTAGTGCAGGAGCTAAATGGCATTTTCACTCCATCTCATTTTTGCCTCTTAAGCATCTCATGAGTGATCACTAATTTAACACCAAGCGGGTTTTAGACACCCAATCAGCAAGCATTTTCACATACCATCATGAACTGTAATGAAGTAACATTAAATTTCTCACCATGTAGTATCCAGGTAGCAGCCTCTGGAGAAACTTGGCCTCCTTGTGCTGAACGGTTTTAATGATGAACTCATCGTCGCTGGTCAGGTAGAAGAGAGAGCCGCTGGCCCCGGGGTTGACCAGCTCAATCAGAGGCTCATTTACCAGGGAGTACTGAGGAAGACAGCCATAAACATTTCATATCTAATACATCACATTCACAGATCAACTCTTTATGGTCCTAGCTTTGCACGCAGCAGAGCAGGAAACAGATAAAGGTGCTTCGTCTGGTGCCACAAAATTGGAGGGCCGCTTTTGTAATGAAAAATCAGCCCCAAAGTCTACAGTTGTTCACATGCTTATCGGAGAAAGCAGAACCCTGTCTACATTTGTTTTATTGTTCCATTAATGCCAGCTCTGCTTCACATCAGTCTAGTGTTTATCTGTTTGTCAAACTTTATAGGCGCCCACGGACATGTGAATCTTCCTGCTAAGAAACGAGAGCCTCCGTCCCGCAGTGCCCATCTACATACAAGGGAGAACCCGCAAGACTGTAGAGAAGTGTTAGATATTAATCAGTGCATTATGAGAGCCACATTTTCAAAAGAGAGAAACACTGGAGGCATCCACTCTCCCTCACCAGAAACTCTTGCACTTGATGACCATCCACAGTCACGTTGAGTTACCGGCACAAACACATCCACACTTTATTGCATTTGCACTGAGGCTGGCTGTGTATGCGTGTCCACATTCTCTCTTAATTAGACCCCGCAGTGTGGCCTCCGCCTGAATGAATTCATCATCACCTCAAGGACATCAGTCATTAGCACTACTCCTCAACGCTGGCGGGTCTTACGCCATCATCCTTCTTCGGCCTTGAAATAACTTTTTAATCTCCGACTCTCTTCTGGAGCTTTTTGTCTTTCATTTATGCAGAAAAGAATCTGGCCAGCAAAAGGAACAATGCAGCCCGATGGGTTTAGGAAAGACTTCGAGGCATGAGGAACGCAGGAAGATGCCGTCACAGCAGGATAAAGGTCAGAGGAAATCACACCTTTTTGAAATCTAATTTTATTTACAAAAAGGTAGAGTATCAATTCAGCATTAAATTAGTGCTGTCAAACGTTTGAAATGAACACCAAAGACTTCAGCCAGGGAATATTTTCACAGACAAAAACAGATGCAAACGAGCAAAAACAAAAACATGAATCAGGCAAAATGCTTCTGTCTAAATGTCAAAATGTGCGCCTGTGAGTCTGCTGGGAAATCACTGCATGTGTGAGGATTACAGCTGCGGTAATGAGGGCATGCTCTGTCATTATTAGCTCCAGTATCTCCACCACCCCAGTGTTTTGCCTTGACTTCACCCTCCTGGGGACTGCAGCATTACTCAACCACTACTCAATAAAAAACCTATTGGATTCTACATTAGTCAGCATTTAGCTGGTGGAAAGAAATTTCCGACAGACAAAAATAACGAGGAATTCTCTCTTCTTTATCAGACTTACAACTGATTATCTATGTCAGTTTGTGACATGTGCATGTAAGAACCAGGTGAATCTCGCTGTAACGCAGGAAATCTCAGCCTGTGTGTTTGTTTCTTTGGCTGCCCACTCCTCCTACACAATCAGGGAGATGAGAAATCAAACTTGGCACGCAGAACATCTTAAAAATGCATCTACGTCATTATGTTGACTGGCAACCGCCAAGCAACATCCTAAAAATGATGCGATTTCAGCATTTATGCCCCTCTAACACCTTACATTGAATGTGAAGTTTTAGCACCTAGCAAGCAGTTAGCTGAGCTTTGCATCGAGGCTGGAACGGGTAAGACATCAAAATCCGATTTCATAGATCTCACTAATTTATAAACATTATCTCTGTTTAATCTGCACAAACAGCAGTGTGGGTTTATGTGGGTTATGTGCAGCGAAATACTGGGCAGGCAGCCAGAGACAGGAAGTGACTCAGCATATTTTCTTAAATCTGAACATTTTTCCTTTAAGTCTTGAAAGCAAAAACTTTAAATGACCTTTTTTTTACCCCCTTGAATAGAACCAGCAGGTTAATTTCAGTTGCTGTGCTGAGAAATGAGAGTGCATTAGATTTGCTTCCTGCGGCACGGCTCCATACAAATGAGGTGGTGATCCAGACTGAGCTTGAGGTCTGGATTATGAGCATGAACACAAATAATGACCTGCAAGGTCTGCCAGGTTTTAGTCTTACCAGGTAGTCATCTGGCTTGATGCCGAACAGATCTCTGAAGTAGCGGAAGGCCAGCGGGGCGTACGTTTTGAAGCGGAAGTCAGGATAGTGATGTGCTGGAGTCAGGTTGCTTCCCTCACTGGTAATATTTGACCAAGACAAGATGAGACAAACACACAAAAGAGTACATTAGATACATTTTTCAACACTAACTGACATGAAAGTTTAAAAAAAGAAGCTTTAACATTACAAAAGGGAAACATATTAGTGTCAGTAACACAGATGCATTCTCGCGCCCCCTGGAAAACTGGCACTACCAGGGGGAAATGAACACCAACACCTAATCTTTGTGCCTGGTATCTATGCTATTGACTCTGGGTAATTTTATCAGTGGGCCCTTGTATTTTCTTCCATTCCTGCTTGAACAGGCTTCAGTAAGTCCTCTATGGGAACCCAGATTCACCAGCATTGTGCTAACAGAGATAGGTCTGTATAGAGTTCTTCGCCTGGAGACTGAAGATGGCTCTAATTACTGGATCGAAACAATACCAAATAAAACACATGCACTTCAGCTCAAATGGGGAGAAAATGGCTCGAATAAAGGTTTAAAACCAGACAAAACGAGACACAATAACCTGCATGTTTTTTTTGTTTTTTGCCAAGCGTGGAGTGGGAGACGTTTCCAGACGGGCTTTGACAAAGGCTGACCCTGTTTCTCACTAACCTAACCCCATAATCCTGTAAGCACATTGGATAAGGTTAGTGTGAGTCAGCCGTCGAGTCTTTTTTTAAAACTAAACTTTCAGCGGAATCAGTTTTGTAGTTGCAGAAATAGGTTAATAAAGGTTTTGTTTCCCAGGGCACCTCTAAATCTGGTTACTTGGAAGCTGCTCTGGGTAGAGAGGCCCTTTTGTTGTTCCCTGTGTGTGCTATATTCAGTGACACAGAGGCAAGGCGCAGGTGTAACACTATATCTGTGATCACGCCACAATGGCATTTGAATCTTTGTTTAGTGCGTGAGGGCAACGAGAATCATTTGCCACTGATTGAGAGTCTACTTAAAAGAAAAAAAACATTAAGCAACGCAAGCGTCCGGAAACATTTCAGTCTAATCAGGGATTCATCTCCCTCTCTGTGTGTGCGTGCATCTGCGGAAAGGTGTGAGAGAAACTGAAAATTAGGCGTGTGGGAGTCAAAGCGACATCTCCAGGCATCCTAAAATTGAACTGACTGGACACGCAAAAGTGGAAAAACCTCCAAAGAAGAAAACAATTAACAATAACTAGATAGAGAGGAAGAAGAGCGGTAAGCAGGAGGGAGGCAATAAAAGCATCTGAGAGCCGTTTCCATCAAGTAGTCACTTGTTCAGGATAGTCCTGCGGTGGGAGGAAAGAGAAGGGTTTGTGTGTTATTGCAGAACAGAAGACAAATGCTGAGGGAAAGCAGAAAGAATAAAATAGGAAACGGTTATGTCAGATTAAAGATGTAAGACATCCATTTTCTCCCCCCACTCATTACACTTTGTTTGTTCTGTCTTGTGTAATTTTCTTTTCTTCCTAACAACATGGCCTAGATTCTTTCTCCCCCTGTGAAAAAGGTGGCCCTGGAGACTGCCACCACTTTCATTTTAATTCAAACTTGGGCTGGATGAAACAAGCCTCATTTTAAACCAATTGTCGCTCGTCATTTTGTGCTTCTGAGTCTCAGCGAGCGACGTGGAGTTTTCATCAAAGTCTTGAAAGTCATCAGGGCCTTTATCAGTCAAACACAACAAGAGCTTTGTTTGGCTGTTGCTGAGGAGCAGGACTGGTGTGCGTGCCAGGAGGAGGTTTGCATAAACCATGCCCAGTTTGCATATCCTGGTGCAGCATCTCTAAGGTAAACCACAAAGTACATCCTGATAGGACTGTAATTCTCCTCCTGACGTCCAAGGGTTAAACACAACATTGAATGACCTTGGATGTATTTACACTGGGATGGACAAACAGCAACTAATAGACATATTTTGCTCAGCTGCTCCTGATTTAATTTGTTTTTGTAGGTCTTCTACAGCTCTAAAAGCAAACAAAAACTGATAAAGTATGTGCCGCAGCATCAGCTGTGTGTTAATAAACCATATGTGTGGACATAAGGCAACACTTTCAATGAATTCCTCGTCCTGCTTTAGATTATATAAAGCAATTCTTTGAGCTGATGATGTAATTTTGAAGATAGCCCGGGATGACAGCTGAGCGGCGCGCCGCCGTACGTTTTGCTCTGTGGCAGTTAAGAGCCACACAGTAAGCTGATTTCACAGTTCTTGGCAAGATAATCCACTAGAATAGTTTTATCCCTGCGTCATGACTTAGACTAGCAAAACTGTTGATAAATGATGACGCTGGCAGTTTGAGGTGGTACCACATTTTCTTTGGAGTGGATCTCGAGCGCATGTAGTTTCCACTGAGCGTGATTAATAACAGCTGTTCATGTTTTTAATTCGAGATCCAGACATACAATATTTGCGGAGGCCGTCCAGGCGAAGCGTGCCCTTCACTCGCTTTCCATTCATTCACAGCCAACCTACACACAGTCTGTTTTTACGAAGCAGCTCTCCTATTCACCAAGTCCTGCAGACAAATAACCTTGAGCTTACGCGACAAGGACGCAATCTGATGACAACGCACAAACCTTCAGCGCACAAAAACACATATGCTGAGAAAGTGTTTCTGTGAATGTAACACTGTGGATGTGCGTGTGGGATCACTGACCTGGGCAGAAAGACACTCTCCACCACATAGAAGTCTTGCATAAGAACATCTCTGTCAGGCTTGGAGGTGAGGTTTCCCACTGTATAGCCAATACCGAGCTGAATGGCTCCCTTTAACGCCGAGGATGTGGTCTTGACGGGAAATTCGAAGAGAAAATATCACATTAGTCTGGCCGTAGCACCCTTGTTCCCTTGCTTACCCTTTGATTTGATTTGAAATATGAGAATTTCCACACAAACACATCCAACTGTACTTGCAGACTTGGACACAAATCCAGTTTGTGTTTTTATTGCATGACACCTCTAAAAAAACATATTTCCCCAAACCTGAACAGAGGTAGCTAGTATAAAGAAATGCATTATGTTTGAAAAAAGAGGGAGAGAGAGATGTTGCCATAAGGAGTGACGTCTACAGTACAAGAAAGAAAACAAATGTACCCAGCACTTGACTGATTGCTGGCAGCTGGCCGTGGAAGGGTCACGACATAATGTGCTGCAGAAGGACAGTTAAGGGACTCGAGTGGCTCAGAAGCAAAAGCTGACTCTAAACAGCAGCATTTCCAAGTAAATGTTAAGGGATTGTGTTCATATTCATCATAACATGAAAATGTTACCAAACACACTCTTTTACCTTCTTGTAGGTTTTCTCTGAGCTCCGATTCCCTCCCGTCCCATTTTCTGTGGCGGTTGACATCTGAAAGGGACACAAAGTCATTCAGGCAACAAACTATAACACTGTAATTCTTGTCGATTGTTGTATCGCTCTCAAATTTACTGAGCAGTCAAGAGCATACCTTGCTTAATGAAAAGCTGTGCCTGACGAGCAGCAATCAGGGCAGCAGCTCTTGATTGTCAGGCTGAGCAATCATCAGGAGTTGTCACAGGACCTTCTGTAAGAGAACGGGTGCGCAATAAGTTACTATAAAATATTTTTAAAGAGGCACTGACATTGCATTAAAGTAAGTGAATCTTGCTGATTCTGGTTATCTCCACCTGATAAAAAAGGCACTATAAATCTGATAGTCACTCCTGACTCATGAGATGTACATATGTGTTTTGTAATAAACATCCGAGTTCTTCTCGAGTGCCATGTTGGAGAAACGGTGCTTTCCTGCCTGTCACTTCAACACCTCACAAATCAGAGCGTGCAGACACTTTAATCTAATCGCCGGCTTCTCTGTTTTCATTTTGCCTCCATATTCAAGACTGTACGTGCAGAACAACACCTCATAAAGGAGTGGAGCTGCACAGCGTGCATAAACGAGGAGTAGCCCTGAGGCTGAAAGTCATCCGTTGTCACTGCCCGGCTTACAGCTCATCCAAGTCCTCCCTGAGCCACAAAGCACCAGTCTGTCTTGTTTCTATATATGCTCTCCATGAATTTTCCACTCTGCCTTAAATTTTTTTTTTTTCCTCCGCTAACACTCCCAGAGAAAATGAGACAGAGTGACATAAGTCGTTTAAATGTTGCCTCAGGAAACGCTGAGAAGAAGTGAGGAGTAAGAGCACTTGCAAAAGTTGGACTTTGACAAGCTCTCGCAAGGCTGCAGTCACCACATCACCTGCATATAAATGCGCCTGCTGTTACTGGAGCTTTGAGTATCGCACAATGTCTTGCTGCCCTCATGCCCTGCAGTCACCTGTTTTGTGACCAGCTGTCACATCATCATCACATCACCGCCATGCAGTGGAACACTAATTGAAAAAGTCTTGTTTGTGTTTGGTTCTTGCAAATTAAAACTCTCGCAATATGTTGCACCTTTGTTGGAAATAGTCTCCAAATGGAGAAAGGTGCTCTTGGATGAAAATACACTCACACGCAGAGATTCAGATATTGAGAGTGTAGCAGACACTCAGCTCTTATCTCCAGACTGGCTCCTAATCTGCACACCAGCTTCTCTGTTGCTATAAACACAGAAGAGACAATAGCACAGACCATAGAGACCATCCTGGCTGGAGGCACACCTCCAAGCTACAGCTATTTGTCTTATTCTGCCTCTGTGAATCATTCATATCTTTTATATCACCTTTAAAATAATTTCCTTCCTTACGAAAAGGACACGAGCACATTCGCTCACACAACAAACCCAATAAGTGTTTTTTGTGTGAGCTCCTGTTTTTTGTAAAGCTCATAAAAATCCTGTTATTGATCTCGAGCCTCGTCAGTCAGTGTAATGAGGTGTTGATCCACCTGAGCCTTTACACGGTACAGCTATGTGCCCTGAACCTGAGGAATGTTAATAAGCCCGTAGGCAGGGCTGTCTGGCTCTCAGCTCAGCACCGGCCTGAGTGTCAGTGTCAAAATGAATTGTGCGGACCTCTCTTTCGCTCTCTCTCATGCTCCATCCGCCTCTCCCTCACCTGACCCCACAACCCAGCTGGTACTCTAACAGACTGCTTCGAGAACAATCCACGAGAGGCCCGCAGCTGCAGTGAACAACAGCAGGTCTCTTGTTCACCTCTCAACAAAAGAAAGGCAGACAGATGGTCGGTAAAAATGACCAGAGGATCCTAATCAGGCGCGTCTCACCGCTGTCAAACACTCCCATCCCATGGTAAATGCCACTCACACAGGACTCTAACGAGGAAAACAACAGTACACTGTACACGTGTAACACAATACCTCTTGTTTTACAATTACATTAGATGGCCTCGCTAACACAAAAATGCAGCTTTGTTAAATCAATGCCTCTGGTAGACAGTGGACGTGGATATTTGTGGTCTTGGGTGAGAACCAAATGGGGAAAGTGATCCAACGGATCAATAAAAAGGAAACTCGGTACGTGAAAGCCTGGATCTGAATGGAAAACTCAAACAGGCTTGTGCATAGGGAGTTGTTATTTCTATGCCTTTGTGAAAAAGCAAGTAAGGTCAAAGATAGTATATGTTATGATAAGACTTTGTAACACCTTTGCAACGACCTGAAGGAAATTCCGAAGCAATGCAGGAAATGACATTCCAGGATCAGCTTTCAACAACCTGATAAACTGCACGCAGACATTAAAACCATTTAGTAAAACATTAAACTTTTTCCCTGACTTACCACAACTTCGTTATGAAACGTTACTTTTCGAGCACCCTGTCCTTCCCTTCTTGTGAAGCTTTTTTTGTTTTTTTCTTTCTAAAAGTTGTCAAACTTTGCAATTACCTCTCATCTCTCCCTGAGCCTCACCGTACGTAAACAACTCCATTCCCGCTCATCCCTACAGCCTTGTCAGAAACTCTACCACCCTTCAAACAAACACACTTGAGTGCAGATCAAATACTGGCTCTCATGCCGTATCTCCTCCGTGGCTTCGGGGTTATTGCCAAGGCTGCCATTCTGCCCCTGTGGAAGTCAAATAGCCACTCTGCAGCCAAGGCAGTCCTTGAAAGGAAAATATGTTGCCGAGAGCAGACGTGGGCTGTCTGGTATGATGATTATGCAGATTGAATAAATCTAAGCTGTCAAAAACTCAAAGTAGCTGTGCTAATATTTCCTCAATGATCCCAGCGGGCAAACTAGTAGTAATAATAAAGGCAGTGGTCAGGCAGATCAATCAACACATCATTAACCATGCTACGGAAATTATACTCTCTTCAAAATGATCTATATCTACCAGTGCCCTTCAGTAGAATAGCTAGGCTAAAATTAGGACAATCTGGATCCCAATCTTTTTCAAAACCATCTGACTATGACTTCAAGGCTGTGAGGTATTCAGTCAACAAGGCTCCCACAGTCTCCATCTCCAGAGATATCACATATGGGTTCCTTTTGCTCTGCTCTGCTTCAGTCCCCAGATACTATTGGATTACCGCTGCAGATTGGAGACATAATGGAAAATCAATAGCAGAGCAGCAATGCGGAGCTTCAAGGACTGGGCTGCCGGGCTTTCATGACCCATGCAATCCCACAACTCAGATGTTAGATAAGCACAGAGATCTGGATTTGGGTGGATACAATCAAGAAGATGCACGGGGAGCCAGCTTAGCTCAGCCTGAAGGGGATCAGCTTCATCAACTTAACTGCTCTCATCCTTGACGGGATCACAGAAACTCAGGATGTAGGGCATTCAAAAAATATATACTCAATATTCCCAATAAATACACAGAGAAAAGGCTCATTGTCTTAATGCATCTGTCATGTGGGGCAGTGATCATTATCCTTTTGATACCAGTGCTCTTTTGGTGTGTCAGTGTGATTACCTAAGGACTTTGTTTCCCCCATCTTGATACAGTAAGGCAGACAAAGACCATAACAGCAAGGAAGAACTACAATTTAGCATGTATAGATACATATAGGTTTTCTGGTCCAATGCACAGCCACACACACACACACACACACACACACACACACACAAATACACTCTAATACAACAGAAGAAGCCATTATAAAAGAAGCCAGGTATCATTTTGACCCATTTTTGGCACGTTGTGTTCCATATTTTACGACGTGCTCTGGAGGTATGTTTCTTTTCATCTTTGCTCAGATGGAAAAGCTGTGATGCTGCTTCAGAGTAGTGTTTGTCCCTGAACACCAGGCACTATGCAGCACTGCAGAGCTTTCCAAGTGTTTGTGTATGTGTGCAGGAGGAAGGCTACATGATGAAATCAGACTAAAACGGCCGCCCACAAAGATGGCCGACAGGCTGGAGTAAGAAACAGGTAGGCTACGTGACCTTTGATGGCAAAAGTGGCCAAAAAGTGTGGCTAAATGAAAAGATACAGGTCAAGATGAAAGAAAATATTTCGGTTACTTACTGATATTAAGCCTGTATGTTACCATGAAGGGGCAACCTCCAGGGCTGAAAGCCACCATCTCTGAAAACAAGTCGATTCAAATTAAACTTCCATCTTAAAATAATCAGCTGGTACAAAAAAAACTGTGACAATACTGATCTGGATCTCCAGAGTTTGTGGTGTTGGTGCCTTTTGGAGCATTTTTGAGGTGAATATCTGAAACTAATATGGCTTAATGTGCTGTTATTTACATTAACAGCACATCAGAGAGTGGTTTCTCCAATTTTTTTACTCTTTTAAAAATGTTTTCGATGTCTTTACACTAATTTGCAAGTACAGGTACTGATGGCTGTGTGATGCACCACAATACGGTCTATAGGTGGAACTTGCTAACATTAGCTGAGCACTGCACTCTCTTGTTAAAACGTGGTCACCTGGGGTTCAAAACAACCAGGACTGATTGATAAAATGTGCTGACGCTTTAAAAACAGTACTCCACTAACCAATGAGGAAAGCCATAGTGGCTATGGTCATCTTTAAAATACAGTCTATAGTAAACATGTGTAATGTTTTAGATGTTGTAGAAAATGATGGAAAGCTAAAGTAAACACTGAACACTGAGGTCTATTCATGAGGTTTACACTGATAAAGTTACCAGAAGAGCTTGCTTGGATTAAAAAAATAACAACACCGATCTGTTTTAACATCTTCATGCTGCAAGGAGAGCCCTGACACAGGTGTAAAAAATGGGAGCTCCCTGCACTGAAAGCAGCTACTATCAATCACACAAGACGGAGAGTACAGCGTGTACTGAACACAGCATCCTTCTGAATCCTAAAAAAATGTTTCAGTGAGCTCGGCACTGATGTTCCCCTGTCCATGCATGCATCTCTAAACCTACATTTTATTGTGTGGTATTGTATATTAGCATGGTGTTTGACCTTTTGATGACAAGAAATAAAGCAGAAAAAAAAGGCGGGTGGGATTACACCTACAGAGTGGCCTGACCTTTGAAATGCAACATGAACAGAAGAAACAAGCTACACGGGGCGAGGGACGTATGACAAAAGATGGAGGACAGTGAGAGGCAGAGATCCTGAAAAGCTGTCTTGTAAACGTGTAGTCGGGAGTTATATCAAGTTTTATTCTATGTAAATCCCCTTTTCTTGAGAGAAAAGATAAATCTGTGGTATAAAGCCACAAAAAATGTCTCCATTTCATTATATAAGATAGCTTGAGCAAGAGGAAACCCGGGGAGAAGATTCGGTCTGTCTATTTGTAATTCAGAGAGCGTCTCGCTCTAGCTCCACTCTGCATGAGAAGCTGTGAGGAGGAGGTCACCCTCTGTGTCCAGTGTGTCACATGATTCAGCTGAGGGCATGGGGGAGGTGGGGAGGGGAGAAACATAGAGATGAGTTAATGGACAGAAAACAGAGACAATGTTCTTTAAAGACACAGAAGCAGAGACGCTGCTCCGATGGGACGGTACAGTACAGCACGGCTGTACAGAACGTACTACAGCAGGCTTATTATGCTTAACTACCAGTGATAACTAACCACAGCGAGCCTCTGCTCCCAACGTCAAGGCCCATGGATATCGTTACCATATGGAACAGAAACAATAGGAGACGGACTTGCCCGTGTCAGTTTTACTAAAGCCTGCACTGTAGTCCAAAGGTCCTCATATTTAACTCTAAGCTGAGAGAGAGGCCGTTTTATTACCTATGTTCTGAGAAGCAGACCGTAAATGATGTACTTCTCTGAAGTAGACCATCACATGATTAAAAGGGGAGCATGTCGCCAGGCCTTTATTGACCTGAGGTCACAGGTTACTAAAACATAAATAAATAAAAATGCAAGAATTTTACTTTTACGACCCTCTCCATTCTCTCCACTCATTTCTGCTTCCTGCCATCTCGCTCTGGCACTCTAGTGTCCCCCAAGTGGGCCTCCAAACCTCGTCATTATCAGGGCATGAGAGTGGGAGGGGGCCACAGGGGACTCAGCCGGCCCAAAACAACAACAACAAAACATCACAACCTCCAAATAATCGGAATTCCTGCGACGCTGCCAACGGATCGCTCTGCCAGCAGCCTCCAACCGGCCAACCCAACCACTAATGGTTATGCAGTGTAGAAGAACTATGAGCCAATTATGTCTGCAGGTCTCCTTTTTTTTCCACTCTTTCAAAAGCTGGTGCTGACGTGCTGCTTGCCCACAGAGATGGGAATTCCCATTTGGAGGTCATTAAGATCAAAACGATAATACCGGGAAGTTCTGCATCCATGTTCCTCTGCTGCAAAGTACATGAAGACACCATCACGGCGATGATCGCTGACGTTCTTTTAAAGATTGTCTCTGTATTTATAAGAATGAGGTTAGAAAGTCATTTTAAGTTTGCAGTAAGTTTGAGTTGGTCACAGAAGCTGTGACATCCTGGCTTCTCATCACTAGAACGGCTGCCACTCAGTAGCATCTTTTCATCGTTCTTCAAACAATAATTACAACACGCTGACTGGGAAAACTTCAAACCACTGACTTAGTGGGGAAACAGCAAAAAACACTGACATGCTTAAAATAACTACATGCATCACATTTATATCAAAATAAGATCCAACACTTCGATCAATTTAAATGGAGGGTTACACAAAAGAAGCTAATTCAAGGCTATTTAAGTGGTTTAACTAAGAGGACAATAAGGATGAGGGTGACGATCTGGAGATAACACATTAACGCTTTGAATATTATGAGGTTTTCTTTCCACTCGGCAAACAGCGTGTGAATGCAGCTGAACTGTCATGAAATGTAACTGAAGAGATCTACAGACAGCTTTTTTTTAGGGCTCCATGCCTAAAATAAATGATCAGATGGTGCGTACAATTGGTGATGTGTCCCTTTAACTATCAGTTTGACTTATTTCACTTTGTATGAGAAGAGAAAAACTAAACACTTTTGGTGCTGTGGTCTACCAGACAAACCTGAACATATTTAATAAATTTAAACTTTTCTGTTATAGCATATTTTCTTTGCGGTTTTTCCTCTTTCTTAGTTCCTGTATCTAACAAGCAACCTAAGGAGATGATTAACTCTTTGCTTATAACTCACAAAGTTTAAAGGGTGTGGCACAAAAATAAATAAGAGACTAGATTTAATGTTCTCACTGGCGCTGGTGGCAGTCAGCAGCAGGCCTATGTGGTATGTGCTGACACGAGTGGAGCCTGGCCAGTGAATGAGGACAATAAAACAGAACAGAAAGAGAGGGCGAGCCCACACTCTGCTCAGGAGGAGGTCATACTGGACAGATGTATGGAGCCTAAACCTCCAAATATGACTCGAGTGTGTCTGACTGGCTTGTTTGAAGGACATACATTGTTTTATTCACCGTCATCTGTATTACAGATGGATACCATTTAGCTCATTTTCTCTGTCCGTCTTAATTTCACAACCAAGAAGACTTTTAAACCTGGAAACTTGGTGCATGTCGGATATTTAGACTCTAAAATGATACGATTTTCCGCCTCAAACATGTACAGCCAGACTATACTAAAGATACTTCAGCTCTGGTATTTGGTCATTTGACCCAGTGTATTAAATTGCTAATTTAGTAATTGATTAACCAATAAGAGTAACCAATAAAAAAAGTAAGTAAGTTTCCAAGCAGAAATGCCGCTGACCTACTGTACTAGAAAAACTACAAAGCAGTTTTAACACCATGAGGAGCTGAAGGGCAGAATACCGCTCTTCACTACACTTACTTCAGTACTTCACAAGCAACAAAGCAGCATTTAGCTTAGATTTCGCTACAGCGGAGCATTGAGCAGAAGCAAGAAAAGGCTGACATGGTGTCGGATAACCCAAGATGACAAACTCCAGAAAGAAAGCAAACACTCCTGTTATGCTTTCAGCTCGTTGCAACTGGAGCGCAGCATGTTAGACAGCTTCAATACAGACTGCAGACAATAGTGAGGGAGGATCCTCAGAGAGAAGAGCTAGAATGGCTGTAGTGGGAGGAGAGGTCGCGCTGAACACACACAAACATTACCAGGTACTCGATTTCATTTTCACAACATTTTCTCTAATCTGAACATCTTGAATGTGACCAGTGTGCCACACCCCTGTGTGGCACACTGGTCACTCAAACCATTATCAGGAATGAGAGCGCTGCGAGCTAATGTTCAGGCCACTGACTTATGTAACTGTCTTAATGAGTCTCATATGCCTGTTATTTTGGTCCTATCACTACTCGAATCCCATGGTACAGTACGATCACAGTACACAGAGTGCTCTTTGACCCATAAATCACAAGACTGAACTTAAAAACCCTACAGCTGGTAATTGTGCTACCTTTTTACACAGGGTGCTCATATAGTTGGGAAAAAAAGCTGTATGAGCGCCCTGTGAGGCCCCTCTGCACACAAGTATCACCGTTTAATTACTGAAGTAAGTAAGAATCCAGTAAAACTCCAGGGAAAGACACAAAACTGCAGAAAGTCACAGAATCATCAAATATGATTTGTGTTGACAGTTTGGGCTTCACGGTGCTGAAGCACTTCTGCTGCCACTCAAATGGAAAACATTATGTAATGCACGAATGCTTCTCACTCTTATCAGTGCAAAGGCAGCAGGCAGCACAGGACAGGAGCACAGGTGTTACTCCCAAGGAGAGAGCGGGGGATTTGCATGAGCCATTTTCCTGTCAAAACTCCTGCGGCAAGCTGGTCAGCCTGGACAAACCCCACCTGTCTCCCAGTCAAATGAAGCAGGAACAGGAAGTTAATGAAGAGATTACACATTTATATATAGATGCTTTGTCTTTGTAGTATAGGCCGGCTTGGAGCTAGTCAGATTTGACTGATTATTTAAATTAGCGTCTGATGTCTGCAATATCTCAAGGACCAATGAGAAGATATTTGAGCAGCATTTGTTGCTTTATGAACCACAACGTGAAAAACACCTGAAGCATTTCCAAAAGGAGGAATTTATCATCAACTGCTCCTCATAACAGAGAGAAAACTGCACTCTTATGTTTCCCATGTGATTATTCAGAGTGACAAAGCAAAACTCAGTGAAGTCAATCATATATCACGTAAAAAAAGAAACTCATTAGCTGAGCCGCAACTAAAGAGTAACTAAAGCAGCCTACAGGTTGTGGCTCTTCTTCTTTTGGACTCTTAAAACTGTTTCACAGTGGTCGCAGCTCAGGCCTTTGGTGTGGAGGCGCATCAGGATGAAAGGGGCTGTCTGTGAGGAGCTCGGCTGCCAAATACCAGCAGAGAAATGTAGCACCTCGCTGTAGAAAGAGCAGTGAGAACGTGACAGATGCTGAGGCTCCGGCCAGCACATACAGAGAGAAATTTGGTGAAATAGATCATCTGTTTCTGACGTGTTTTGCATCTCAAATGCAGGAAAGGTTCCTGAGAAGTGTATCCACGTGCCAGGCCATGAAATGTGGAAATCTAATTGTAGCTCGCCAGGCACTCAAAACACACACAGGAAGTTAAAAAGGTCGCTTCCCCCATTAACTGTCATCACGTTTTGAACCACACTTTCCTTGCTCCATCCTCAGTTGCACAACTTCCAAACATGCTTGCCTCATTTCCCATCAAACTGTCTGTTTCTCTGTAAATGTGCAAGTCCAGACTCACATGTGCAGATACATGAGGGTGGAAAAACTTCACTTAATAGAAAACGGCAATAAAATATATATAAAGGAAGACAGAA
The DNA here is from genome assembly GCF_001858045.2 of Oreochromis niloticus. Classification (NCBI taxonomy): domain Eukaryota; kingdom Metazoa; phylum Chordata; class Actinopteri; order Cichliformes; family Cichlidae; genus Oreochromis; species Oreochromis niloticus. Next base: position 17,005,936 of record NC_031977.2, read on the forward strand.
CTGTAGAGCAGCACTCATCTAAATAAAATCAACAAGATTTACATTCAGAGTGAAGGATGAAATTCCCCTAACGTCACACCTGAACTTAACATTATGAATATGTTAAGAGGATCTAAAATTATGAGTCTTTAGCCAGAACATATCATTTTTTAAAACTGAGTTATTCAGAGCAATGACACCTCTTTATCAGACTACAAACTGAGCAGCTGACTGACTCGCACACCTGCAGTTGTTCACCTGTGGTGACAACACCTGAGAACTGACGCTGTGAGACACTATGTCCACAAGGCTGTAGAAGATGTTGGGTGAACATCTGTGTCGGTGGCTACAGTCATTTTGTTTTCGTCTGTACAAATCTTTGGTGTGACGCATCAAACTCACAGTAATCGTCTTCTTCTTCTGCGCAGTCTTGTGGAAATATTCCCGTCTGAGCGGCTGCTGCAGTCCTCACAGTGCGCCTTTCTGTTTCTTCAACGCGACTCGCCACCGATACAAAACTGCGGTTTAGAGTAGGACACGCAGCGTTTATTTCCACCGCAGGCTGGCTGTGAACTGAGTCCTCCTCCTCTGCCGAGCAGACCTGTGTCGTGTGTCTCTGCCTCCCAGCCCTGCCTCTTTACAGCCGTGCCATTCAGTGCGCCACTGGATTCAAGCGAGCACGAAAAGTGGCACGAGCACGCCCTCTGCTGGCAGCAGCAAATCTCACAGTTTCGTTAAGCATCAATTTAGATCCAAGTTCAGCAGGGGCAGCAGGTGGTGCTGTGTGCTGGCACCAGCCACCTTCTAGCAAGAAGGTCCAGGGTGGAGAGTTTCAGTGTCGGCTGTGGGTGTTCTCCCCGTGTCTGCGTGGGTTCACTGGAGGGTAACTCTTCCTGTTAACAAATATTTATTCATCGAATCACACACATGAGAAATCTTTGTGGTCAGGCTGGGATTCAGTGCTGTAAACAACGTCTGAAAATTAGCATACTTCCATCTATACAGAGTGTAAATGCATTTAATGTTCACTCAGCTCTCAGCGGTGTCTCCAGATCTGTGGACTTGTGTTAGGTGCACAGTCACAGCAGGCTCACTGAAACATGGTTATATGAATATGAATGATATCACAGTAAAAAACAAATAAATGTTGACTTTTTTTTATTGTATTAACCTTTGTTGTTGTTGAATCTGTGGTGTTCTGTATAAGAGCAAACCAAAGACCAGCAGCCCCCCCCCCCCCCAAAAAAAATCTGTGGATACAAGAAGTTGATATTTACAACTTATAAATAAACAATAAATAAAATATGTTAAAATTTAGATCTCACCTCATCTCACCTGACTATCATCATATTACAAATATTCTGGCCATCAGCAAAATAAGAAGCATTAAATTGGCATAGTTAAAAAAAAAATGCTGTGTTAGTAGCAGAAGTGATTGTTTTATTAAAAAGAAAACATGTATGAGAAAGTATGGCAACTAAAAGTCTCCACCACTTACAAACGACACATGTCACAGCTTAGGGTGACTAAGGGTGTGGTGGAAAGGGAGAAGCTTCATTTAGAAAGAACAGCATCAGTTACTGGACATTTAAAAGGTACCCGAGGATTTTTGTCAATGTAATTTCTCTGTTTAATTCAAGTAAATGGCTCATTTATGATATATATCAGCTAACCGAGCACCAGAGGTGAGAACACTACACAGAGCTCAGAGATCCTACATAGACAGAAAAGGATTTACCAAACCCTTCAAAGCAAATGTCTGGACTTTTTTCAGGTAACTTTCGTGAGTCATTACTGACTGACATATATGATACGTGACTACCCTATTTATATACAGGAAATTGTTAAAGGGGGGGGGGGGTTTAAAAAAGTAAGTCATAGCATGAGCGGCACACTTTATGGAAAATAAAGTTATAGCACAGTCTAGTAAAATGAATTTCTTCAAGCAAGAACTTATTATCACGCAGTGCCCACAGCTGCAGCAAGACAGGAGAAAAGAAAGAAGATAAATAGAATAAATCTGCAATCTTTGACTCATAAAAGAATCAGTACAGAAAGGGAGGGTGCTTCTAAATTCACTTCATGCTCAATACCAGCTGCAAGTGTTTATTACATTGTTTAACTGCAGATGGCAGACCAACCATCCAAACCTGCAATGCTTTATGTTCCAGAGTCTGGAATGTCTTTGAACACTTTCCTTTCAACAAGTTTAGTTAGTAATTTATTTTTTAGTTTATCACTTTCTGCTGGTAACCCACTTTCTCTTTTACTGCTCAATCTAGCACTTCTTGTTTTGCTGATAGACAAAATATGTTAAATATGCTGTCAGGTGTGATGTAAATCTATCTTTCTATTCTTATTGGTTCTGGAAGAAAGCATCATGTCACCCAGTTATTCCTGGAAGAACAGTTAATTCCAGGAATGGCTGGCCTACCGAAATTACTCCAACAACTCATCCAAGTTGTCACCAAAAAAAAAAAAAACCCTTAAAAAAACAACACAGAGCAACATCTAAAGAAGTGCAGGCCTCACTTGTCTTCACAAGTCAGAAAATCATGAAGTCAGAGTTCATGATTCTACTGACCAAAAAGAAGATGAAGGCTCATTTTAAATGTGCAAAAAAAAAAACAAAACCCAAACAAACCATCTGAATGATCCCCAAGGATGACTTGCTATAATTGATGGGTCAATGAATTCTGCTCTCAGAAAATCCTTAAGAAGAATGTCCGGCCATCAGTTTGTGCCCTGAAGCTCAAGCGCACTTTGGTTATGCAAGGACAATGGCCCAAAAAACAACAGACATTTTTATGGTATTTTCATTTTAATGGAGAGAGACTATGAAAGAAAAATCCTTAAAAGCAAATTACATTCAAATGACTGGCCCTAGGGGTCAGTTCATTTATCTATGAAACTGAAAAAAAAGTTGTTCACGAGGCTCATAAAACTATTAATGATCCATCCAATATCCTTTTTCCAGAGTTCTTACCCTTATGGAGCCCAAAAGGTTGATTCTGTTCATCTGGATGTTTCAGTGAGAGAAATACTTCATCACTCATCCAAGTGATTTCTTCAGTCTCAGCTGACTACACCTTTCTCATGGTCATCCTCACATCATGAGGTAAAATCTTGTATAGTGCTCCAGACTGAGGGTGTTTGATGATCATTTTATATTTCATCCATTTCTGAATAATCGCACCAACAGCGGTCTCCTTCTCACCAAGCTTTTTGCTGAGGGTCTTGTAGCCGCTTCCCGCCTTGTGCAGGTCTACAATCTTGTCTCTGGCACTGATGGTGGAGAGTTTGGAAGGTTTCTAGAGTTCTGGCTGGGTTGTAGGGGATCAAATAGTTACTTCACTCAATGAAATGCCAATCAATCCATAACTTTTATATAATGTGGGTTTTTTCCCCTTTTTTTTGGTTGATATTCTGTCTCTCGGCATTGAAATGATGCTGCCATAAATATTAGCGACTGTTCATTTCTTTGCATATGAACAAACTTACAAATTCAGCAGGAGATCAAATAATCATTTCCCTGACTGAATTTGTTTTTCTGTCAGATTTGGAGAAACTTGACTTCGGTGCTGTGTCTGGTGAGTATGGGTGTATTGTAAAGCATAATTTAACTTTTTAAAATGTGAAGTATTATAGATTGATACAAAATAATATTGTTTGTGGTTTTGGATTGCGTTATCAGCAGTACTCCAAAGTGTCCACAAGAGGTCTCTCAGGTCCACAATAACAAATCATAAAAGGTTGCATACAGCAGAAAACACATCTGGTAAAAGTGTATAGAATGGTTTTATAGTGGGCCACTAGGCCTACTTCGTATTGAGAAATGCCCACTAGAAGAATGGCCACCAGGGCAAAACAATGGTTTTGACTTAAGCAGCATTAACCTCGACCCCTGAGTTTGATGACTGAGGTTGACCGATAAAATTAATTCATTTAGAGTGCTAAAAGAATTAATTAAATACACCAGAGGTCAGTAACACTGTGAGTCTGAGTCCAGACCCACAAGCTGTCCCATACAGACACGGACCCACAACCAAAACAGATTTAAAACCTGATGGGCGCTTCTATTTTAATTAGTGCAGTTTTTCTGCTCAAAAACACATTTTCAAGAAAATGATAAAAGGAATCTTGAGTCTATGTAAACCTGTTTAGAGCAGATGGTTTACTTTATTTTTACAAACATATAAACTTCATAGAAAAAGTAATGAAATTTATATTTGGGCAATCAGTTCTTTGCTGTCGCACTTCTTCCTGGCAATAAAACTTATGCTATTGGAAAGTGTTGGGTCTGCGCTTCCACAGGCCCTGCTGCTTTAGAGACTTATTCCCGTTAACAAAGCAACACGAACAGCTCAACCGGTTTTTCACATGCTAGCAAGGGAAGGATCTCAGAGCAGCCAGCCCTTCTGCCCTCAGTGTCAGACCACTTCGAAGAACCATCACCCCACAGCAGCCTTTTATTTCTGTGACACACAGTTTACACAAACACCCATTATAAAAAACCCTATGGTTATAAAAAATATGGCACTGTGTGTGTGTGTGTGTGTGTGTGTGTGTTTGGGGGTGCATTTGTGTGACCTCCTGTTCACCAAAAGGGTCATAAAGGCAGGAAGTTTACTAAACAAGAAAACAGAACCTTCACCTGGGATGTGCCTATAATAAAACACTATAGCCTCCCCCACCATTCAACAGGCTGGGGAGGGGGTCAGAAACAAAGGAATGTCTTTGATCATACAGTTTGAACTAAGACTTACAGATTTAAGTACAAGAATGGCAACATTTAACAATTTAACTCTAACAGAAAGTCTGTTTATTTTCCCTTAAATGGGGCCATGTTTGTAAGGAAAATGTATTCATGCGTTGAGCGGCAGAGGTGAGTATGTAGATTATGCCCATAAAAAATTGCCAGATCTTCTTTGCCAGTGCCAAACAGCTTGGCCGTTTCTCAATGCTCAAGTACGCGAGTACGTACTTGCGTTCTCGGTGAGTACGTACTCGCCGAGAACGCACGGGAGTACGTACCCGCCGAGAACGCGAGCACGGACTCGCGATATGTACAATTGGAACACCTGCGTACGTGATGATGTCACAGGTCCGGAGTTTTTACTGCCGTCCCCTCTTAATTTAACTGTGAGTAACATGTTATGAAGCTTAACTTTAATCACAGCCAAACCGGTTTACTCAGGAACAAATAAAACACTGAAATAAACCAAACATTAACATTTAGAAGTGATCTAAGTGACTTATATATCATTTTTAACCTCAGTAGTGAAACCTCTATTAATAAAAATAGTGTACATGTACATACGTGTACATACCTTAATAAAAACAAGCAGGTGAGATGTTAGAACGCTTTTATTTCTATTTTTGTGGACACTCAATACTATAGACAGCTGCTGGGGTTTCTTTAACCTGAGTAGTGAGAAGACCGCGAGCGGTGGGGGGGTTGAAAACGATGTGCCGGGAGTCCGCTGTTGAGTTTTGGACGAAATGCATTCTGGGATATTTAGCTGTACCAAGTCCACACCGATGCATGCTCGATAAAACGGGCGGAGCGAGAACACATCTGGGACTTTTTCGCGTTCTCGGCTTGATGCGTACTTCGAATTGGAACAGTACTTGGTCTCCGACTGATGACGTATCACGAGTACACGAGAACGCAAGTACGCACAAGTACGCATATTGAGAAACGCCCTTTATTCTGCTATTGACTCTTGTTTTTAGCTTCAGGTACCCCAGGTGCTTACAATCCAGTGCCTGATTGGTGCCTACTTAGTGGCCGTTTATCAATGCCCAAGTACGCGAGTACGTACTCGCGTGCTCGGTGAGTACGTACTCGCCGAGAACGCACGGGAGTACGTACCCGCCGAGAACGCGAGCACGGACTCGTGGGATGTTTCTCAATTCTCAAGTACGCGAGCACGGACCTGTGATTTGTACAGTCGGAACACCTGCGTACGTGATGATGTCACAGGTCCGGAGGTTTTACTGCCGTCCCCTCCTAATTTAACTGTGAGTAACATGTTATGAAGCTTAACTTTAATCACAGCCAAACCGGTTTACTCAGGAACAAATAAAACACTGAAATGAACCAAACATTAACATTTAGAAGTGATCTAAGTGACTTATATATCATTTTTAACCTCAGTAGTGAAACCTCTATTAATAAAAATAGTGTACATGTACATACGTGTACATACCTTAATAAAAACAAGCAGGTGAGATGTTAGAACGCTTTTATTTCTATTCTAGTGGACACTCAATACTATAGACAGCTGCTGGGGTTTCTTTAACCTGAGTAGAGAGAAGTCCGCGAGCGGGGGGGGGGGACGATGTGCCGGGAGTCCGCTGTTGAGTTTTGGACGAAATGCATTCTGGGATATATAGCTGTCCCAAGTCTACACTGATGCATGCTCGATAAAACGGGCGGATCGAGAACACATCCGGGACTTTTTCGCGTTCTCGGCGTGATGCGTACTTCGAATTGGAACAGTACTTGGTCTCCGACTGATGACGTTTCACGAGTACACGAGAACGCAAGTACGCACAAGTACGCATATTGATAAACGCCCAGTATCTCCTGTGAGCATGGACCCTGGTGCAGCGATCATATGCTCCAAGCATGCTGCATTTAACTGATGTGGATAGGGTCCGTGCTATAGGGCATCTTTAAACTTGACACCACAAGAACATGACACCACAAGACCGTTTCCACACACTGTCTGCATTTAGAAACCGTAAGCAGTCTGCTACAGATTTGCAGTCAAAGTTTGCAGGATGATTTTGCCAATGGTGCTCTGCCCAGACCATCAGGCCCATAAGCACTGACATCAGCGACATGCGCACTAAGCATGAGCATGTGGAGAAATGTTATGTTTAGCAATGAATGCAGACTCTGCCTTTAGCAGCTGGATTGTAGGATCAAAGTCTGGGGAAGACACAGACACTATGCTGATTGATGCATCGATAGGACAGCTTTTGCAGAGCTTGTCCCTACGCAGAGAGATATCGAGATTGGATTCTGCAACAAGTGGCATCCCATATGTCCACAGTCATCAACCACGTCACCTACATGGATGACATCAAGCTGTGAACGAGACATCGATTCACTGACCCACACCACCAGGATCTACAGCAACGACATTGGCATGTCAATCAGACTGGTGAAGTGTAGTTTGATAGTATCAACGAGAGGGAAGGTAGTCAGAACTGAGAGGATTTTACTACCAGGAGGCAACAATTGAGACACTGAGGACAGCTACATGTACCTGGGAATCCCACAGGCAAATGGGAATCTTGAAGAGACTGCAACCACCAAATACCTGCAGAGGGTAAGGCAAGTCCTGAGGACTCAGCTGAATGGGAAGAACTGGGTGATCAGTACCTGTGATCAGATGCCAGGGATTAGATACCCTGTTGGGATACACCCTGAGAGTGTACGCAAAGCAAAAGGAAGGAGGCCAAGGACTAGTGAGTGTCAGAACCGCTGTCGAGGATGAGACAACAGACATCTATGAGTACATCAGGAAGGTTGCCACTAATGACTGCATGCTTAGTGAATAACTCTGGCAGCAGAAACCAGAGAAACGGAGAAAGAGGAGGATCAAGGAGAAGAACCATCATTTAAGGACAGGGCCCTACATGGTATGTACCGCCATCAGATAGAAAAAGTTGATGACATCCAGAAATCCCACCAGGGGCTGGACAAAGCTGGACTGAAAGACAGCACACAGGCACTAATCTTGGCAGCACAGCGAAATGCTCTGAGCACAAGATCCATAGAGGCTGGGGTCTACCAGCCTCGATGGTAGACCCCGGGTGCAGGCTGTGTAAAGATGCCCCTGAGAAAATCCAGCACGTAAAGGTTGGGTGAAAGATGCTAGCAGGCAGGAAACACCATAACCAAGTGGCCGGCATATTATACAAGGACATCTGTGCTGAGTATGGCCTGGAAGTCGTAGGGTGGTCGATAATGACCGAGCTAAGGTCCTGTGAGACTTCCAGATACAGATGGACAAAACGGTGGTGCCTGGCCAACCGGACATAGTGGAGAGTGGAGAGAAGCAGAAAAAGACTTCCGTAGTGATAGACGTAGCGATACCGAATGACAGCACCATCAGGAAGAAGGAACACCAGAAGCTTGAGAAGTACCAAGGGCTCAGAGAAGAGCTCAAGAAGATGTGGAGGGTGAACGTAACATTGGTCCCAGTGGTAATCGGAGCACTATTTCCCACTTCAGTGTGCAGCTCTCTTATTCCAGCCACAGGGTGCCCAGCATTCCCAGGCTTGCACTCTTAATGACTGAAGGAGTGGAGCCGTCACGGTGCACGCACTCAGAGCATGACTCATGACCAAAACATATTATATCCAGTAAGTAAGATCAACTCAGTTTATAGTGTCATTTACTGCTTATATCATTAAGGGCAATAAAGAGTACTGAGTGATATTATGGTGGGGATTTATTTATTTCTGTTTTTTTTTTATGTAATTAAAACATAAATACCACCCTCATGGGTATACAGTAAGCTCGAAGATCAGACGACAGCAAGTTAAGTCTAAAGTCAACTCTTTTAGTCTGACACAGTACTTCTTTCTTATCTTTTGCTTAGTTTGTCATTCAAATGATAAAGTGTTTCTGATCTATATGGTAAACATAATAAACATCAAATAAAATTGTATTGGCTAACTACAGACCTATCTCCAAGTTGTCCTTTATGTCTAAAATCTTAGAGAAAATTGTACATTGCCAATTGATGGATTTTTTAAATGAGAATGGTATCCTGGAGGTCTTTCAATCAGGTTTTAAAAACTTTCATAGCACAGAGTCAGCACTCTTAAAGGTTTTTAATGATATCCTCCTTACCTGTGACTCTGGTAATCATGTTGTTCTTGTCCTCCTTGACCTAACAGCTGCCTTTGACACTGTAGACCACAACATTTTACTGTCTCGCTTGCACCATCTTGCAGGCATTCGTGGTACTGCTTTGAAATGGTTTAGGTCTTATCTTTGTGACAGAACTTTAAGTGTTAATTTTTTAGGGTATGAGTCTTCCTCTGCCACTTTTCAGTCTGGGGTCCCGCAGGGCTCAATTTTAGGGCCTCTGCCCCTGGGAACCATCCTCAGAAGGCATGGAATATCCTTCCACTGCTATGCTGACGACTGTCAGATTTATCTGCTTCTGAAGCAGAAAGAGGCCTTCTCTATTAAGCCACTTCTAGCATGTCTAGAAGACATTAAATCTTGGATGTCCCTAAACTTTCTAAGGTGTAATTCAAGCAAAACTGAGGTGATTCTGTTTGGTCCTAGTGGACCTTGTGAACCCTCTGCTATTGATTTGGGACCCCTGGCAGAGTATTTTAAATCTGTTGTTACAAACCTGGGTTTTAAGATGGACAGTGATTTTAAATTAGACAGTCAAATTAGGGCTACTGTCAAGTCCAGTTTTTATCATTTAAGGCGCTTGGCAAAGATAAGACCTATTTTATCCAGGCCGCATCTTGAAACGGTAATCCATGCTTTTATTTCATGTCGTCTAGATTACTGTAATGCACTGTATTGTGGAGTTAGTCAGCATCTTCTCTCTCGTCTGCAGCTGGTCCAGAATTCTGCTGCACGACTTTTAACCAAAACTCGTAAAAGAGAGCACATAACTCCCATCCTGGCTTCACTCCATTGGCTGCCTGTATATCTTAGAGTTCATTTTAAAATCCTCATGTTTGTGTTTAAATGTTTAAACGGTCTTGCCCCAACTTACCTCTCTGAGCTTCTGCATCCTTACTCACCCCCCAGGTCTCTCAGGTCAGCTGACAAGCTGCTCCTGGAGGTACCCAGGTCCAAGAGGAAGCTCAGAGGGGACAGGGCCTTCTCTATTGCTGCTCCTAATCTGTGGAACAATCTGCCCCAGCACATTAGAGAGGCCCCTTCACTGTTCACTTTTAAAACACGTCTTAAAACCCATTTTTACTCCTTGGCATATGACACAGTCTGACCCTGATTTTATTGTTTTGATCTAATGTGCTGATTTTATTGTTTTAAATGTAATTCTGATCATCATTTTTTATACTATTTTATTATATGTCATTTTAATAATCATTTTTATATATATATATTTTATTTATTTTTTATATTATTATTTTTCTTATTTTTTAACATGTTCAATGTATCATTTTGGCATGTCAAGTGTACAGCACTTTGTGTTCAGCTGGGGGCTGATCTGAAAGTGCTATATAAATAAATTGCTTGCTTGCTTGCTAAAAGTCAAATATTTAAAGTCTATCATCAACTGTTTACGTGCTACAGTTCATCCTGTATAATATTATTTATTCACTTTTTAAAACATATATGAGCCTGAAGTTTTTCCTTTAGCTCTAGCTCATGTGAGAAAGAAACTTTTCACAGAACTCTGTGCTCTGTAACAAGGTAAAAGAAACACTGACTAATGGTCAAATTTGCTAATAAAATAATGCTGACAACCTACTGACCACCTTTCATGTGTACTTTCAGTTATCTCCTAAAAGTAGGAAAAGTTGATTTCAATCAATAAGAGACCCTCTGACTGAACTGTGCTTTATTTTAGGTCCCCTTCAGATATGCGTTCAAAAAGGATAACATGCTAAATGAAATATAACTCTCCAAATGATCCTATAATTGACTCTTGCACACAGGATGTGGGGAAGAAAAGTATTTAAACTTCATGATTTTGTGAGTTTGAAAACACATAACATTGTGTGCTAAAATCCTTCAATTCAGAGCCTGGAGACATGCTTACAGCTGAGTTTTACTAAAGACATTGCCCATATTAGGAAAGAGACATGTGTTTGGCTTCACTGATTATGTAATTTTCTGGCCCTCTTTCAATGTGACAAATCAAATACAGTCCACTCCCAGAGCTGCAGACATTTCACAACTCAGAAACCACAACCGAAAATTTTTTTGCTTCATTCATTTAATTAAGCACTTTGTATAAAATATGATCCACTTTCTCTGACTTTCATTATCTGCAGTATGTTATATGTAAACAAGGAAAGCTTTCCCCTCATAGACATAGAAGTACACCTGATCATTTTATCACAGCTGTGGTAATGTAAGCCACAGCTGTGGGCCAAACAACATGCTAACATGTGAAAAGGAGAATCCACGTCTTCATATATAGAGTGCACAATGGTTCTAGTGTTCACAAACACAACATTTGTTGAGCTCTGTTCATGGCTGAGACAGTTTATCAAGTAAATATCTGCTTATGCTTCTTTATTTAACCCCTTAGCAGTGTTGTGTATTACAAGTCAACATCTGCAAGTACTGGAACTGCTCGTTTTGTGCGTTAACACCAGGAGTGTGACGCGCACATGCATTTTCATTTTATGGATTTTTCCCAAAATTTAAATACATTTAAGCAAAATCTGTGTGGAAACAATGATTGAAAGCATCAGCAGTGATGCTAGAAAACCTAAAACAGTTTAGGTTTTGTATGAACCTCCATATAAATGACCACATAAACGCAGAGTGTAGAGGTAGTAACTATAAATGACACTGTTCTTTATGAGATTGTGAGAAAATATTTAATGGCATATGACGCTGTAGGACACTGATTTTATTGATTTTATTGTTTTTAATCGTAATTATAATTTTATACTTTTTTATTTTGCGCTATTTGTGCTCATTTTATTATTATTTGTTTATTTATTTTGCGTAAATCTTTTTTTTTTTAACTTATTCATGTGTCATTTTTGGCATGCCAAGTGTACAGAAGTTTGTGTTCAGCTGTGTTGTTCTGAAAGTGCTATATAAATAAATTGCTTACTTGCATGCAAAAGAAAAGAAAAGATGCATTTGTTTTTAAATTACACAGACTTATTTTGCAGTTGTGGGTAGTCAACTCCCAAAGACCCATTTTGAGCCATGATAAACCCTGAAAACTCAGTTGTGCACATTTTTATTGTCACCGTTTCCAACTAAAAAGCTTCCTCTTGCTTCTTTCTGGGGATAAAGCCAAACTATTGCACTGGTTCAGCAATTTGAATCCAGTGTCCACATGAGAAGCTACTGGATATTGAAGGATTCCCTGTGCCTCACGGTTGAGCAGCATCCCGACTCTCTCATATCTTTTGCAGCTGTCTTTTTTAGCCTCTTATTTTCTCACCTTTTTCACTTTTCTGTTTATTGCACGCTCTCAGATGTGACTACAGGGAAGCTCTCTGTCCATATCTCTTCCTGCTGTACTGCCCTCCGATGACTTCTTTGCCCTTCTCTCAATCTTTTCTATCCTTTCTTCACATCTTTCAAACCTATATCACTTTTTCACACCTCCTGATATAAAACTCCAGTGTTGTTCTCGTTCTACATAAATCTCAGCTTTTTTCACCTCCTCTGCTATAGTCCATCCTTTCTCCCTTTTACCAGGATAAAAATCTGATTCTTAACACTTTGATTTAATGTGGGATGAATTGTTCTCCCAAACGCTGCCAAAAGCCAGGTTTTACTGATAAATCTTTGTTTGATGGGGGGACTTTAAATGTTTTCTTCTCTCTGCTCCTTTTCATTTTATAATGACCTTATTTATTTTATCCTGCAGTCAAGTCAGGCGTGCATGCTGTTTGTGAGGCAAAGCAGAGGGAAAGTCGGGATTACAAATACACAAGGGGCTGATTAGACAATGAGACACAGGAGAGCGCAAAAGTAAAGATGAAAGCCAAACTAAACCAAACCAACCAAACCAAACTTTTTCCACTGCTTGGTGAGTAGTTGGCATCCTGCATGCAAACTGCAGGTGACCATGGCAATCTGATTGCAGCCAAAGCAATCACAATCAGTGTTGGTCAAGTTACTTGAAAAAAGTAATCAGTAACTAATCCTGATTATTTTCCCCCAAAGTAATCCTGTTACTTTACTGATTACTTATTTTCAAAAGTAATTAGTTACTTAGTTACTTTTAAAAAACACGATTTACAACCTGAATAGGTGATGAAGCAATAGATCTTTCAGCCCAATTTTACTTTTTCTGCATAATCCATCATATAAAATGTAATCAAATGAAAAAGTCTCTTTTAAAAACTAGCTTTATTAGTTTTAATCTTTTAACTTTATGCATCAAGCAAAAATTAAAAATTAAAAATTTCGCATTCCCGTGGCAGCGTACTCGGTGCTTGCTTGGAAGTTCAGGCGTTTTTCCGCTGTAAAAAAAAGTTTTCTTCCCACGCAGTGTACAGCAGATGCTAATGTTTTTGTCACTTTTTACGGAATCAAACTCAAAGTAAGGTCAGTACTTCCACGCTTTAAACGCTGCATGGTGATACTCTCTCGCGCACTCCTTATATTATCCATTTTTGATCTGCACACAGCTGTTGCCACTAACGCCGCACTGTCATTGTAATGAGACACTCGTGCAAACGAAATCACGGTGGATTAGTACCACAGTACCGGAGCATGCTTACAGGAAAGTAACAGTAATCTAATTACCTTTTTTGCAATAGTAATCCCTTACTTTACTCGTTACTTGAAAAAAGTAATCAGACTATGCGGTGTTGCCCATCTCTGGTCCACATACAGAAAGTATCATAGAAAGATTTAAGGTATCGTGCCACATTTGACCTCCAACCTCTTGTTCATTAATTACTAAATTAAGAGTCAAAGTGAAAGACAAATTTGAATCTTTGTTACTTACTACTGTTGTTTGGAATAGATAGGAATATAGGGAATTATATATTTTTATTTAAAGACAGCGTTGTCAAGAGAAAGAGAATGACCTGCCTAGTTAATAGGAAATATACTTTACTATAATATATAATAAGCTCAAGTTATTCATGTACTTTATTATTAAACATTTAAACAATGAAATGAATGTTACACATGTAGTATATCTGCATATCTGTATAAATAAAAAAGAATGTCAAGTATAGTAAAGTGGATTTCATCAGGACAAAATAAAAGCTCTTGCTCTTGTTTTTATTTCAATACAAATTTCTTTAAGGAAAAACAAAGGAAATAAATAAATACAAAACATCACACTGTTGCCCTTTAATTATTTTTAAAAACCTGACATCTGTGCAGACCACAACTAGACAGATAAGCACATCGGATTCAGATTTGATTTAAACTAACATCAGTCAGTCTCTAGAAGTCTAAAAAGTCTGTTTCTACCATTAAACATCCAATATACTCAACTTCCCAGAAAGTTTTGACTTGAATATGATGGAACTAAAAAAGCTTGATTTTCATCACTGACTGAGAATACTGGATCTGTCTCCCAGCCTGGCTGTCCTGATTATAATGATGTATAAACCTTCAGCTGAGAAACAGATGCCAAAAGCCAAGAAGACCATAGAATTGTGCTCATTTAGCTGTCAGTAGACAACATGAAGAGAGCTGATACTGAGATGTCTTTATTTCCTCGATGCCTTGTTGGCATGTTGAATGAGTTATTGCCTTCCTTGTGTAATGTTTACAAGTTTTAATTTTTTTTGACTTTGTGAAATTCCCTCCCCTCTGTGGTGAGAAATAACTTTGCTATTGCAGAGCAAATTATTCAACAATATAATACCTTCGTGGCAAGGTCACCTGCGGCATGTGAAATCCATTTTCATGTTATTTAATGTACCTCGGTACAATGACAGTCCTGTAATGAAGTGCCTAATTTAAAAATTTAAGTATGTATATTATGCACACACACAAACACACATGCAGCTATTACCCATTTCTTGTTTTTATACCTAAGATGAATTATTGTTGAATGAAGACATTTTTCAAACACATGTAAAATGTGGCCAATTGTGTTTATTGGGTAAACGAAAAGGTAGAAGGGGGGAAAAGAGGTAAAAAGAAAAAGGTGGCACCTAAGGCAGGAGAGATTTGAAGGACACTCCCACACAGGCCCCTTCAGGAGGAGGCCCTGCTAGGGCCGTAACAAGAAGGAAAGAGAGAGAGGAGAGAAAACCCCAACAATCCCCTCTGAGCAAGCACCAGGCGACAGTGGATAGGAAAAACTCCTTTTAAAGTGAAAGAAACCTAAAGGAGAAACCTATGGCAGAACCAGGCTCAGGAGGGGGCAGTCAACTGCCGGGACTGGTCGGGGGGTGAGGGTGAAAAAAGAAAAAGGAGGGAGGGGAAGGGGGAAATTAAGATGGAATAGAGGTGGAGGAAGACGAGGTTACATCAGGTGAGAAGCAGCAGTGTCCCTCCTCCAGAACCAGTGGAAGCGTTTTTTCTTCTTTTTCAGACACTGTTCAACGAGCACTTTTTTCTCAATGATGAGGGTTTTCAGCTCATCCATTGTTTCTGTGTTTTCTTTCTCAAGTTTGTTGCATCTTTTCTCCATGTCTTCTAATTGTTCTTGTTTTTCTTTAAGCTTGTCTTTCAGTTCTTTAACTGTTGCCTCCTCTGTTCTCTTTGCATTGTGCACATCTGTATTTCTTTGTTCTACTTTCTTGTGCATGTCTTCCAGCTGCTGGTTTCTCTTCTGTATTTCTTGAAGTTTACACTGCAGGTCTTCATGTGTTTTCTGTTGTTCTTGCTTTTGCGCCTGGATTTCAGTGTTTTTGTACTTCAAGTTCTTAGAAAGTTCCTCAAGTTCGGTATTTTTTCTCAGCATTTCATTAATGCTACTCTGCATCGCTGAGCATTGTTTTTCCATTTTTTTCTTTTCCCCTTCCAGTACAGTTGTTTTGTACCTCGTTTCATTATACAATTCTTGGAGTGCTTGATTTTTCCTCTGAAGAATAAGTTTTTCTTCTTCCTGTTGTATTTTCTGTTGGTCTTTTTCTTGAAGCAGCTCTTTATTTCCGTGCACGTTTTTATCAAGCCTGATTTGGAGCAATCTGTGTTTTTCCTCCATCTCGTCAAGCTTGGAGTCCATTTCTTTCTGTTTCATTTCCATTTGCTTCTTGTCTTGAAGCAACTGTTGATTTTTGTGGAGAGTTTTGTCATGCTTCACCTGCAGCACTTTGTATTTTTCCTCCATGGCTTGGAGTTTGCTCTGCAAGTCTCTCTGCTCTACGGGCTGTTGTTTCTTGTCTTGGAGGATCTCTTTATTTCTTTCCAGAGCTTCATCGAGCATTACTTGCAAGCCTTCATTTTGTTTCTCGATGTTCCTCAGCTTGCAATCCATTTCTTCCTGATGTATTTTCTGTTGGTCTTTCTCGTGAAGCATCTCTTTATTTTTGAGCAGTGTTTCCTCAAGAGTTATTTGGAGCATTTTCATTTTTTCCTCCAAGACTTCAAGCTTGGAGTTCGTTTCTTTCTCAAGCATTTCTTGTTGCTCTCTCTCTTGAATGAACTCTTTATTTCTCTGCACTGTTTTATCAAGCCTGATTTGGAGCAATCTGTGTTTTTCCTCCATCTCTTCAAGCTCGGAGTCCATTTCTTTCTGTTTCATTTCCATTTGCTTCTTGTCTTGAAGCAACTGTTGATTTTTGTGCAGAGTTTTATTATACTTTACCTGCTGCGCTTTGTATTTTTCCTCCATGCCTTGGAGTTTGCTCTGCATGTCTCTCTGCTCGGCCTGTTGTTTCTCTTCTTGGTGGATTTCTTTAAGTTTTTCCAGAGCTTGGTCAAGCTTTTCTTGGAGCTCCTGATTCTTCTTGACCATATTTTCCTCTTTTATGCTCTCTTTTTTCTCCTTTTGGAGCAGATCTTTATTTTTTTCCAGAGCTTCATCAAGCTTTTCTTGGAGCTCCTGATTCTTATCTTGGAGAGCCCATTGTTTCTCCTCAATAATACCTTCTTTTTCTTGAAGCTGGTAGGATAATTTTTCTAATTCAACACTCTTTCTCTCATTTTCTTCCGTCAGGATCTTAATCTTCTCTCTGTTCATGCGATTTTCATTCTCCATTTCTTCTAATCACTTTTCCTCTAATTCTACTTGTTCGTCCCAAGGAAGAGAGCTGATATAAGGGTCTAGGGACTCATACCATGGAATAGAGCTGGGGTCAACTTCTTGTCTTTCTTGCTCTTTCTGAGACATGTTGGAGTCTGTTTACCGTGACTATGAAAAGGATCCAAATGTTTCAAAATGCTTTACTGGTGAACGTTTGAATGCTGCTAACATAAGTGCTGCAAATAACGGACTAAAAGTTGTACATCATAAAGTTTCCACCCCTGTTATTTTTGTAAAAAAAAAAAGAAAAAGGAAAAGTGTTATTGCAATAACATAAAAAGTGAGTAAAGAAAGTAAGTAAAAGTACAATTTTATTTATATAGCACCTTTCAAGACGAATTAATTTTGTTTGAGTTGTATTGGTAACTCGTTGAAGTGTTACTGGGTATCATAACCAGACAGTTTGCGCATACAGTGAGTGAAAGCATTGGGTGGACTGAATCAGGCTAAATTAAATCGATAGAACTGAGTGGAGTTCTATCGATTGTATTGATCAGACAGTTAGAACAACAACTAAAAGAAACTTTGATTAATCTGAAAGGAACAAATGTAGGTTAACTGGTAGCTGATACAAATCAGGATTTAAAACCATATTTTGTTTGTTTTTCTGTTTGACTCCTTGTTTTGTTTAATATTGCAATTTATATGATAGTATTATGGGTTTATTAAACTTTTCGATGTGCAAATGTTGGAAAATGAAATATCACAGCTGGAAATCAATGAAAGTGGAAATTAAAAAGAAGTTCTGTCCAATATTTCAGTCTTTCCATGTTCTGTGCAAAATATTTTGGTTCATGTGCAATATCTTGGTCCAAGTAGAACTACCATCTCCACCCTAAATGACCATAGCCCCTCCACCCTTATTTATTACATTATATAACTGCCCTTGTATACAGACCCACAATGTTTCTGTTTCAATATTTCTTACACATACACCATGTATATAGTTTCACTCACATATATGTATACATATACATTGCTTTTTATTTTATTTTATTTATTTATTTCCCCCCTTTTTTGTATATTGGTTTCTCTTCTTCTTACTTTTGCACCTTTGTGGTCAAGCTACCCAATTTCGCTGTGCAAGAAACTGCACAATGACAATAAAAAGCTCTAAGTCTAAGTCTTTTCCTCATTAATGCACATCATAGATAACTATGTAATGTGTCTGTTGCACACTTTGTATGTCAGGAATAACCATAAATGTGTCGTCTTACAAACGGCTGTATCAGGTCTTTGCATCCACAATAAGTGAGGATAACAGGACTCCTGGAAAGCAAAAAAAATCTGGTTCTTGTTTCTAAGACAGTCACCTTTAGTTTCACCCTGAGTGATGTTGGATTGTTGCAGACAAACCTGATTATGTTTCCCACTGGGTTTTAATCTTCAGAGGCAACACAGAGTAAAGAGAAGCATTGTTATTTCAGTTTAACTTTAGTCTCAGTTTAGTTTTATCCCCTTGTAAATTTGATGAGAGCCAAATTGAGGACACAAACTCAGAAAATGCCATGGTGGCTTACAAACACATGTCACAACAAAATACGAAGGATAAGACATCACACGTATAATGGAAAGAGACGCAGAAGAATTCATCTCTGAAATTTCTCACTTTATTGAACTGGCATTTGCCCGAGACCACCGGAATTGGTGGAGTGGACACAAAGAAAATCAAAGGTAGACAAAAATCCGTCAGGAGGGATCAGGAGAGAGCAACGGTCTGCCAAGCCATTCCCTGTTTCAGAGTTTTGTAGTTTTGCACCTGCTGTCGCTTTAATATTAAACTAACGAGGTTGAAATGGACTGCCCTTTTCTACATCACTATCAAGCCTGTGGACGACTCCCTGCCTCTTCTTCAGGTCCCTGGCATGAGGGTCCAGGAGGGTGGGAGAAAGACCATCACTGAGTTTGAGCTGAAAGCCACCGATGCGGACACAGAGGTAACACACTGTGAAGAGCTGTTATTATGGCATCCTCTTTCAACCTGTTTGCCCTATATGCAAACTGGTATGGATCGAGGTTTGCAGGGATGGCAGCTTTAATGTGTGACATGATGAGCTGTTCAAAACATTTGGCAATTATGGGTGTTAAAGCAACTGGACAATAGTCATTCAAGCAGCTCACTGTGTTCTTCTTGGGCACTGGAACAATGGTGGCTGACTTAAGGCAGGATGGTACTACAGACTGTAGTGAGAGGTTGAAGATGGTGGCGAAAACCTCTGCTAGTTGGTCTGCACATGCTTTAAGCACTCTACCGGCTACACCGTCAGGACCAGCTGCTTTCCTCGCGTTCCTAGCTACACTCAACCATCATTGGCTCAAGATAGTGTGAGATTATTATATTATCTTATGCCACGTTATACCCCTAATTAAAGATTGCAGTTTTAGTCGCATTATTATTCAATCATTATTAGATTGCATTATTCTCCTGAATTAGAAGAAGGTGATAACTATTACATTTGTTAAATTGATTTGCATTATCCGATACTGTTGAATGTGTAACACTGTTTCTTGACATTGCATACTGCTGAATCATGAAGAGAATGTTGGGTGCAGAGCACCTTGTGCCGATAATAGAAGAGACAGACCACATTCCATGCCCCCACCTTTACAGAGAGCAGAAAAACAAGGAGCCGAGGTCATAACTTAGGCGCCGTGTGAGAGAAAGAATGTGAATGTTTAGGCTTTTACGACTAGGTGGGGGCCGCTAGAGGCTATAAGAAGCTGAGTAACCCGTCACCATTTTGAGATTTGCTGTGACCCTCTGCATGCATGTCTCCCCATCTGGATGGTTTATGCTCATAAAGTGTTGAATTGTATGGAATAAATAATTGTTGATTGAGCATTTATACACCGAGTATTGTCCTTCCTTCAGCCCAAAGATTAAAAGAATTGGGAGATTTTAACAATAGCTACTGTGCTTGACCCACACTTTAAGAATTTCAAGTGTCTTGCAAGGGGGAGAGTGAGAAGAGGTTTGGACCAGCCTTGAGGTTGCTGCAGGAACAGTGTAAAGATGCCACCACAAAGGAGCCAGCAAAGACAAAGAGCCTCCTCCTCTCTTCATTGTCTTCTGACTCTGATTCAGATGAGGAAGCCCTGTGTAACAGGGCCCTGAGCAGAATCCACCATCAGCGATAAAGACTGCCCACTGCAGTGGTGGTCCAGTTGAAAAGGGACCCACCCACCGCTGTCTGTTCTGGCCCACAAGTATTTGATTAGTCCTTCCACTTCTGTCCCATGTGAGAGACTGTTCTCAATTGCAGATCATGTAGTAACAAAAAAAAAAAAAAAGCTGCCTTGAGCTCTGAAAATGTGAACAGGCTAATCTGTCTAAGTAACTGGCTGAAAGAGATGGACAGTAAATAAGCATGGAGGTATTGTGAGTCCAATGGGTTTGTTATTTTTTGCACTAAAATGTTCGATGATCACAGTGTTTTACCCTAATGAACAAAATAATTTTGGCTAAGGTTACTCAGAGTTTAAAGGTGAAGCTGGTCAAATAACCTATTATATTATTAACGTATTATTATTATTATTATTATTATTATTATTTTTAAGTCTGCATAATTTTGACCAGGGATATTATTTTTGTTTCTCTGTTTTGAATTTAAATGCAGTTTAAATGCACCCCCCCCCCCGTCTATTATTTGATTCTATTGCCCACTAAAACCCTTTTAAATTAAAAAAGAACATTTGCGCTCTGGGGCAAATTTTCTTATGCAATTAAATGCAATTCATCAAGATTAATTAATTACAAAGCCTCTAATTAATTAGATTATTTTTTTAAATTGAGTCCCACCCCTACTAATTAATTAAATAAACATGTTATTAATTAAATAAAATTTAAAATAAACACATTATTAAATGATTTAAATGACCAGTGAATTTACATGTGTAAAATTAGACAAAAATTACACAAAAAGTAATTCATTATCCAGACTATCCCATAATTCTGAAGATCTAAAAGATACTTTCTCCTGTGAATTTATAGAGTAGAGAAATTTCTGTCATTTAATTGTTTATCTATTAATTACTTTGCTGTAGTATAAATAAGGCGGGCTCTTTATTAATAGGAAAAGCTTTAAACTTATGAAAATACAGTTAGAAGTTCAAAATCTATGCACTCCTTCACATTTTCCAGAGCCATCCAGAGGGTCGGATAGAGTCTTTGACGGCCGTGTTAAATCTCCCAATTCTTTTATCTTTGGGCTGAAGGAAGAACAACACTCAGTGTATAAATGCTCAATCACAATCTCATTATTCCATACAATTCTCATTATTCTATACAACACTTTGAGCATAAAAATCCGGACGGGAGATGTGGACAGGAGGGTGTCCGCCAGATCTCGAAGTGTCTGACCGTTTCTCACATTCTTATAGCTTCAGCCCCCCTCCAAAGTCATAAAACCTAAACATCCACATTCTATCTCTATTACAGCGCCTAAGTGACGGCTTTGGCTTCCTGTTTTATCTCCGCCTGATGAGATGGGGCAGAAAACCTCTACAGTATGTTCTGTTCTCTTTGTAATCAGAAAAGGAACGCCATGATTCTACACAAACAGCATTTCTTATAACTCAGCAGTATAATGCATCATGAAACAGTGTAATGATTTCACAATTTTTAATCCAAGGCATAATGTGGCCTATAGCTGTATAATGATTCAACAATTCTTTGATTAGAAGGATAAGGTGGCATAAGATAGTATGATAATCTCACAGCCGTTTCTGGCCTCTGGTCTTAATTTTCACATCCTCGGTCTAGACCTTTCTTAGTCTTAGGATATATAATGGTGGACATGCTAACAACACTTTAAATAAAACTTGTCTAAAAATAAAACAAACCAAGGCTAGAAACATTGTACGTTGACTACAAGTTACATGTTTTATTTAATGCCTGCAGAAGATAACACTAATAATCAGTAACATTTTATTCAACAATAAAAATGCACTCATACAAAAATGATTCAACAATGAATTTGATCTTATTTTGCCCCTCTCACACCCCTCTAGGAGCCCCAAAAAGCTCAAAAATAGGGGAGGTCAGCAGCCCAGTCAATCTCAGAAGCCTTTTGACTCGCAAGCTGTTGATAACTTGATTTGCAGGATAAAGAAGCTATTTTGACATGGAGTCAGCAGCTGACCCCCCTTGCTGTTTTTGCTGGCCAGCAGCCTCTGGGCAGTCTACTGTATAACCACACCATCTCTTTACAGTAAAACTGAGAGCACTTGTAAGCATCAAATAATGGAATTTGAACGTAAAATTATGGCACTCAGGGGCAAGTTGAGAAACTACTAATTGCTCTCAAACACAATAAAAGTTGCCATAAAGGCAGTAAATTAAAAAACAGTTCAAGAACTTCAGTTGACTAATACGCAAGTGTTGTATATGTTTTACTGATTGCTCTTGTGACTGATGGAGTTTTCTCTTACTCCAGATTACTACACTGTGGCAGAATTGTAGATTAACGCTGTAATCTTAATTCATAAAGTCTGACAGAAACCCAGTAAAAGAATGTAAGCTAGTGATAGGCTACCGTTTTATGATTAGAAGACTCCCAAGCAAAAAAATGACACAACAAGTCAATTATTAACCTCAACTTGCCAAAGATCAAAGTGTATTGGTTGACCGTAAGTCACAATAAGACTTTAGATGGTCTTAAATTTTCGTGTATTTCAGGGTGACGACTTCATTTGCTGTTGGAAGGTAACATCCCATACCTGTAAAAAAAATTTAAAGTTCAGAGAATATTAATAGGACAAGTTGGACTGTGTGCATCAAATGTCTGACCTCAGCTTATCTAACACATCATGAGTTTGGTTCACTCACCAACATCGAGTGGGGTTGTACCACTCAGCAGTTGCCAGTAGTATGATGAATTTCCTGCCAAACCATTTACACTCTGAAGGAATGGTCCATAGTCATCATATGGTATGTACTGAAAGCTGGAAACATAGGGCATGACTTTTTAAAGAGCAAAATGGACAGTTTTGAATGTAACTATGAAATCCTTTTTAACAATGCAAATAGTTTTACTCTCTATGTTTTTTCACAGAACTCTGCATTCAGTTATAAGTTATTATTAATCTCTGGCTCTTTTCCACGGTGCGTCTCTTGTCCTGTCTCCCTCCCCTCACACCCAGCAGGTCACAGCAGATGGGTCCCCCTGAGCCTGGTTCAGCCCGAAGTTCTTCTCTGTTAAAACTGTCGCCAAGTGCTTGCTCATATGGGGCCATGTGAAATATTAATGAAAGGAAGGCATTTCTTAAAGCTAAAGATGTGGTTTTTGACTGTGCTGTACATATACAGGTTTCTGTGGTCTACTGTAAGAAAAAAAAGTATGAAGATTTGTTTTGTGTTTTTTTAAGATGTCAACAAACATTACAGGGCACAATTAGTGATCTGAAATTAATAATTCACACCCAGATATACGGGGTCTCAATTTTAATTAAACATTAAGAGAACAAAAGTAAATGTATGGCTTCTTTTAGTAAAGAAATAGCTGATATCATGGTCTTACTTGAAACCTTGGTTTGAGTATTTCAGTCTCGTCAGTCCACCGAAGAGGCTTCCTCTATAAGCAGTAGAAGTGCTGTAGGTCTTAATGTTCTTGGGTGACACATTCACCTGCACTTTGAAGTTAGTGTTACCTTGAGTTGTTAAATAACAAAGGAGGATGAAGTTAGTTTACAGAAGATGAGCAGAAAAACAATAAAGGCGATTAATCTATGTGACTATTCAAGGATTTATTTGCATTTCTTTTTGTTTTTTATTTAGCTCCACAGGAAAAAACCCGCTAAAGCTTACCCTGAGCTGATGTCCCAACAAAAAACAGCAGCAGCAGGACTGCAGAGAGGAGAGCAGGCTTCTTCATTTCAACTGTAGGGCAAAAATTTTGATATGCAAACATGAACACAAACATACGTTGTGGAAAGCGGTTCCTGAACATCATCCCCAAATACAGCATTTATATTGGAAGAAAACCTCTTGGTGTTTTATCATTATTTTTATTTGGTACATAAGTTTATCAAGTCAACTAAAGGTTCACTTGATTGTAGTATTGGTAGAGTATTTGTTCTCACAACCAGTGTTTAGGATGTTGGCATTGATGGGATTGTCAACATCTCCCCTATAGGTCCTAAAAGTGAGGTGTGCAATATTAAGGAAGTTCAACAAAGTTAAGCTTTTCTTGCTTGACAAACCCTAAAGTCTAAGTTGGAGATAAAGAGTATCTCATTAGTGGTCATCAACCTTCCCTGTTTAGTCGGGCTTTCTGCTTCAGACTCTGTGAATGCCCAGGATTTCATGTGTCATATTATCCCTGTGAGTGTAGCCTACTCTAATCAGAGACGATAGCAGATGATAAAATGGTGACAAAAATCTGTAAAAAAAAATATAAAAAATGTAACAGAACCGCACAGAGCAGTAAAATACACATTTTAATTCAAGTAAACTATTTTAATGTTGACCGCTTTGGGTGCTGCCTGTTATTTCTAATATAAAGACTGCATATTAGAACTCTGAAACCTTAGACTGGATAGATTTAAATATTAAAGGTTACTGTGCCTTTGAAAAAAAAAAGGAGACATGGAAATTGGTTTAGTTTGTCAGGAGGTCAAAGGTAAATTGCTTTAATTTAATATCAGTGATATTTAAAGATATTCTTACCTTTTTCACGTTCTGTTTTCAATAAATGTGTAAGAATGCAGCCGTGGAGGTTGTAACTTTTCAGTTGAACAGTTCCTCCTCCTCAAGTTGAAGCTGAACTACAGATTAGGAACTTTTATACCTCTACGCCACACATAGCATTATACAGAAACAACCAATGATGATACAGAAAACTAACCAAGCCCTATACTTGTGCAATCAAAAAAAGAGAAGCTTAAATCTGTGTTGACTAACCATGGATGTTATTGAATGACAAAAGGTGACCAAGTATATTAAATTGCATAGGAGTTTTAATTTGTATAACATTTGCTACATCCGGCATTTTTTCTGCAATCAATTGTTTAATTGCAGGTTCGAATTTGCCGTATGTGTTCCCCCCCCTCTCTCTCTCTCTCTCCCGCTGCTTTCCTGTCACAATAAAAGGCCAAAAAATAATGATAATTTAAAAATTTAATGTGCAATTTATTAAGGATTTTCAGGGTGAGAAAATCCTGCGTCCTTGTGTCTGCAAATCCTTTAGAAAGTATAACCTTATATTAAATTGTGATTTAATGAATTGTGTATCCTGTGTATTGCTTGCCTTTATCTTGGTCCTGTGTAAAAAATGTGGAAATTGTTTTACACTGTTTAATAGGAGCACAGAGAATTTTTCACTTTTGCCTTCTTGCTGAGTAGCCATGCAAGTAGGCCAGGAGGGTGACCAAGAAAGCTAATCGTGTTTCCAGGATCTCTGTTTGAATTTACACGTAACTTATGTGTCAGACTTCGGTCTTTGTTTTTCTTTACATAATTGAGCACTTTTATTTCTTGACAGTTAGATGACTGTAATGAAACAATCAAACGGTCATCTCAAATGCATGTGTAAGTTAGGTTGAGAAATGGTAATAATTTGATGTTAAGCTGTATCATTTGGAACATGAATAACACATTGTTGTTACCATTCATACTTCACAAAGTAAGGTGTGCTGCCAACAGAAAGTACATTGTGTGGGTTTGATTCTTTTTCTGGTTTGGTGCCGAAACTTCTTAGAAGACTCTTCTATTTCCTTGTTCTACCTGAACCAGTTGTGGCAGATAACTGGCCCGCCCTGAGTTTGTTTTTTCAGTCTCAGTCTTTCCTCCTGACCTAATTTGTGTGTATTCATTTGTTTTTCGGGTTTGGTGCTGAAATCTCTTATAAGACTATTTTAAGTGTATTCTTCTTTCCTTTTTACTTTAACTTGGAATTGGCTCTCTCTACAGTATAATTTCCTGCTTTTCCAACGCAAAGTGGTGTTTTTGTGTAATCCAGAGCTTTTAGATTACATCTGATTTTGTAGTGTAATCTTCTTGCGCTTTATTCAAAGCACACCCTATTCTGAAACACCAGCTAATTATATTAACAGCATTCATTGTGCCTTTTGAGGTTCACTAGTTTAGCTTAGCTTGTAGCTGATTTGCTAGCAGCGTGGCTTCTTCACCTGTGTTACCTCGGGCAGATCTGTGAATCTGAACTGTAGTAAATGACATAGCGGGATGCGCCGGTGTAATTTTGAAAAGGACCCAAAAGCAGACACTGCAGGAGACGGAGCTGGATTCAACACAGAACGAGCCTTTATTCGGCTGGTGACAGGAGATAAACATGAAAACTATGAAATACTGCGATAACTATGAAGACTGTGAGGAGGACAACGGACAAACTGACAACGAAACCCAAAAAAACAGAGTACTTAAATACACAGGAGGTGATCAGGGGAAGTGGGAACACATGGGGAAACAGCTGACACACATGAACCTAATGAGGCTACGGGAAAGTCACAATGAACAAGAACACACCAGACCCTTTCAAAATAAAACAGGAAACATGAGGACATGACATGAGCAACATGAAAACATGCAGACAAGAAATACATGAAACCAATGCAGATGACCCAGGGTAACATACTAAACTGAACCCAAGGTAAACAAACCAGTAATCCTAACTCAACATTATCTCCTAAAAATGACAAAAGAGGACAAAAGATACAGAAAGCATTGGGTCAGAGACCCAGCCCAGTGACAGTAAAGAGACCTCTTGCTATTTGTTTTGTTCCAAGTTTTGCTCGTAGCTGGTTAACTAGCTTTAACATATAAGTGAGAGCTAGAGAGATCTTGGAAGGCTGCGCCAGCACTACTTTATTCTTTCTGACATGACACAAATCAGTGATTCAGATTTAGTACACTTTATTTATCTGAAATAGAGTAAAAGTTCAAACTGTTCTGATAATGCAGGGGTGATGTTTTGACTAGAGATGGCACGATACCACTTTTTTATGTCCGATACCGATATCATAAATTTGGATATCTGCCGATACCGATATGAATCCGATATAGTGTGTTTTTCAATCAATAAAACTTTTTTAAATATCTTGCTGCATTTTGTATAAGTTCATACTCAAGTTTAAATAAACAATAACACTAAAGCTATTCTGTTACACCTGTATGTAAAAAATACACTGCACCCAAAATATTTCATAGTTCAGCAACACTGATCAATCTAATAAACTTAAACCTACTCCATCCTCCCTATTCTGGTATTTTAAAGAGTACTTAGCAGAAATATTAAGCAACCTAACTAATAGGGTTGCAAACTCCCAGCAAAAAAAAATAGGGAACCACCCACCCTCCACCTCATGATGCTTAATCAACGTAATCAACTTTAATTTGATGCAGTGTGAAAAAAAAATACACAGAAATAAATTATTTTTCAAGAAAAATTAAATAGATTCAACATCTTTCTTCTACAGAATTGCAGACTGCACAGATGGTACCTTCCCAAAGGAAAAAGTAGTATAGCTTACCAGGGTAAATTAGACTTAACAGTTACTATACACAGTAATGGACTTCTATATATTTTACACAAGATTAAAACTTTGGGTGTAATATTCAGATATTTATTTATTAAAAGCTAGACATTTTAAATGAGAATAAGAAAGAAAAATATGTCTTTGTGCCCCCTTTTCCCTGTTCATGCCCTATCGGCCCCCCTGGCTAAACTTTGCTAGATCCGCCCCTGCACAGTTACCAGCCGTCAGCTACGTAGAAAAGGATCCTGGTGTAGAAAGTAATATTAAATAAATTCTAACAACAGCTTATCAAGGTTAAACGTTCTGCTGTTGTTCAGCCGCTGGTTTCCTCTTTCTGGTGAGAAGTGGGCCAAAAACAAAGAAGAGAGACGGACTCGCGACAGAAAAGCCGATCAGCTGATCATTAAGCAGTTTCACGATTGAAGTAGCAGCAGGAAGAGGCAGTCGCTCCATATGTCGGTTGTTAAGCTTAACGTGGGAATGCTTTACTAACGTTCAGAGATGAACTTACACACTTGCTTTACTTCTCTCTGGGATAACTTCCTCGGAGATGAAATGCTGGTTTGGTAGGGAAGCTCCAAATACACACAGCCGCTCTATCACCTGAGGCATACTGCTCCGACGTGCTACGGTTATGAGCCAAGTTACGCGTGTAGCAAGTTTTGTGAGGTGCTTTTTTGATATTTAATGGATCGGATTATATTTTTTATTTCTCGCCGATATCCGATCCAGTAATTTAGGTCAGTATCGGACCGATACCGATACGTAATATCGGATCGGTCCATCTCTAGTTTTGACTTATAAAGTGTCTGCTTGTTCTCATTTGTTCTCATCGCATCGAAAACATTAGCTAATGTAGCCTATGTCGCTAGAGATTATTCGCTAATTTTAGCTTTCTGAGTCACTAGTCTGCTTGTGTATCGCGAGTTACCAGCAAAGGAGCTACAGTACTTTTTACTTGTTAAAGATTTCTATTCCTATTCTGTTATCATTGTTAATTACCTATCCTATTATCATTGTTGGTTTTAAAACCAACAATGTATACATTACAATCTGATTTATTAAAAATAAAGTATCTTAACTTATTTATTGCACTTATTTATTTCACTTTCCATGTTTCTTTTTTTGCACAGCCATATTTTTTTTCCTGATTTTTCACTCCCTTTCTTCAATTCACTGTTTTTCTATTTTCTTTTTCTCCACTTTCTCCAGTGCTATCATCTGTATTTCTCCCCTTTTTTCTACATTGCTATCTTTCTTCTTCTTTCTACTGTCTTTTCACGTGTAACTCTACGCTGTCAGGGCTGCAGAGTCCCAGTGTTTAGCACCCAGAATGCACAAATTTAATTGGCTGAGTGGCTGAACTTGCATCCAATTTGCCTGTGTTTCTTCAGCCACAGAGCCGCTGGATGTCTGACGGACTAATCCCAAACTCCTTCACTCTACATAGCCATCATACCAGCACACAGAGCAGCAGAGGGCGGGAAACAAGAAGGAAAGAAAGTAGGAAAAAAAGGGAAGAGGATACAAGAGTCAGAACGAACAAGAGTAAGCAGAGAAATTTGGAGTAGTACAGCTAATTTCAGATTTTATAAAAGCCACTGGATATTACAGAGGAATCCAAAAGAGCTAAAGTTTCATAAAGGTGAATAATCCAAGAGGTTCCTGTAGCAAGAAGATACTGTCCAAATCACTGGAGTGGGTTATCTCAACCCCACCTGTTAGCGTAGCGTAGTGTGTTGAGTGTTGTCTCACAGGATGTCATCCCAGGAGCAATGGTTGCAATCTGGAGGAAAAAAAAGAATATGTCATTCAGATTTATTTCATATTTATTAACCTGTGGAAGAGATGTGATAACATGGCCAAAGACTGTTTATGAAGACAGAGGACTGACCATGCATGTGTGTGAGTTTTCCCCAATAAAGGAGTCTCTGAGGACCTGGGTGAGCTTACTGGCTCTGAATGGCGTATGGGGCTTGTTACGACCCAGAGCTCTGATACACTCCTGAAACAACAAGAGAGACATCCTTGGTAAAATTAAAAAAAAAAAAAAACAAATGGAAAAGTATACATGACATTTCTTTGTTATTTTACAAATCAACAGAAAAAACTAAATGAAGAGGTAGCCAACACTTAGGAGTCAGCTACTCAGCTATCCCTTCACTGCATGCAGACCTTCAGGGCTAACAAGCTTTTGTTGATCTCTGCTCCCTCCAGACGAGTCTGCCGGTCAGCGCTCGATGTATCCGCCCCCCTCTCATTGCCCGCAAGATCGATGAGGGAGAACTTTCCATGCATCTTCCCCTTCCTCCGGAGAATGATCTGGAATACGGCGTGGCTGCGAGACGAGTGAGCGTTGGCTGACGTCTGCCCTGATGTTCTTTTGGGGGGTGATCAAGATGATGAAGAGGAAGCAGCAGCAGCGAGGGCAAAAAATTAATAACTTTAGGAGAAGGAAAAACATCCTCAAAGAACATGAATATTGTGCTAGACGACGTCTGCATGACAATAAACGAGTTTCAGAGTTTTGATCTGATCACTGATCAAATACAAGAACTCAAAGTCTCGAGATTCCTGAGAAAGTTCCTGCTGTCATACCTGCAGCTGTTTCCCACTTCAATGAGTTTCAGGACATCCTCTGTGCACTTGACCTCCTTCTCCTGCAGCCCCACCACCTGCACTTGCTGTTTCCCATCCTCCAGTACCCTCAGCTTAGCTTTACGATTCAGCAGGTCAAACACCTACAAACACAGTTCTGTCAGCATTAGATACTATACTATAAAGACACATCTCCTGGATGCACTGGTACGCATCTTCAGTGATGTATCCTGGGGTCCTCAGGTGTTTCGGGTCTCACAACATCATACACCCTCGCCCAGGCGACCCAGCCGGGGGTGATCAGGCCCCGACTTGCGTACCAGTAGCTACCCACGGATCAGCCCTCTTGATCCACAGCCACCTTGTGGCTTTCTCTGCCGCTTCACTCACAGCCTGGATGGCCCTCTTCTTGGCTACCCCAGCCACGCCCAGCCGGCCTAGGACTTTGCAGAGTGATCGTTCTGCAAAGCCCCTACAACCCACTTCTATGGGCTCATAGAAAGTCTTCCAGCCCCTTCCCCTGCACTCCTGCACTAGTTCCTGGTACTTTCCTCGTTTCCTTTCATTGGCCTCCTCGATCCGCTCTTCCCAGGGCACTGTGAGTTCCAGCATGATCAGCTGTTTTGAGGCCTCAGAAATAATTATCGTGTCTGGCCGGAGGGATGTTTTTGCAATGTTCTGAGGGAACTTTAGCTGCTTACCCAGGTCAGCCTGTAGCTGCCAATCAGAGGCTGTGTTGAGGAGGCCAGTTGTTAAATGTGGGCGCACCTGGGGTTTCTCTCCAGCCTTAATGCAAGAAATTGCCTTCCTCGGAGCATGATGATGCTTGCTGGTGCTGATTGCTGAGGCAATCTTTTCAGCAACTACTCTGAGCACCTGGTCGTGCCCATGTTTGCCCAGGTGACCTTGCGCTACAAGGTGCTCTCCCACCTTGTCCATGCTCCCTGCTGCTTAAGGCCTACAGCTCTACTTACTCGCTCCTCCTCCACACCTGCTCGGACCTCTTCCTGGAGTAGCTGGTGTCTCTCCTTTCCCTGTGCCCTGCTGACCTGGGCCTTTGGGAAGTACCCCAAGCCTGCTCCCCCTGTTGCTAAGACCCCCACCAGTGTTTTCTGCCTTAGGCGTGACTTAGGAGGCAGGTGGCCATGCCTCTCTCAAAAATGGTTTCCACAAGAGGTCTGGCTGTGAACCTGCAGGAGAAGACAAAACACAGTCATGCTCTACTCCCTCCCTGAATTTATACAGAAAATATTAACAATTCATTCATCTAATTTTGTTTGTTAGTCACCTTTCTTCTGACTAAAGGAATTATATTAACATGTAAAAAAACAGATTTCAGTTTTTTATTATCTATGAATTTGCAACTTGAAATTGTCAAACTGTGGCTATTATTTGAATTAGTTTGGTTTAGTAACAATGCAAATAGATAAACAGTCTTTTGTAGTAAATGATACTAAATGATTTAAAAAAAAAACAACGATCACAATCAACACATTTCGGTCCAATTCCGCTGGCCGAGCGGCCAGGTCGCACCCCTCAATGAGTGTGGCTGCGCTGATCCAGGGTTTCCTCCCCCTAGCCGATAATTTGTGGCAAAACACTGACTTGTTCATTTGTAGTTTGTGCATCAGAAACCGTTCAACAATTTTTTTTTTTTTACACACATAGCTGTCTGCAAACATCTCTCAAAACTAAGCTAAGACAAACACTGCAAATACTGGAAAGTCTGGTTGTTCTTGATTGTGCGCCATTGCTTGGCAGAGATTCTCCGCCTGTGTCTTTGGTCGGCTTATCGTGTGCTGCATCACATAATCTGAATCTGACTTGAAATTGAATAAATCTAACAGCTCAGATGTCGCTTCGGGTCACAAACCTGTAAACCATCTCGTTTGTGGTGCTGTCGTCAAAGGCGTAGTCAAAACGGAAGGTCTGGTTCTCCAGGTAGCGGGTCAGGTCCACTTTTTGTTTAGGTTCATGAACCATCACCACATCCTTACTGGGAATGGTGATCACATCCAAATCCTTCATGGACAACTCTGAAACACAGCAGAGGCGACACTTTATAAAAAAGTACTTAGCACATAGCATGAGGCGAAACTCATCAAAGACCTCACTTTTTTTGTTGAGTGGACGTTTCCTCACACAAACGCATATTCTGTGCTCTTCAATCTGGGCAGTGCAATGAGAAGGACATTTATTAAACTTTGGATGAAGGTCAATTCTTACCGATCAGGAGCGAAGAAGAATTTTCACCAGGTCTGCTGTGGTCAGGGGCCGGCAGTCTAGACTGGCTCGGAAATCTCGGATCATGTACATACGGTGGCCCTGAAGTGCAAACCACAAAAACAAATCACAAAACGCACAACAAATTGAAAAGCGCAAAAACAAATTGAAAAGCGCAAAAACAAATTGAAAAGCGCAAAAACAAATTCACTTAACGCAAAAACAAATTGAAAAGCGCAAAAACAAATCACAAAACGCACAACAAATTGAAAAGCGCAACAACAAATCACTTAACGCAAAAACAAATTGAAAAGCGCAAAAACAAATCACAAAACGCACAACAAATTGAAAAGCGCAAAAACAAATTCACTTAACGCAAAAACAAATTGAAAAGCGCAAAAACAAATCACAAAACGCACAACAAATTGAAAAGCGCAACAACAAATCACTTAACGCAAAAACAAATTGAAAAGCGCAAAAACAAATCACAAAACGCACAACAAATTGAAAAGCGCAAAAACAAATTGCAAAGCGCAAAAACAAATTCACTTAACGCAAAAACAAATTCACTTAACGCAAAAACAAATTGAAAAGCGCAAAAACAAATCACTTAACGCAAAAACAAATTGAAAAGCGCAAAAACAAATTCACTTAACGCAAAAACAAATTGAAAAGCGCAAAAACAAATTCACTTAACGCAAAAACAAAAACCAAACCGGAAGAGGTAGGTACCAATGCTGCAACAACAGGCATCACTGATTGGATGATGGATCCGGTAGCCTTTTGAACCGGAAGTTGTTCTGTTCGGAAGTTTGGTGACTGCTCTACCAACTTTTTTCCACAACTTGGACAAAACATGTTGGCTGTATCCCAATTCAGGGTCTGCAGCCTTAAAGACTGCATTTTAAGGCCGATTACGTCACAGCGGCGGGCCGAAGGCTGTCCCAATTCAAAGGCTGCTCGAAATGCGGCCCTCAAATTCGGCCTTCATTTCCCTGAATTTTAAGGCTGTGGGGGTGTAGACTTCGTGGCCCAACATATCCCACAATTTATAGCGCGGCAGTCACTGTGGATAATTTTGCTGCAGACGGCAGAAGCGTAGCGGCCGAAGAGTAAACTGTTAAACGTAAGTACTGAATATGATGTCACTTTTTTATGTGCAAATGTTTAATAATGAGGAACATTAAAACATTACTGTTGGCCACATGTCGGCAAAGTTATTTGCCATTAGCGATGTTTGTACTTTCAGCGTTTACTTTGTTTTAAAGCATTTAAAATATAATAATACAATAGTTGACCTTAATCTTACAGAGAATGTGATGATTTTATGGATAATTAAAGTCAGTCATATATCTACAAACACAACAAGCTGAAAGTCAGTGATGCTGCTCGGTTTGCAGTCCTGAATATCACGGCACAAGCAGGATTCACTGCACTGTTAATGTTAGCTATGTTATATTGCTGCCTCTGTTCGGTGGTGTCGAGCCAAACGGACTTTAACGTGTGTTTGAACGAGCTGACGGTTCACTCGTTAAGCTGAAAGAAAGATGCTTTAATCACAGGAGTCACACATGTGTCCACTGGACCATCTGGGAACTCTTCTTGTTTAGCACTTGTAATAACACAAACACTAAATCCTCCTTCTCTTGTGCTGTTTTGTAGCAGTGTATACACCTGAGACTGTCACCTGTCTGTCTGTCCTGCACTCTCTCTCTGTTTCTTTCTCTCTGATTGTGGAATAAAAGTATGAACATGTATTTATAAGTTACACTTGTGTTTGAATCCTGCAGCTTATCACACATTTGATTTCCATGTGTGACAACTGCAAGTGTCCAGAGTGAGGACAGACTGAGGGACCCACTGCTGCACATCATCTGTGAGGCTTTGCACCCCTGATGATCCACCAGGACAAACTCAGCAGTGTGTGAGGAAGAGGAGGAGGAAGAGCCAGCAGCAGCTGACAGATGTGGAGAATAGACATACTGTTCCTGTTTGTGAAGGACTGCTAGAAACATTTAAAATAACTAATTATCTGTCCTGAATCATTATTAGGTAATGTTCAGATAATTTGATCATTCCAGTGTTTTCAGTGTGGGAGAAAGTACTCAGGGCCTTCAAGTTACACACTATGAAAGGCAGCACCAAGTTTAATATTCAGAAACCTAAAGTATGTATCAGCAGCAGAATGGAGCTAAAAATAAATGTTTGTTTCAGTTCTATGAAGCTTTGAGTATGTTGGATTAGTAGTACTGCTGTGTTTGTTGCATCATATTGCTGTAATTGTTTGGCTTTATATATTCTGAGGTAAGTTGATCTATAGTGTTACATCATATTCTATAAGGATGTTATGTGTTTGTATACTTTCTGCCCAGTTTGACCCATTTAGCAGAAGTCAGCCTGTTTAAGGCTCTGATATCTATTCTGTATGACTTAAAGCAGTTATGACATGGTCTGATTTTCTCACCCAATAAAGGGATATTTAATGTATCAGTCTACTCTTCATTCTATCAGACACAGTTATCACAGCTCGTACATTTTCTATTTACACATATATGTAAGCATTGAGCCAAATTTAGTAATGCCAACATATTACACGGACAATATTTGTCTCTTATATATAATACATCTACATATACACTTTCAAAGATACTTGAGTGTCTTTGAGTGAAGATTTAAGGTGATAGGACATATAAATAACTGCAACTTGAATCTTTACTGAAGCTCAGTATTAGACAGAGTTCACTCACATGAATTTCACTCACATGTGCTGTACCAGTGTTACCTGCACATGTGATGTGACAATAGAAGTGATTTGATTTGAGAGTTCAAACTCACTGCTGTAATAACTTATGATTAATATAATAACTATAGTATTGGCCATATCATATTTACACTGACTTTAGTCTCATGAACAACATTAGCTAATTGTTATTTACTAGCTAATCTTAAATGACTGTTCAGTACAGATATGAAGGCCAGCTATGGGCAGACATCTGTGCCATCAGAAACTGAATTTGAATAAGTTAAATTTGAATTTGAATTACTCGGATTGAATCTGAATTGTAACTTGAATGAAAGCTTTTGAAAACTGAATTTGAATTAGTCTAATTTGAAATTGAATTTATGGTTTGAAACTGCATTTTATCCTTTAAAAATTCAGCTCTCGAATAATTTCACATTCACTTCTCACCATTCAGTTTCAGTTCTACAATTCAATTTCAGTTCCAAAATTCAGTTTTTTGGGACTTACATCCGGTTCCGGTTCAAGCGCAGATTAATAGAACTACAGACTGATAGCGTTACTGACGGAATCTACAGCGTCTTGAGCTGAATTAAGACTTCAGAAGTCATTCGTCATGTCGAATGACCAGCGGATAAACTCTCAGGTTGGTAATAAATGTATTACATGTATAAGAACAAGCGTCATGTTAACAAATGATAGCCGTACAGTAACCTTTATGCTTATTGTAGCTGCTAGCTAAAAACGCTAATTTAGCCTAGTTTGCCCTGGATTCAGCTTTGACAAACAAATATGATCGACTGTTTCTAGCAGAATTCCAAAGTTGTCATCTTGTACCCTCTCAGAGCCCTTTATGCTTGCAGAGACCCCTACAGTAAGGAAACATGCAAAACGCTGTCCAAACCTTTGTATTTGAGCTTAATTTATGTCTTACACAGCATCCCAACTCTTTAGCGAACTTAATAACTTTAGCTAAAGTGAATAGTTAGTCTTATTCATTAGTGCAGCATTACTGGATCACCTCTGTTTGAAGTGATATAATATGATATACAACTATCACTGAAACAGCAAACTTTGTAAATAAACAACACTTCTCATTCTCTAAACGTTTGGCCACAGATGTAAATTACACTATCAGTGCTTGTTCACTCTTGACAATAATTACATTTCTAAATTCTCTTTGTGCATTTACAGGTAAACAATATCTAATATTTTATCTAAATGACTGCTTTGTCTTTGAAAAGGTGAAGAGCCTGAGGCCGGTGACAGTCCAGTTCTACTCTAAGTACATCCTTACGGTGGTTCACAGGACAAGGCGACATTCCTGTCCTGCCAGAAGAGAAGAGAAACTTCAGAGTCTTCATGAAGTTCAACCACACCTGTCATATGGAATATGACAGGGGTCTCAAACTCCATTCCTCGAAGGCCGGTGTCATGCAACTTTTCCATGCGCCCTCGAGGACTGGAGTTTGAGACCCCTGCCGTATGGTGTTCATGCAGTTTTCTACCCCACAGTTACAGCATGTCTGACTGCCTGTTCAGCATATGCAAAAATATATGATGAGTTTAAGCATGTGATGACTAAGGCCTTCCATTATGGTGTTTGTCATCACATGTCACAGATATCTGGATGATCATTTGGAATAAACAAAAAAACAAAAAACTTGTTACTTCATCTTTTATCTTTATTATTATTATTATTATTGTTCTTATTTTACATTTTTCATTGTTAGGCATTGGGTTTATTTGTAGTAGTCCTTTCCAGCTTCTTTCCCTCTTCCATGTTACTGTGTCAGCTTGTCAGCATCTATTTGGGGTTGGGAGTGGAACAGGAAGTAAGGAACAGAAAGTGCCATTTAAACCAGGAGAGGTTCTTATATTTCAGAAGAAGGGATTAATTCAAAAGAAATGACCTCAATGCCATATTTTATTTAGGAACCCTAGAGAGCACTTTGCAAAATAACACATTCTTATAATTTCACCCTCAGATGAGCCAAGCTACGACTGTCAGGGAAGGTGATGTAGGTACAGAGCATGTGAGAGTGGTTAAGTTAATGTCTCTTGTCTAGATGAAGGCACAGGAGGGATCAATGGCACAGCGTAGAGATTCAGTATCTTCAGTCTTCAGTGGACACTCCATTTCTGGCACAAAACACCTGTAAAAGATGGTTGATTTAGGAGGTGACCCGACAACTTCAGCCTGTCAAACATAGCAATGGAGCAGTATGTTTTAAAAAAAAAAAAAATCTAATTAAGCATGCACTCAGTACCCTAAGAATTATTATGATAGTTAAACACAGTGATAGTTGTATATCATATTATATCACTTCAAACAGAGGTGATCCAGTAACGCTGCACTAATGAATAAGACTAACTATTCACTTTAGCTAAAGTTATTAAGTTCGCTAAAGAGTTGGGATGCTGTGTAAGACATAAATAAAGCTCAAATACAAAGGTTTGGACAGCGTTTTGCATGTTTCCTTACTGTAGGGGTCTCTGCAAGCATACAGGGCTCTGAGAGGGTACAAGATGACAACTTTGGAATTCTACTAGAAACAGTCGATCATATTTGTTTGTCAAAGCTGAATCCAGGGCAAACTAGGCTAAATTAGCGTTTTTAGCTAGCAGCTACAATAAGCATAAAGGTTACTGTACGGCTATCATTTGTTAACATGACGCTTGTTCTTATACATGTAATACATTTATTACCAACCTGAGAGTTTATCCGCTGGTCATTCGACATGACGAATGACTTCTGAAGTCTTAATTCAGCTCAAGACGCTGTAGATTCCGTCAGTAACGCTATCAGTCTGTAGTTCTATTAATCTGCGCTTGAACCGGAACCGGATGTAAGTCCCAAAAAACTGAATTTTGGAACTGAAATTGAATTGTAGAACTGAAACTGAATGGTGAGAAGTGAATGTGAAATTATTCGAGAGCTGAATTTTTAAAGGATAAAATGCAGTTTCAAACCATAAATTCAATTTCAAATTAGACTAATTCAAATTCAGTTTTCAAAAGCTTTCATTCAAGTTACAATTCAGATTCAATCCGAGTAATTCAAATTCAAATTTAACTTATTCAAATTCAGTTTCTGATGGCACAGATTTCTGCCCATAGCCAGCAATCATATTTTACAGTCCTGTGGTCTCAGCCTCAGATACGTATTAAATCACACAAAGCTCGTGTAGAAACAAACACACGAACAAAATATGTTCTCCTTCATTTCCGTCAAAGCTGTATGAAACGTTTCCAGCGGTTGGTGTTATGGTTGCTAGGCAACCTGGGCAGCGCGACGGAGGCTAGACCGTCCCATTTCACAAGCCTCGCACTTCCGGCCTTAGCGGTCTTTGAGTACGCGGCCCTTGAGGATCGTTGAGGCTGCGTACTTAAAGGCTGCAGACCCTGAATTGGGATACAGCCGTTGACTGCTCTTTCTCATAACCACGTTCGGCAGAACAACTTCCGGTTCAAAAGGCTACCGGATCCATCATCCAATCAGTGATGCCTGTTGTTGCAGCATTGGTACCTACCTCTTCCGGTTTGGTTTTTGTTGTTGCGCTTTTCAATTTGTTTTTGCGCTTTTCAATTTGTTTTTGCGTTAAGTGATTTGTTGTTGCGCTTTTCAATTTGTTTTTGCGTTAAGAGATTTGTTTTTGCGCTTTTCAATTTGTTTTTGCGCTTTTCAATTTGTTTTTGCGCTTTTCAATTTGTTTTTGCGTTAAGTGAATTTGTTTTTGCGCTTTTCAATTTGTTTTTGCGCTTTTCAATTTGTTTTTGCGTTAAGTGATTTGTTGTTGCGCTTTTCAATTTGTTGTGCGTTTTGTGATTTGTTTTTGCGCTTTTCAATTTGTTTTTGCGTTAAGTGAATTTGTTTTTGCGCTTTTCAATTTGTTGTGCGTTTTGTGATTTGTTTTTGTGGTTTGCACTTCAGGGCCACCGTATTGTACATGATCTCATAGTTGGGGATGGTGGTGTCCACCTCCTGAAGGACAGAGACAGACAACATGACAATTATTCTCATGTCAAATAGATACTCACTTCAATGTAATCAACTCTATGGCAAAAAGAAAAAAAAAGAAAGAACATCATCAGTGTACCTGAGCTCTTTTCTCCCTGAGCTCCTGCTGCTGAAGCCGGTGTCTTTCTCTTTTCTCTTGAGGTTTTTCCACCTCCTTCATGCAGTTTGACTTCCTTCGTGCTGCCATTTAGAAAAGAAAAACAGTAATTCTCCCACCTTTCACATCATGTATCAACAGCTTTCTCTTCCTTTTTCATCTCGCTTACAATATGTTACTTCTACTACTTTCCCAGCGTCTTCTATCAGCTTTCCTTTCTGTTGGCCTTTATTTAAACAGCAGTGTTTTGGAGTTTGTACGTGCTTCAGAGTTCGTATGTGTTTTGAAGTTTGTATGTGCTTCAGAGTTTGTACGTGCTATGGAGTTTTTACGTGTTTTGGAGTTTGTACGTGCTTCGGAGTTTGTACATGCTTCAGAGTTTGTACGTGCTTCGGAGTTTGTACATGCTTCAGAGTTTGTACGTGCTTCAGAGTTTGTACATGCTTCGGAGTTTTTACGTGTTTTGGAGTTTTTACGTGTTTCGGAGTTTGTACGTGCTTCAGAGTTCGTATGTGTTTTGAAGTTTGTATGTGCTTCAGAGTTTGTACGTGCTATGGAGTTTGTACGTGCTTCGGAGTTTTTACGTGTTTTGGAGTTTTTACGTGTTTCGGAGTTTGTACGTGCTTCAGAGTTTGTATGTGTTTTGAAGTTTGTATGTGCTTCAGAGTTTGTATGTGCTATGGAGTTTTTACGTGTTTTGGAGTTTGTACGTGCTTCAGAGTTTGTACGTGCTTCAGATTTTGTACGTGCTTCAGAGTTTGTACGTGCTTCGGAGTTTTTACGTGTTTTGGAGTTTTTACGTGTTTCGGAGTTTGTACGTGCTTCAGAATTCGTATGTGTTTTGAAGTTTGTACGTGCTTTGTCTGTAGGGCCACCGTAAATATACTTTTATTTATTCCACATAAAATGTAATAAATAAATCATGTAATACAAAAACCAACTATTCACATTTCAACTTTTAACTATTTAAATTTTCAGCTTTTTCCTTTGTGCAACAACACAAAACACTGCAAACCACAACACAATTAAATATAAATTAAAATATGAAAACAAAAAGAAGATGCATATTCTCTTTTATATGGACCTGCATGAATAAACTTTCTGAATCCTTTATCATGTGCAACTGAAAATAGTTGTGGATGATTACTATACCTTTCTAACTGCATCATTCCATGTTTGGCACTGATCACCACCTGCACTCATGTACATATCTATCCTCTTAGCACTTTTAATTCTTATTTTTATGTCTATTTAAGAGTAGTATAACAGTATGTTTGCACTAAGTACCGCAGCAATTTCCTAATATTGTAAACCTGCTCAACATTTGGCAATAAAACCCTTTCTGATTCTGATTTCTGATTCTAATGTGAAGTTGTTGTCCCTGGCTCTCTTTCTCTGTCTCTCCCTCCTGTTCTGTTCCTGTGCTGCTGAGTGTAACTACGGCCCCTCCCCCCTCATCCCAGGGTAAAGCACAAGGCTCGCGCAGTGTTGCCAACTTAGCGACTTTGTTGCTATATTTAGCGAGTTTTCAGACCCCTTAGCGACTTTTTTTTTCTAAAAAGCGACTAGCGACAAATCTGGCGACTTTTTCTGGTGTTATTGGAGACTTATTTATGACGACTTTTTGACGTGAAAGCCCGTATCGCTCCTACTCTCAACAAGCAGCAGGTGCTGCCGTGGGCACCTCACCTCGCCCGTGCCAAAGCACTCACAGGCGAAGGATAGTCCTCGCGCTGCTGCTATCAGGGTAGTAGATGTTCACACCTATGTGTCCAAACTGCAAATGAATCGCGCATGAGCGAAGCCGCTGCTCCCGCACTGACTGTAACGCAGTCAGTTCTTCTTTAACTGTTATGCTGTTTTGTGGATCACAAGGTTTAAAACTACTTATAAACACACACACACACACACACACAAAGAAAGTAACTCCACCAGAGTGCCTATTTCGGGTCACTTTTGCCGGTCCAAGCCCGGATAAAGGTGCAGGGTTGGAATTGTGACATTAAAAAAACATAATTGCTAAAAGAAATTTAATTTGTAGTTTGTAGTAAATGCATTTATGGTATTTTTTACTCACTTTATGTCTCTTCCACGATGTTATTTCTCTCTCCAACAACGTAAGTTACATGTCTGTGAAGGTTCTTACTCTCAGTCATCCAGGTCATCGTAGTCAAAGGAGCTTGCAAAGAAAACGCTTTTCCATTGCGTCTAAGTTCCATTGACCTTAGAACTGAAGAAGCTTCTCAGATGAGAGGTGAAACGTCTTCAAGCAACTTAAAGAAGTCCAGACGCTTTTCTTTGCAAGCTCCTTTGACAACGTAAGTTACAATTACATTAGCATGACCAATTATGCAAATTAGGCGATGACGTCATTTGGCGACTTCTAGCGATTTTTAGGACAGCCAATAGCGATTTTCCTCACTGAGGAGTTGGCAACACTGGGCTCGCGTGCGGAGTAAAGCGGAAAAAAGTGTGAGAGAGAGAGAGAGAGAGGGAGAGGGTGAGAGAAAGAAAAAAAAACCACGGCTCGCGATGAGGAGCCGGCTCGCGTCTTTCACGTCAAAGAACCGGCTCTAAGAGCCATTTCGTTCGCGACCGACCCATCTCTGAATCATCTTCAAAACAAAACAGCCAAATGAGAAAGCTAGCATCTTCTTTATGTTATACTAGCTATGGCTTATTTAGCATCTAACAGATGCTAGCATTTTATTTAGCGTCTTATCAGATTGCTATCTACCAGATTAATACATTTTATGTGATATTCACAATTTAAACATTTAATGAATATATTTTCCCATATCATCAAAACTTACCTCACTTGTTAAGTCCACAGGCTCAAATGTGTGCCTTCAATACTCTTTGTTCTTCAGGCTCAAAAGTGTGGTCCATGTGTACATGTGATGGAGGCATGCACAGTGCCTGTAGGTGGTCTCAATTGCCATGCTGCAAGCATGTGCTCTGTACATGTGATTAAGGAATGGCATGGATATTCAAGTGTAATTGAATTGCATTTGTTTGTTTTTGTCAATATTATGCTAAAATATACTTTGCTCAACTATATTTAAGTTCCCTAAGAAGAGCCAACCTTCAATTTTGAAAATTC
Organism: Oreochromis niloticus; assembly: GCF_001858045.2. Classification (NCBI taxonomy): domain Eukaryota; kingdom Metazoa; phylum Chordata; class Actinopteri; order Cichliformes; family Cichlidae; genus Oreochromis; species Oreochromis niloticus. Next base: position 17,048,068 of record NC_031977.2, read on the forward strand.
CCAGTATATTCCCATAAATTCCCGTTAATTCCCGTTTATTCCCATGGAAAGTTTCCATCTTTGAAAATTCCGGGAATTTTGCAACCCTAGTCATATGTCCTGTTGTGTTTGAGGACACAAATAAAAAAACCAAAAAAACAAACAGGTTTTGAAACACAGTGCTGCAAAAGGCCTTTTGTTGGTTATGTAGAGCAAGCAGCTAATGTTTTGCGGGAGACACTGTGTGCCAGCCGCTACATCCTGGTGTGTAGTAGCTGTATCACTGCTCTGCTTTGTTGGAGCCAGCCCAAGGTTTCTCTGCTGTTTAAATAAAGGCCAACAGAAAGGAAAGCTGATAGAAGACGCTGGGAAAGTAGTAGAAGTGACATATTGTAAGCGAGATGAAAGAGGAAGAGAAAGCTGTTGATACATGATGTGAAAGGTGGGAGAATTATTGTTTTTCTTTTCTAAATGGCAGCACGAAGGAAGTCAAACTGCATGAAGGAGGTGGAAAAACCTCAAGAGAAAAGAGAAAGACGCCGGCTTCAGCAGCAGGAGCTCAGGGAGAAAAGAGCTCAGGTACACTGATGATGTTCTTTTTTTTTTTTTCTTCTTGCCATAGAGTTGATTACATTGAAGTGAGTATCTATTTGACATGAGAATAATTGTCATGTTGTCTGTCTCTGTCCTTCAGGAGGTGGACACCACCATCCCCAACTATGAGATCATGTACATGATCCGAGATTTCCGAGCCAGTCTAGACTGCCGGCCCCTGACCACAGCAGACCTGGTGAAAATTCTTCTTCGCTCCTGATCGGTAAGAATTGACCTTCATCCAAAGTTTAATAAATGTCCTTCTCATTGCACTGCCCAGATTGAAGAGCACAGAATATGCGTTTGTGTGAGGAAACGTCCACTCAACAAAAAAAGTGAGGTCTTTGATGAGTTTCGCCTCATGCTACGTGCTAAGTACTTTTTTATATTGTTGTATTTGAAAGTGTCGCCTCTGCTGTGTTTTAGAGTTGTCCATGAAGGATTTGGATGTGATCACCATTCCCAGTAAGGATGTGGTGATGGTTCATGAACCTAAACAAAAAGTGGACCTGACCCGCTACCTGGAGAACCAGACCTTCCGTTTTGACTACGCCTTTGACGACAGCACCACAAACGAGATGGTTTACAGGTTTGTGACCCGAAGCGACATCTGAGCTGTTAGATTTATTCAATTTCAAGTCAGATTCAGATTATGTGATGCAGCACACGATAAGCCTACCAAAGACACAGGCGGAGAATCTCTGCCAAGCAATGGCGCACAATCAAGAACAACCAGACTTTCCAGTATTTGCGGTATTTGTCTTAGCTTAGTTTTGAGAGATGTTTGCAGACAGCTATGTCTGGAAAAAAAAAATTGTTGAACGGTTTCTGATGCACAAACTACAAATGAACAAGTCAGTGTTTTGCCACAAATTATCAGCTAGGGGGAGGAAACCCTGGATCAGCGCAGCCACACTCATTGAGGGGTGCGACCTGGCCGCTCGGCCAGCGGAATTGGACCAAAATGTGTTGATTGTGATCGTTTTTTTGTTTTTTTTTAAATCATTTAGAAACATACTACAAAAGACTGTTTATCTATTTGCATTGTTACTAAACCAAACTAATTCAAATAATAGCCACAGTTTGACAATTTCAAGTTGCAAATTCATAGATAATAAAAAACTGAAATCTGTTTTTTTACATGTTAATATAATTCCTTTAGTCAGAAGAAAGGTGACTAACAAACAAAATTAGATGAATGAATTGTTAATATTTTCTGTATAAATTCAGGGAGGGAGTAGAGCATGACTGTGTTTTGTCTTCTCCTGCAGGTTCACAGCCAGACCTCTTGTGGAAACCATTTTTGAGAGAGGCATGGCCACCTGCTTTGCCTACGGACAGACAGGCAGTGGAAAAACACATGTGAGTTACAATTAATGTGCCTTTAAGAAAACAGAAGGCTTTTATCCTTGTAGTTGGAGTGCATCATATATAATTTGTGTATAAAATACATTTGAACTTGTATATATTTATTTTTTCATTGTGTCACAGACTATGGGTGGTGATTTCTCTGGGAAAAAACAAGACTGCTCTAAAGGAATTTATGCATTAGCTGGTAAGCACATCAGATGTAGCTCTTTGTTGACTGAAGGATAAGTTGGATCTGTTTTGGAATTCGATCTCTCATGTGTTTTTATGCAGCTCGGGATGTATTTCTCATGTTGAAGAAACCCAGCTACAAAAAGTTAGATCTACAAGTGTACGCAGCTTTCTTTGAAATCTACAGTGGGAAGGCAAGTGATGTGTGATCATTTTTTTCCTTCTTATTTTTTTCTTAAGGACAGTTTTTATCTTAGGATACATCACTGAAGATGCATACCAGTGCATCCAGGAGATTTGAAGAGTTTCAGTCAGGTTTCAGAGCTCATCACAGCACAGAAACAGCTTTAGTGAAGGTTACAAATGATCTTCTTATGGCCTCTGACAGTGGACTCATCTCTGTGCTTGTCCTGCTAGACCTCAGTGCTGCGTTTGATACTGTTGACCATAATATCCTATTAGAGCGATTAGAACATGCTGTAGGTATTACAGGTACTGCACTGCAGTGGTTTGTATCATATCTATCTAATAGACTCCAATTTGTACAAGTAAATGGAGAGTCCTCTTCACACACTAAGGTCAATTATGGAGTTCCACAGGGTTCAGTGCTAGGACCAATTCTATTTACATTATACATGCTTCCCTTAGGCAGCATCATTAGAAGACATAGCATAAATTTTCACTGCTATGCAGATGACACGCAGCTCTATCTATCCATGAAGCCAGGTAACACACACCAATTAGTTAAACTGCAGGAATGTCTTAAAGACATAAAGACCTGGATGGCCGCTAACTTTCTGCTTCTTAATTCAGATAAAACTGAGGTTATTGTACTCGGCCCTGAAAATCTTAGAAATATGGTATCTAAGCAGATTCTTACTCTGGATGGCATTACCTTGGCCTCCAGTAATGCTGTGAGGAACCTTGGAGTCATTTTTGACCAGGACATGTCCTTCAACGCACATATTAAACAAATATGTAAGACTGCTTTCTTCCATTTGCGCAACATCTCTAAAATTAGAAATATCCTGTCTCAGAGTGATGCTGAAAAACTAGTTCATGCATTTATTACTTCCAGGCTGGACTACTGTAATTCTTTATTATCAGGATGTCCTAAAAACTCGCTGAAAAGCCTTCAGCTAATCCAAAATGCTGCAGCAAGGGTACTGACAGGGACTAGAAAGAGAGAGCATATTTCTCCTGTTTTGGCTTCCCTTCATTGGCTTCCTGTTAAATCCAGAATTGAATTCAAAATCCTGCTCCTCACATACAAGGTCTTAAATAATCAGGCCCCATCTTATCTTAATGACCTTGTAGTACCATATCACCCTATTAGAGCACTTCGCTCTTGCACTGCAGGCCTACTTGTTGTTCCTAGAGTATTTAAAAGTAGAATGGGAGGCAGAGCCTTCAGTTTTCAGGCCCCTCTTCTGTGGAACCAACTTCCAGTTTGGATTCGGGAGACAGACACCATCTCTACTTTCAAGATTAGGCTTAAAACTTTCCTTTTTGCTAAAGCATATAGTTAGGGCTGGACCAGGTGACCCTGAATCCTCCCTTAGTTATGCTGCTATAGACGTAGGCTGCCGGGGATTCCCATGATGCATTGAGTTTTTCCCTTCCAGTCACCTTTCTCACTCACTATGTGCTAATAGACCTCTCTGCATCGAATCATATCTGTTATTAATCTCTGTCTCTCTTCCACAGCATGTCTTTCATCCTGTTTTCCTTCTTTCACCCCAACCGGTCGCAGCAGATGGCCGCCCCTCCCTGAGCCTGGTTCTGCCGGAGGTTTCTTCCTGTTAAAAGGGAGTTTTTCCTTCCCACTGTCGCCAAAGTGCTTGCTCATAGGGGGTCATATGATTGTTGGGTTTTTCTCTGTATTTATTATTGTGCTATCTACTGTACAATATAAAGCGCCTTGAGGCGACTTTTGTTGTGATTTGGCGCTATATAAATAAAATTGAATTGAAAATTGAAAGTGTCTTTATAGTTAAACTCTGGCTGAGCCAGTGACGCCTAGGAAGAGACTAGGTGACAACCAAGAAAAGTTTGGTGACCACTGGAGAGACAGATGACAGCTCGGAAAGACGGCTCTAGGGGCAGGGTGGGCTAGCATCCCGGTCTGCAGTTTTCGTGAGAAAGCACCCCAAAAAGCTACGGAAAGCCCTACAGAAAGATACCCCCAGGAGATCCCGAGAGGGGGGGAGGATGAGGTCTCCAATCGGACGGACTCAAGGTTAACGACCAACGCAATGGAAAGGACTATGAGTAAGACATGTATCTGCGGCAAGCTGTGTAAGAACCAGCGCGGCCTAAAGGTCCATCAGGCTAGAATGAAATGTTTGGAGCGGGAGAGTGAGGTGCAACGCACAGGTCCTGAACCTGGTGAGACGCAGGAGGAGCCCGGCCCGGAGGCACCCCACAGAGCCCAGTCCCTCCACGCACCGGACTCTTCCAATCCAAGCAGTGTAGTTCCACAACAGCGGATTAAGTGGCCCCCAGCCAGCAGCCGGAGCGAGTGGCAGAAGTTTGATGAGGATGTTTCCAACATCATACAAGCTGTGGCCAAAAGAGATGCTGACAGCAGGCTTAAAACAATGACCACCATCATAGTCAGCTACGCCTCAGAAAGGTTTGGCCTGACTGAGAAGTGTAACAACAAGACCCCTTACACCATGAACCGCAGGGCCATGAAGATTCATCGACTGCGCCAGGAGCTTAGGAGCCTTAAGAAGCAGTTTAAGAACGCTGATGCGGAGGAGAAGCAAGCTTTAGAGGAACTGCATAACATCTTGCGGAAGAAGCTGATTACCCTCCGTAGAGCAGAATGGCACAGGAGGCGGGGAAGAGAGAGAGCCAGGAAACGTGCAGCTTTTATTGCTGATCCCTTTCGCTTTTCCAAACAATTGCTTGGGGTTAAGCGAAGCGGCCAGTTGGAGTGCTCAGCAGAGGAGGTGAATAACTTCCTTCATGAGACCATGAGTGACCCACTGAGGGAACAAGACTTGGGACCAAACAAAGCTCTCATCAACCCTGCCCCACCATCAGTAGAGTTCAAGTTGACGGAGCCAAGTTTGAAGGAGGTGTGTGAGGTCATCAAGGCAGCCCGCTCAGCATCCTCCCCAGGTCCCAGTGGCGTACCGTACCTTGTTTATAAGCGCTGCCCAGAGCTGCTTCGCCACCTGTGGAAGATCTTAAAGGTGATATGGTGGAGAGGGAGAGTCGCTGATCAGTGGAGGTACGCAGAGGGAGTCTGGATTCCCAAAGAGGAGGACTCGAAAAACATAAACCAGTTTCGGAGCATCTCGCTATTGAGCATGGAGGGTAAAGTGTTTTTTAGCGTTGTCTCCCAGAGATTGACCGAGTTTCTCCTTAGAAACAATTACATTGATCCATCAGTTCAGAAGGGGGGGATCCCAGGAGTTCCTGGTTGCCTAGAGCACACTGGTGTAGTTACACACCTTATAAGAGAAGCCCATGAGAACAGAGGCGACCTAGCTGTATTGTGGCTGGACCTGACTAATGCATATGGGTCGATTCCACACAAACTGGTTGAGCATGCTTTACACCTCCACCATGTCCCCAGCAAGATCAAGGACCTGATCCTGGACTATTACGCCAATTTCAGGCTTAGGGTCACTTCTGGGGCAGTTACTTCAGGCTGGCACCGCCTCGGGAAAGGTATAATAACAGGCTGTACCATCTCAGTCACGCTCTTTGCCCTTGCAATGAACATGGTGGTAAAGGCTGCGGAGGTGGAGTGCAGAGGGCCGCTAACAAGGTCAGGTGTTCGTCAGCCCCCTATCAGAGCCTTTATGGATGACCTCACCATTACAACATCATCAGTCCCAGGGTGTAGGTGGATCTTGCAAGGTCTTGAGAGACTCATCTCATGGGCAAGGATGAGTTTTAAACCTTCCAAGTCAAGATCGATGGTACTGAAGAAGGGCAAGGTGACAGACAAGTTCCGGTTCTCAATCTCAGGAACCATTATTCCATCCATAACAGAACAACCAGTCAAGAGCTTGGGGAAACTCTTTGACTCCAGCCTGAAAGACTCTACTGCCATTCAGAAGGCAAATGAGGAGCTGGGAGCGTGGCTCATTAAGGTGGATAAGTCCGGCCTGCCTGGAAGATTTAAAGCCTGGATCTACCAGCATTCCATCCTGCCCCGAATCCTGTGGCCCTTGCTTGTCTATACAGTTCCAATAACTACTGTGGAATCCCTGGAAAGGAAGATCAGTGGCTTTCTTCGTAAGTGGCTGGGACTTCCCCGCAGTCTCACCAGCGCTGCCTTGTATGGGGCAAGCAACAGCTTGCAGTTACCCTTCAGTGGCCTCACAGAAGAGTTCAAGGTGGCTCGCACACGAGAAGCCCTACAGTACAGAGATTCTAAAGACTGCAAGGTGGCATCAGCAGGTATTGAGGTAAGGACAGGAAGAAAGTGGAAGGCTGAGAAAGCAGTTGAGGTGGCAGAGTCACGCCTAAGGCAGAAAACACTGGTGGGGGTCTTAGCAACAGGGGGAGCAGGCTTGGGGTACTTCCCAAAGGCCCAGGTCAGCAGGGCACAGGGAAAGGAGAGACACCAGCTACTCCAGGAAGAGGTCCGAGCAGGTGTGGAGGAGGAGTGTTGGGGTTCAGAAATTGAGGGAGGAATCCAAAATAATGACCACTGATCCTGCCGGGTGCAATTAGACGACATTTTAATGAATACACATGTGGAGTCCAACACTGTGCAGATTCAGTGTTGAACTGTCTTACAATAGTCAAAACCAAGGCTTTATAGGGTTGGGGTGATACTGCTCCCCCCCCTCTCAGACACAATACAGCATACGTCAATCCAAAACCACAAATGTTCTGTCGACAACTTTTAACATAGTTTAAAAGAACATTGTCTTCGCGTCGAAGCCAGGTGTCTTCCTGTTGTCCCCGGACGCTCGCTTATCTGTCTGGAACATCAGGCACACGTTCTGCACAAACTTTCACATAGGCAGGCACAATTTTGCAGTTGCAAGCAAAACATGATTAAACTCTTACCTATATCAATGAGTCTATCTAATATGTGTGTGTATGTGGGTGTCAGGTTCTGCTGCCCTTTATTTTACCCTTCACTTCATCAGCTAAACCTTGTAACCTTTCCACCAGACAGAAGGCCAGCACGTACACAACTGAAACTATGTGTGTGCATGTGTGTCTCGTCCTTAAATGCTCTCTCATCTCACCCTTTGCACTTCTGACCTTTCACCAGACCAGAGGCTCATCCTTACATGTAATAACCTAACTGGAACTATATATGTAATCTACTGAATAAATGTTTTAATCAAAAACCTCTATTAAAAGCTTAATCCAAAGATATAGATACATAAAAGATACTACAGATTCATAACCTACTCACAGTACTTGCACTCAGACTCTGCTTTTGGTTTCACTTTTGCAAAGCATGCCGTTTCCTGTCAGCCTGCAACTCAGTTTCTCACCCACTGAAGACTTCAGTGTAAGAATATAAAAACATTCAAAAGCCTTTAAAATTATAGATTCAACTCAACAGTTTAAAGTGGTTCTTACTGGACCTGTAATAAAAGCTTAATTGGGTGCCAATATGTTTAAACATCTAAATGCAGTATCAATATTAATAATTAATGGAATAGTAATAATGATCATAAAAATAGCAGCAAATAATAGCAGCATAACACTTTACTCCTCCTGACACTCCCTCTCTTGACGTCTCTTTCAGAGACGTCACCACACCGTTTTCTTGTGTCACTCCTCGGCCCACTCATACCCGGTGAGAGACCCCTTACACTTGTGAATCTCCAGTGGTCTGTCCCTTTTCTGGGTCCCTCTCTTGTGGAAATCTACTCCTGTAAAGGATAGAAAACACTTTCTCCCTACTACGGCTTCCCTACCTTATGTCCATCGATTGTTCTCTTTATTCAAACCTGATTCAACCTAATATTACTCAAAACATGAACCTCTATATATTATCCAACATTACTCATCATTTGTAAAACTCTTAAAGCGCTGCTCTCACGTCTCTGCATGTGCTTCCTGTTGCTCCCTTATCTGATCATCAACATCCTGTGCACAAAACTGTCGCTGCTGCAAGTGCCTTAACTCTCATCTAAAGCCACCTATCACAAGAAAATCACAAGAAAATCATTATAAGCGCCTATTCTACTAAAGGATCAAAGAAAAAACAACCACTTTAATCAACTAAGTGTAAGCACATAATTAATTACTCCTCAATAAATTTCATCATAGCTAAAAGTTCCCTAAAACAACTTCTATGTGTTAACCCCAACTCCATTTTAAAAACTCACAGTTCCTGTGTTATTTCGATTCTTGGTATAACATTTTATTTCATTTTGCTGCTCTTAATGTAATGATACATTCTAATTTATACTTTATCAGACTTAACCAAAATATATAAGCTTTCTCCCTTTGCTTCTGTTTTAAACAAAAAAAACTTGGGCACTTCAACAAGCATTCAATATTCTGTAACTGTATTCATATAATAAGACTAATTTAGAGCTGCATGTGTTCTCTCAATCTTTTACATGTCACAAAGTTTAGTTACAAGCAAACTCCTATTCAGTTCCTTTTTTCTGTCACTTGTTATTGGGCCAACTCAAATTCAGATAAAAGCTAAAGGAATTTCAGGCCCTTGGCCTCAAATCAATACTGTCATGTGTGTTAAGAACTCCATATGTCTGTAAGCGTGTGCAATCCTTCAATAACCCAGGTCATTCTCACAGTAGATTGGCTAATCATTAACGCTAACCAAAAGTTTTTAACCCTCAAGAGACGACTTTCTGAGCCACAACTCCTTTAAAGGCACAAAATGCAATGTGTATAAAATCATTTCTATGTATATAATCTTCAATGCTATTCATTTGGGTCAGTGACACTTTTAACATCCTCATAAAAAGCTCTCCTCTACCCTAGAAATAAATCTATTTAATATCTGTTTCTAAAGCCTACATTATAACAACTTATTCTAAACGTCAAAAGGAATCACACATTTTCTACTCGTAAAATCTTCACTAATCTTCCCCGTTATTATTATTATTCCCACAGTTTCCCTTTAAGTTTGGTGTACAACTTCTTATGAACACCAGCAATTTATCTTCTAAACCGAATTCAGTTCATTTTAATCCTTTCTTTAAAAATAACAATTTCTGCCTCAGTGCTACCATATCTAAATTATCAACAAACCCCAAAATAAATGTCATTACATGATCCTAAAACTTATTTCAATCCCCCCTTTAGAGTAAGTAGAGCTGTAGGCCTTAAGCAGCAGGGAGCATGGACAAGGTGGGACAAGGTGGGAGAGCACCTTGCAGCGCAAGGTCACCTGGGCAAACATCATGCAGGCAGACTTCCACCGGATCCGATTCCTAGTGCAAGCAGTATACGACACTCTGCCAAGCCCAGCAAACCTCCATCTGTGGGGGAAGAGCGAGACACCTGTCTGTCCCCTGTGCTCTGGAAGAGGGACCCTAGAACACCTCCTTAGCAACTGCCCAAGGGCCCTGGCCGATGGTTGGTAACGTTGGCGGCACGACCAGGTGCTCAGAGTAGTTGCTGAAAAGATTGCCTCAGCAATCAGCACCAGCAAGCATCATCATGCTCCGAGGAAGGCAATTTCTTTCATTAAGGCTGGAGAGAAACCCCAGGTGCGCCCACATTTAACAACTGGCCTCCTCAACACAGCCTCTGATTGGCAGCTACAGGCTGACCTGGGTAAGCAGCTAAAGTTCCCTCAGAACATTGCAAAAACATCCCTCCGGCCAGACACGATAATTATTTCTGAGGCCTCAAAACAGCTGATCATGCTGGAACTCACAGTGCCCTGGGAAGAGCGGATCGAGGAGGCCAATGAAAGGAAACGAGGAAAGTTCCAGGAACTAGTGCAGGAGTGCAGGGGAAGGGGCTGGAAGACTTTCTATGAAGTGGGTTGTAGGGGCTTTGCAGGACGATCACTCTGCAAAGTCCTAGGCCGGCTGGGCGTGGCTGGGGTAGCCAAGAAGAGGGCCATCCAGGCTGTGAGTGAAGCGGCAGAGAAAGCCACAAGGTGGCTGTGGATCAAGAGGGCTGATCCGTGGGTAGCTACTGGTACGCAAGTCGGGGCCTGATCACCCCCGGCTGGGTCGCCTGGACGAGGGTGTATGATGTTGTGAGACCCGAAACACCTGAGGACCCCAGGATACATCACTGAAGCAGGGCTACAAAGCCATCTCACACCCGGCTTTTGGGAAGTCTGACCACAACGCCATCTTCCTCATCCCCCAGTATAAACAAAACATACGGAGGGAAGAAGTAAACACAAGGGAGGTGAAACGGTGGTCTGCCCCATCAGAAGCTACGCTACAGGACGCACTCGACGACGTCGACTGGGACATGTTCAGAGCATGCGCAGTCAACATCAACGAGTTTACGGAAGTAGCAGTAAGCTTCATCAACATGCTAGCGGAGGAGATTATCCCCACTGCGAGAGTCACCACATTCCCTAACCAGAAACCGTGGATGGACAGATCGATCCGCGCTGCAGTAAACGCCAGGACCGCCACCTACAACGCGGGTCTCGCCACTGGCGATATGAGCGCCTACAAAGCGGCATCATACGGCGTGCGGCGCGCGGTGAGAGATGCCAAACGCCGGTACCGGGAGCGTGTGGAGTCCCGCTTCCACCAGGGCGACACACGGAGTATGTGGCACGGACTATGCACCATTACGGACTACAAACCCAGGGACACTGCGCCGATCAACGCCGACTCTGCATTCACCAATGAGCTGAACCAGTTCTACGCCCGTTTCGAGGTTAGCCAGGCGGCTAATGCCATCTACCGCTGGACTACCGAGGACAATGACGTCATCAACGAGAGACCGGTGACCAGCTTCGCGGAGCATGACGTCCGAGCGGCATTGAGGAGAGTGAACACAAGGAAAGCGGCGGGGCCAGACGGCATCACCGGCCGTCTGCTGCGCTGCTGTGCTGACCAGCTAGCAGGTGTGTTCACTTACATCTTCAACGAGTCCCTGGCGAAGTCTGTGGTCCCCACATGCTTCAAAAGATCCACCATCATCCCGGTGCCCAAGAACAGCAAACCCTCATCCCTGAACGATTACCGGCCAGTTGCGCTGACCTCGGTAGTCATGAAGGTGTTTGAGAGGCTGCTGAAGAACATCATCTCCTCCTCCATCCCAGACTCCACAGATCCGCTCCAGTTCGCCTACCGACCCAACAGATCCACTGAAGACGCCATCGCCCATGTCCTGCACACCACCCTCAGCCACGTGGACAAGAAACAGGGTAACTATGTGAGAATGCTGTTTGTTGATTACAGTTCAGCGTTTAACACAATAGTGCCCAGCAGACTGTTCACAAAGCTGAGGGACCTGGGACTCAACAGCCGTCTGTGTGCATGGGTGTTGGACTTCCTCACCGGCAGAACTCAGGTGGTGAGGGTGGGTGGGTGTGTCTCCAACAGCATCACCATCAACACAGGAGCACCACAGGGGTGTGTCCTCTCGCCACTGCTCTACTCCCTCTACACTTCGGACTGTGTGGCCACCCACGGCTCCAGTACCATTGTGAAGTTTGCTGACGACACAGTGGTGTTGGGTGCCATCTCCAACAGCGATGAGGCGGCCTACATGGACGAAGTGAAGAATTTGGCATCATGGTGCCAGGACAACCACCTCCAGCTGAACGTCAGCAAGACCAAGGAGCTGGTGGTGGACTTCAGAAGGAGTCAGCACAGAGACTACAAACCCATTTTCATCAATGGAGCTCCAGTGGAGAGGGTGCAGTCCTTCAAATATCTTGGTGTCCACATCTCCTCAGACCTGACATGGGCTGCCCACATTCAGGTCCAGACCAAGAAGGCTAGGCAGCGCCTGTATCACCTCCGACAACTAAGGAAGTTCAGGGTCTCTCCAAAGATCCTCAGGATCTTCTATACAGGCGCTGTGGAGAGTATCCTCACACAGAACATGACAGCGTGGTTCGGGAACAGCTGTGTGAAGGACCAAAAAGCTCTCCAGAGAGTAATCCGTACAGCAGAACGCTGCTGCAGGATTGCTCTCCCCCCACTTCAGGACACCTACACCAGGGGATGCCGGACTAGAGCAACGCAGATACTGAAGGACCCGTCCCATCCTGGCAACAAACTGTTCCAACTTCTACAATGTGGTAGAAGGTTCCACATCATCCGGGCAAGGACAGAGAGACTCAAGAAGAGCTTTTATCCTCAAGCCATCCGGGCCCTAAACCACCCCCCCCCCACACACACACGCCATCTCACATCATCTATAATTGACTGAGACTCTCCTCCAGATACTCAATTCCTTTAACTTCCTTTAACTTTAAATATGTCTATATTGTCCATTCTGTAAAATAGTCAGATGTCTATTCATATTAATGTACAGAATTCACCTGCTGCTGCTTCTACAGCACATTCACCCAATATATATACTATATATATATATTTATAATGTTATTCCTCTACCCCCCCCCCCCCCCCCATGTTTTTGCACATGTCGAGGATCGTGTCAGGATACATTTCACTGTGTGTTATACTTGTATAACTATGCATGTGACAAATAAAGAACCTTGAACCTTGAAGATGCGTACCAGTGCATCCAGGAGATGTGTCTATATAGTATAGTATCTAATGCTGACAGAACTGTGTTTGTAGGTGTTTGACCTGCTGAATCGTAAAGCTAAGCTGAGGGTACTGGAGGATGGGAAACAGCAAGTGCAGGTGGTGGGGCTGCAGGAGAAGGAGGTCAAGTGCACAGAGGATGTCCTGAAACTCATTGAAGTGGGAAACAGCTGCAGGTATGACAGCAGGAACTTTCTCAGGAATCTCGAGACTTTGAGTTCTTGTATTTGATCAGTGATCAGATCAAAACTCTGAAACTCGTTTATTGTCATGCAGACGTCGTCTAGCACAATATTCATGTTCTTTGAGGATGTTTTTCCTTCTCCTAAAGTTATTAATTTTTTGCCCTCGCTGCTGCTGCTTCTTCTTCATCATCTTGATCACCCCCCAAAAGAACATCAGGGCAGACGTCAGCCAACGCTCACTCGTCTCGCAGCCACGCCGTATTCCAGATCATTCTCCGGAGGAAGGGGAAGATGCATGGAAAGTTCTCCCTCATCGATCTTGCGGGCAATGAGAGGGGGGCGGATACATCGAGCGCTGACCGGCAGACTCGTCTGGAGGGAGCAGAGATCAACAAAAGCTTGTTAGCCCTGAAGGTCTGCATGCAGTGAAGGGATAGCTGAGTAGCTGACTCCTAAGTGTTGGCTACCTCTTCATTTAGTTTTTTCTGTTGATTTGTAAAATAACAAAGAAATGTCATGTATACTTTTCCATTTGTTTTTTTTTTTTTTTAATTTTACCAAGGATGTCTCTCTTGTTGTTTCAGGAGTGTATCAGAGCTCTGGGTCGTAACAAGCCCCATACGCCATTCAGAGCCAGTAAGCTCACCCAGGTCCTCAGAGACTCCTTTATTGGGGAAAACTCACACACATGCATGGTCAGTCCTCTGTCTTCATAAACAGTCTTTGGCCATGTTATCACATCTCTTCCACAGGTTAATAAATATGAAATAAATCTGAATGACATATTCTTTTTTTTCCTCCAGATTGCAACCATTGCTCCTGGGATGACATCCTGTGAGACAACACTCAACACACTACGCTACGCTAACAGGTGGGGTTGAGATAACCCACTCCAGTGATTTGGACAGTATCTTCTTGCTACAGGAACCTCTTGGATTATTCACCTTTATGAAACTTTAGCTCTTTTGGATTCCTCTGTAATATCCAGTGGCTTTTATAAAATCTGAAATTAGCTGTACTACTCCAAATTTCTCTGCTTACTCTTGTTCGTTCTGACTCTTGTATCCTCTTCCCTTTTTTTCCTACTTTCTTTCCTTCTTGTTTCCCGCCCTCTGCTGCTCTGTGTGCTGGTATGATGGCTGTGTAGAGTGAAGGAGTTTGGGATTAGTCCGTCAGACATCCAGCGGCTCTGTGGCTGAAGAAACACAGGCAAATTGGATGCAAGTTCAGCCACTCAGCCAATTAAATTTGTGCATTCTGGGTGCTAAACACTGGGACTCTGCAGCCCTGACAGCGTAGAGTTACACGTGAAAAGACAGTAGAAAGAAGAAGAAAGATAGCAATGTAGAAAAAAGGGGAGAAATACAGATGATAGCACTGGAGAAAGTGGAGAAAAAGAAAATAGAAAAACAGTGAATTGAAGAAAGGGAGTGAAAAATCAGGAAAAAAAATATGGCTGTGCAAAAAAAGAAACATGGAAAGTGAAATAAATAAGTGCAATAAATAAGTTAAGATACTTTATTTTTAATAAATCAGATTGTAATGTATACATTGTTGGTTTAAAACCAACAATGATAATAGGATAGGTAATTAACAATGATAACAGAATAGGAATAGAAATCTTTAACAAGTAAAAAGTACTGTAGCTCCTTTGCTGGTAACTCGCGATACACAAGCAGACTAGTGACTCAGAAAGCTAAAATTAGCGAATAATCTCTAGCGACATAGGCTACATTAGCTAATGTTTTCGATGCGATGAGAACAAATGAGAACAAGCAGACACTTTATAAGTCAAAACATCACCCCTGCATTATCAGAACAGTTTGAACTTTTGCTCTATTTCAGATAAATAAAGTGTACTAAATCATGATTTGTGTCATGTCAGAAAGAATAAAGTAGTGCTGGCACAGCCTTCCAAGATCTCTCTAGCTCTCACTTATATGTTAAAGCTAGTTAACCAGCTACGAGCAAAACTTGGAACAAAACAAATAGCAAGAGGTCTCTTTACTGTCACTGGGCTGGGTCTCTGACCCAATGCTTTCTGTATCTTTTGTCCTCTTTTGTCATTTTTAGGAGATAATGTTGAGTTAGGATTACTGGTTTGTTTACCTTGGGTTCAGTTTAGTATGTTATCCTGGGTCATCTGCATTGGTTTCATGTATTTCTTGTCTGCATGTTTTCATGTTGCTCATGTCATGTCCTCATGTTTCCTGTTTTATTTTGAAAGGGTCTGGTGTGTTCTTGTTCATTGTGACTTTCCCGTAGCCTCATTAGGTTCATGTGTGTCAGCTGTTTCCCCATGTGTTCCCACTCCCCCTGGTCACCTCATGTGTATTTAAGTACTCTGTTTTTTGGGTTTCATTGTCAGTTTGTCCGTTGTCCTCCTCACAGTCTTCATAGTTATCGCAGTATTTCATAGTTTTCATGTTTATCTCCTGTCACCAGCCGAATAAAGGCTCGTTCTGTGTTGAATCCAGCTCCGTCTCCTGCAGTGTCTGCTTTTGGGTCCTTTTCAAAATTACACCGGCGCATCCCGCTATGTCATTTACTACAGTTCAGATTCACAGATCTGCCCGAGGTAACACAGGTGAAGAAGCCACGCTGCTAGCAAATCAGCTACAAGCTAAGCTAAACTAGTGAACCTCAAAAGGCACAATGAATGCTGTTAATATAATTAGCTGGTGTTTCAGAATAGGGTGTGCTTTGAATAAAGCGCAAGAAGATTACACTACAAAATCAGATGTAATCTAAAAGCTCTGGATTACACAAAAACACCACTTTGCGTTGGAAAAGCAGGAAATTATACTGTAGAGAGAGCCAATTCCAAGTTAAAGTAAAAAGGAAAGAAGAATACACTTAAAATAGTCTTATAAGAGATTTCAGCACCAAACCCGAAAAACAAATGAATACACACAAATTAGGTCAGGAGGAAAGACTGAGACTGAAAAAACAAACTCAGGGCGGGCCAGTTATCTGCCACAACTGGTTCAGGTAGAACAAGGAAATAGAAGAGTCTTCTAAGAAGTTTCGGCACCAAACCAGAAAAAGAATCAAACCCACACAATGTACTTTCTGTTGGCAGCACACCTTACTTTGTGAAGTATGAATGGTAACAACAATGTGTTATTCATGTTCCAAATGATACAGCTTAACATCAAATTATTACCATTTCTCAACCTAACTTACACATGCATTTGAGATGACCGTTTGATTGTTTCATTACAGTCATCTAACTGTCAAGGAATAAAAGTGCTCAATTATGTAAAGAAAAACAAAGACCGAAGTCTGACACATAAGTTACGTGTAAATTCAAACAGAGATCCTGGAAACACGATTAGCTTTCTTGGTCACCCTCCTGGCCTACTTGCATGGCTACTCAGCAAGAAGGCAAAAGTGAAAAATTCTCTGTGCTCCTATTAAACAGTGTAAAACAATTTCCACATTTTTTACACAGGACCAAGATAAAGGCAAGCAATACACAGGATACACAATTCATTAAATCACAATTTAATATAAGGTTATACTTTCTAAAGGATTTGCAGACACAAGGACGCAGGATTTTCTCACCCTGAAAATCCTTAATAAATTGCACATTAAGTTTTTAAATTATCATTATTTTTTGGCCTTTTATTGTGACAGGAAAGCAGCGGGAGAGAGAGAGAGGGGGGGGAACACATACGGCAAATTCGAACCCACAATTAAACAATTGATTGCAGAAAAAATGCCAGATGTAGCAAATGTTATACAAATTAAAACTCCTTCTATGCAATTTAATATACATGGTCACCTTTTGTCATTCAATAACATCGATGGTTAGTCAACACAGATTTAAGCTTCTCTTTTTTTGATTGCACAAGTATAGGGCTTGGTTAGTTTTCTGTATCATCATTGGTTGTTTCTGTATAATGCTATGTGTGGCGTAGAGGTATAAAAGTTCCTAATCTGTAGTTCAGCTTCAACTTGAGGAGGAGGAACTGTTCAACTGAAAAGTTACAACCTCCACGGCTGCATTCTTACACATTTATTGAAAACAGAACGTGAAAAAGGTAAGAATATCTTTAAATATCACTGATATTAAATTAAAGCAATTTACCTTTGACCTCCTGACAAACTAAACCAATTTCCATGTCTCCTTTTTTTTCAAAGGCACAGTAACCTTTAATATTTAAATCTATCCAGTCTAAGGTTTCAGAGTTCTAATATGCAGTCTTTATATTAGAAATAACAGGCAGCACCCAAAGCGGTCAACATTAAAATAGTTTACTTGAATTAAAATGTGTATTTTACTGCTCTGTGCGGTTCTGTTACATTTTTCATATTTTTTACAGATTTTTGTCACCATTTTATCATCTGCTATCGTCTCTGATTAGAGTAGGCTACACTCACAGGGATAATATGACACATGAAATCCTGGGCATTCACAGAGTCTGAAGCAGAAAGCCCGACTAAACAGGGAAGGTTGATGACCACTAATGAGATACTCTTTATCTCCAACTTAGACTTTAGGGTTTGTCAAGCAAGAAAAGCTTAACTTTGTTGAACTTCCTTAATATTGCACACCTCACTTTTAGGACCTATAGGGGAGATGTTGACAATCCCATCAATGCCAACATCCTAAACACTGGTTGTGAGAACAAATACTCTACCAATACTACAATCAAGTGAACCTTTAGTTGACTTGATAAACTTATGTACCAAATAAAAATAATGATAAAACACCAAGAGGTTTTCTTGCAGTATAAATGCTGTATTTGGGGATGGTGTTCAGGAACCGCTTTCCACAACGTATGTTTGTGTTCATGTTTGCATATCAAAATTTTTGCCCTGCAGTTGAAATGAAGAAGCCTGCTCTCCTCTCTGCAGTCCTGCTGCTGCTGTTTTTTGTTGGGACATCAGCTCAGGGTAAGCTTTAGCGGGTTTTTTCCTGTGGAGCTAAATAAAAAACAAAAAGAAATGCAAATAAATCCTTGAATAGTTACATAGATTAATCGCCTTTATTGTTTTTCTGCTCATCTTCTGTAAACTAACTTCATCCTCCTTTGTTATTTAACAACTCAAGGTAACACTAACTTCAAAGTGCAGGTGAATGTGTCACCCAAGAACATTAAGACCTACAGCACTTCTACTGCTTATAGAGGAAGCCTCTTCGGTGGACTGACGAGACTGAAATACTCAAACCAAGGCTTCAAGTAAGACCATCACATCAACTATTTCCTTACTAGAAGAAGCCATACATTTACTTTTGTTCTCTTAATGTTTAATTAAAATTGAGACCCCGTATATCTGGGTGTGAATTTTTAATTTCAGATCACTAATTGTGCCCTGTAATGTTTGTTGACATCTTAAAAAAACACAAAACAAATCTTCATACTTTTTTTTCTTACAGTAGACCACAGAAACCTGTATATGTACAGCACAGTCAAAAACCACATCACAGCTTTAAGAAATGCCTTCCTTTCATTAATATTTCACATGGCCCCATATGAGCAAGCACTTGGCGACAGTTTTAACAGAGAAGAACTTCGGGCTGAACCAGGCTCAGGGGGACCCATCTGCTGTGACCTGCTGGGTGTGAGGGGAGGGAGACAGGACAAGAGACGCACTGTGGAAAAGAGCCAGAGATTAATAATAACTTATAACTGAATGCAGAGTTCTGTGAAAAAACATAGAGAGTAAAACTATTTGCATTGTTAAAAAGGATTTCATAGTTATATGAAAAACTGTCCATTTTGCTCTTTAAAAAGTCATGCCCTATGTTTCCAGCTTTCAGTACATACCAAATGATGACTATGGACCATTCCTTCAGAGTGTAAATGGTTTGGCAGGAAATTCATCATACTACTGGCAACTGCTGAGTGGTAAAACCCCACTCGATGTTGGTGAGTGAACCAAACTCACGATGTGTTAGATAAGCTGAGGTCAGACATTTGTTGCACACAGTCCAACTTGTCGTATTATATAATATTCTCTGAACTTAAATTTTTTTTTTACAGGTATGGGATGTTACCTTCCAACAGCAAATGAAGTCGTCACCCTGAAATACACGAAAATTTAAGACCATCTAAAGTCTTATTGTTACTTATGGTCAACCAATACACTTTGATCTTTGGCAAGTTGAGGTTAATAATTGACTTGTTGTGTCATTTTTTTGCTTGGGAGTCTTCTAATCATAAAACGGTAGCCTATCACTAGCTTACATTCTTTTACTGGGTTTCTGTCAGACTTTATGAATTAAGATTACAGCGTTAATCTACAATTCTGCCACAGTGTAGTAATCTGGAGTAATAGAAAACTCCATCAGTCACAAGAGCAATCAGTAAAACATATACAACACAACAACTTGAACTGTTTTTTAATTTACTGCCTTTATGGCAACTTTTATTGTGTTTGAGAGCAATTAGTAGTTCTCAACTTGCCCCTGAGTGCCATAATTTTACATTCAAATTCCATTATTTGATGCTTACAAGTGGTCTCAGTTTTACTGTAAAGGGATGGTGTGGTTATACAGTTGACTGCCCAGAGACTGCTGGCCAGCAAAAACAGCAAGGTGGGTCAGCTGCTGACTCCATGTCAAAATAGCTTCTTTATCCTGCAAATCAAGTTATCAACAGCTTGCAAGTCAAAAGGCTTCTGAGATTGACTGGGCTGCTGACCTCCACCTGGATAACAGCAGGTCTCAAGATCAGCTGTGAAATTAAAGCTATTTTTGAGCTTTCTGGGGCTCCTAGAGGGGTGTGAGAGGGGCAAAATAAGATCAATTTCATTGCTGAATAATTTTTGTATTAGTGCATTTTTATTGTTTAATAAAATGTTACTGATTATTAGTGTTATCTTCTGCAGGCATTAAATAAAGCATGTAACTTGTAGTCAAAGTAAAATGTTTCTAGCCTTGGTTTGTTTTATTTTTAGACAAGTTTTATTTAAAGTGTTGTTAGCATGTCCACCATTATGTATCCTAAGACAAAGACAGATCTAGACCAAGGGTGTCAAAAATAAGGCCAGAGGCCAGAAACAGCCGTGAGATTATCATACTATCTTATGCCACCTTATCCTTCTAATCAAAGAATTGTTGAATCATTATACAGCTATAGGCCACATTATGCCTTGGATTAAAAATTGTGAAATCATTACACTGTTTTATGATGCATTATACTGCTGAGTTATAAGAAATGCTGTTTGTGTAGAATCATGGTGTTCCTTTTGTGATTACAAAGAGAACAGAACATACTGTAGAGGTTTTCTGCCCCATCTCATCAGGCAGAGATAAAACAGGAAGCCAAAGCCGTCACTTAGGCGCCATAAGAGAGAAAGAATGTGGATGTTTTGGGTTTTTTTTGTCTGTCCCATTTGGTTCTTTAGCCGTCAGAATTGTTGTCTGAAGACCAACAAGGATACCAAATGGATTTATTTTGCCAAATGGATCATCATGGCATTGCCGTATTGGTCCATTTGATCAAACTTTGTTGTTATCATTTATTTTATTTTCAGTTGTTACAGATGGGACAGACATGACTGGGGGATAGGAAAGGGAGAAAGAAAGAGAGGAAGGAAAAGAAAAAACAGAAGGGAAAAGGGACAGTGAGAAAGGGCACTTACAAAGACAAAGAGAAAAAAAAAATCTCCTGGATCACCTGTTGAGAGAAAAAGAAGAGAAGACAAGCAAAAAAAACCAAACAAAAACTAAGCAACATACTAAACACAACACCATCACGTTAATCTAGCTAAGTGTGAACAGCAGTAAATACTAAATATTGAAAGTTGTTGTGCAGCACGCAGGACAGACAGCGCACAATGTGCTTTGAAGTAGCAGCTAAGAAAGGTGTAGTTTATGTCTACGAACAGTGAACACCCGTGTGCACACCTGTGTGGATCAGCGCGCTTGTATACAAAAGGTTTCCCCATGTAACGGTCTGCTAGAGGGTGTGGAGGGCCATAGCCCCGTCCCCCAGGGCATGAAGCAGGCATGGAGGAGATCCGGGCTCCAGACATCCAGAGGCCCCAGAGTGCGAGAGCCCAAGGAGTACCACCGGAGGGGCATCCGTGCCACCCTCCTGGGAAGGGCTGAAGAGATCCCCAGACGAGGGGGTCACCCAGTAGCCATGGAGCAGAAGCCAGAGGGGGCTGCACTGGCGTGCCCGCCGGCTCTGCCGGCAGCCAGCTGTGCCAGAGTGAACCGAGTTGCAGGCCCTGAGGCCGGAGGCCCGAGGGCCCCCTTTGCCCCGGAAGAGGCCTGACCGAGCGACAGGCACCAGGCCCCGCCAAGTAGCCACCGGGAGTGAGCTGGTGCATACCTGAGCGCCCAGCCCCGGACACCAAGAACCACCAATGCACCAACCCCTGAGGGCATCAGTTATCAGCAGGGAGTGTGGTGAGGGGAGATTTCTTCCATTTGCGCAACATCTCTAAAATTAGAAATATCCTGTCTCAGAGTGATGCTGAAAAACTAGTTCATGCATTTATTACTTCCAGGCTGGACTACTGTAATTCTTTATTATCAGGATGTCCTAAAAACTCGCTGAAAAGCCTTCAGCTAATCCAAAATGCTGCAGCAAGGGTACTGACAGGGACTAGAAAGAGAGAGCATATTTCTCCTGTTTTGGCTTCCCTTCATTGGCTTCCTGTTAAATCCAGAATTGAATTCAAAATCCTGCTCCTCACATACAAGGTCTTAAATAATCAGGCCCCATCTTATCTTAATGACCTTGTAGTACCATATCACCCTATTAGAGCACTTCGCTCTTGCACTGCAGGCCTACTTGTTGTTCCTAGAGTATTTAAAAGTAGAATGGGAGGCAGAGCCTTCAGTTTTCAGGCCCCTCTTCTGTGGAACCAACTTCCAGTTTGGATTCGGGAGACAGACACCATCTCTACTTTCAAGATTAGGCTTAAAACTTTCCTTTTTGCTAAAGCATATAGTTAGGGCTGGACCAGGTTACCCTGAATCCTCCCTTAGTTATGCTGCAATAGACGTAGGCTGCCGGGGATTCCCATGATGCATTGAGTTTTTCCCTTCCAGTCACCTTTCTCACTCACTATGTGCTAATAGACCTCTCTGCATCGAATCATATCTGTTATTAATCTCTGTCTCTCTTCCACAGCATGTCTTTATCCTGTTTTCCTTCTTTCACCCCAACCGGTCACAGCAGATGGCCGCCCCTCCCTGAGCCTGGTTCTGCCGGAGGTTTCTTCCTGTTAAAAGGGAGTTTTTCCTTCCCACTGTCGCCAAAGTGCTTGCTCATAGGGGGTCATATGATTGTTGGGTTTTTCTCTGTATTTATTATTGTGCTATCTACTGTACAATATAAAGCGCCTTGAGGCGACTTTTGTTGTGATTTGGCGCTATATAAATAAAATTGAATTGAATTGAATTGAATTGAATAGATAGGCCTCCACACTTGGAGGCCCTGGGAGTACCCAGGGAGGTGGAGTCTAAGACCCGACCTGACATATAGACACAGACAAACAGGCACACACAGACATAAACATGCTTTCCCACCCTCATGCACACATATACAAACACTCAGCACTCACCCAACGTAGGGATAGACATACATAGACATGTACACACAATCATACTCCCCAAACATACTCTATGCCCTGGGTCCAGGTACCCTCGCCCCCAGAGGGGGAAACGGCACCCAGACCCAAGAGATGTGACCCTTTCCCCCGGGGTGGAGGCAAGCAGACCGCCCCACGCTCCGCAGCAGCAGGGAGGCCAATCGGACAGCCAACACCTCCTCCCAGTCCCCCGCCCCGATGGCTAGTAGAGAACCGGGGTGTGTGAAGACCCCATACCTCCCTCCTCCCGCTCATGTGTAGTGTTGCTGCGTGTTGTTCTAAAGTGCATTTAAAACAAGGGAGGGCATGGTGCTGCTGCCAGAGAGCAGCAGGTGTTAGCACGGCCCCTCCCGAGAACCCTCAATGTCTACATGGATTTAAAATTGAGAGGTGGGCACCGGCGCCAGAGGTAGGGTTGAATACACAGACCGTCCTCTGGACGCCATTAACGTGGTCACCCTCAAGGCCCTACATATATATATGTGTGTGTGTGTTATGAGAGTGTGAATAATGTGGATGTCTAAGTTGTGAAATAAAATTGAGGCACAGGTGGCCAGAAGGGGACAGAGGGGGGGGATTGCCTCCCCTGCACCCTGGTGACACACCCGCACCCCAAGGCCCTACCTGTGTGGGTGGGTGTGGTGGAGCGGGAAGAGGGAGGCAGCCGGGGATGGGGAGGAAAAGAAGGGAGGCCCCTCCTTAGGGCCAGCTCCCCCGCTGACCCCAGTAGGCACCCCCGTCCTCTAGTACCCACCAAGGCAAGGGAGCCCAGGCCCATCCAGACCGGGGCCTATGGCAGCAGCACCGCTAAACCCCACAGGACCTGGGGAAGCCCACCCCACCCCACTGCAGAGAAAACTATACCCACCCCAACATTCAATCATCTCCAGACTACACAAGACAACAGACACCCAGGTTAGGTTTATTCTCCACCTCTCCTGTGTCTCTCCCCCACCTGCAGAGTGGACTTCTGCAAGGATGGAACAACCTCCCTGCCAGTTGAAGAGCCCCCCAGTTAGGCCGATGCACCAGAGGCCCCCTGCGCCAGGGCTGAGCCCCCGTGCACCCACCCGCCCACAACCTCGGCGACACACCGACGAGGACCGAAGCCCCCAAGGCCCAGCCAGAGCCCCATCACGGAGACGAAGCACCCCCGAACCCCAAGCCCCCCCGCCTGCCCCGGATCCACTCAGGGCAGCCAGGCCACCAGGCCAGTAACCTACGTCCGCCAGTACAGACCTCTTTTGGAGAGAAAAAAAAAAGAAAAGAATGTGGATGTTTAGGTTTTATGACTTTGGAGGGGGGCTGAAGCTATAAGAATGTGAGAAACAGTCAGACACTTCGAGATCTGGCAAACACCGTCCTGTCCAAGTCTCCCGTCCGGATGTTTATGCTCAAAGTGTTGTATAGAATAATGAGAATTGTATGGAATAAAGAGATTGTTGATTGAGCATTTATACACCGAATGTTGTTCTTCCTTCAGCCCAAAGATAAAAGAATTGGGAGATTTAACACGGCCCGTCAAAGACTCCATTCCGACCCTCTGGATGGCTCTGGAAAATGTGAAGGAGTGCATAGATTTTGAACTTTAAACTTTTTGAACTGTATTTTCATAAGTTTAAAGCTTTTCCTATTAATAAAGAGCCCGCCTCATTTATAGGGGAGACCGGGGATAGTTGTAACATGGGTCAGTTGTAACACTTCCAATTTCTCCAATCAGGGCTAAGTTTCAAATGATGTGATTCATCCTGTGCATGCCCAATTCAGTTCTTCTATCACATGTGAAAAATCATCACATTTTGTCGAACACAGACAATTTAACACAAAAAAAGTAATTTGTATGCCAAAAAGTACGTTTTTCTACTTTATTTCAATTTCTAATAGCATTATCTGCTTTGCAGTTAAACTCATCAAACTTAAATTATGTTATTTGTATGTCTATGGGGATATATTCTGTGTAGGTCTTTAGTGCTAATGTTTTAGCCGTTGGCTGTAATCTTAGCTAGTTCATGGCTACAGGAGTCTGGGTCAGTTGTAACAGCAACAGTCTGGGTTAGTTGTAACAATAATGCAGATGTTACAACTTACCACACTATTACTTTAACTTATATTAAACAAGTTGGGGCAACGACATCAGCAGAGAGAGGTTCACTGGTCACCTTTGTATACGCGGTTAATGCCATTGGCAACACAATTCCTCCACTGTTTGTGTTCCCACACATACATTATGCAGACCACTGTGTCAGAGATGGACCAGTAGGAAGTATTGGTAGTGGAAATAAATCAGGATGGGTGCAAGAAACAGATTTCCTCATCTTTCTGAAGCACTTTGCAAACCACACCAAGGTAAGCCATGACAAAAAGTAATGGAATTGCGATGCTGGTGCACAACTACATTTTTTCAGCTTCATTGTTATGTTCAAAAGTTGGTGCAAGAGTGGTAGGTTATAATGCCCACTGAGCCAATGAGGCCAAACTCAAGGAAGACCAACCAAAATTAATGAAATATTCAGCTGCAGAAAATTCCATCATTTATCTTTTTTGGGGGGTTGGAAAATGTTCAAAAGCTAGATTTCTGCATTCTGTCACACACACATAGCTACATAAATGGCTCTATGTGCATTCATGTGTTGAATAAAAAAGATTACATGTTAATGTTTTGTCAGTACCCTTATTTCATTGTGTTACATTTCACCCCAGGATATGTTACAACTAACCCAGACTATGGGGTTAATTGTAACATTTCACTCTTTGTGTTTGAGACCATACCATGCAATGGGTAATTGTGCTGCAGAGAAAATAGCTGCACTATTTAATAGCAGAGACATGTAAATACTTTGCATTAAATTTTCAATCCACTACCTTAAAAGAGCTCCAAGCTACAGACAGAAATATCAAAAATGTTACCACTATCCCCGGTCTCCCCTACTACAGCAAAGTAATTAATAGATAAACAATTAAATGACAGAAATTTCTCTACTATATAAATTCACAGGAGAAATTATCTTTTAGATCTTTAGAAATATGGGATAGTCTGGATAATGAATTACTTTTTGTGTAATTTTACACATTTATCATGTAAATTCACTGGTCTGGCCCACTTGTAAGTGGCCCACGATGTAAAAAGAGTTTTACATCCCTGGGTCAAACTGCAAAACTAACATTTAGTTTACAGTAAAAGTATTCTGACAAACTAACAGCAAAGCTAAGAAGCTACTAAAAATTGTTACATTTAAGAGAGAACTGTTATTAGCCAAAGTGTTTTATATATATTCTTGGGGCAGGTTAACATTGTGCCTATGAAGAGGTAGCAGTGGCGTCTTTGGAAAGATCATTAGCAGCTGCACAAATGTCTTTGACCTCAGGTTAATTCATGGACTGCTCAGCATCTGAGAAATCACCCCCACAATCAAACAGCCCCATATGAACAAGCACTTTGCTACAATGGGATGGAAAAAACTCTGACAGAACCATGTTAAGGATGGGCCAGCCCTCTCCCCTAACCATTTGGAGGATGAGAGGAAAGAAAAAGAAGAAGAGAAGAAAGAACAAAAGACACAATATGGGAGAGGGAAAACAAAATTTAATGATATGGTAAAGCATGCAATAGACTGGTCTACTGTGTCCATTTCATGGTTTGCCTCTCCAAAGCGTGAAATTGACACACATGCAAAAGTTGCAGTACTAGCATATTATATTTAAAGTCAAGAAGTTGCTAATGAGCAAGGAAGGTTAGAGAATTGGCAAAGACAGCTGGACCAGGTAAGGGCTTTTTAACTAATAGGAATAGGAAGATGTCTTAGCTTTACAGACAGCTATGTTTTCAGAGTAAAAGAAACTATTTCTCCAGGCCAAACAAAGATCTTCTAGATGAGCGCAAATCCATTTCCTCTTCAGCTTACTCATTATCAGACCAAGTCCTTTTCCACTGCTTCCAAGCACTTTGCTCTCCATTGTGTGCCTTTCTCTTCTTTTGTATATATTCCTCTAGTTTGTATATATTCCTCTATGTATGTATCTCTTCTGTTTGATATTTATTTCTGATGTGTTTACTATTAACAAGACAATTGAAAAGTGAATAAGAATAGCATTTTTATTTTATGACTAAAAATTTCATGTATTCTACATGCTTTTGCATTATTGTGAAATATAGCTAGATACCATTCAGAAACTGTCACTAGTTGTTTTTTACAATGTGAATTTTTGTATTAGTGTTCTCAAATATTGAACTTCTTTGGGTGGTGTGAAGTTGGTGGTTTTTTTTGTTTTGTTTTGTTTTGTTTTGTTTTGTTTTGTTACATACTAGTCAATACTCAGACATTTATAGGTCTACATTTATTTTGATGGTCAGGAAAAAACTGTGAGAACTTGAGGCTTTCATCTTCTAGAGGTTGAGATATCATGTTCAGCCATTAGCTTAGATTTCAGTATACACAAACAAAACAAGGGTGTGAAAGTAGGTTGGCTGGGCTTTTTATAAATCTAGAAAAGTAGTTTTACAGCACTTATCACAGATGTTCAACTTTGGTCCATAGAATATGTATGCAAATGGTTGACCAGAAAACAGAGCACACAGGAAGCAGCTAAAAATGAACCTTGGTGAGGGCCAAGAAAGTCTTGATACTAGATACTTGATACATGTAGGGTGAGTGACTATCTAATTGCCCTGGTACTGGATTGAAAAGCAGAGACTGGGGGGAGTAGTTCAGGAGGAAAGCCCGAGAGTATAAAACAGACTCAGGCTCAAGGAGAGGCAGGCTTCTGCAGCAACTGGTTGGGGCAGAAAAAGGACAGAGGACTGCATTAGAAAGATTCTTCTAGGAAGCTTCAGGACCAAACTAGAAAAACAAGTAACCTCACACAATGTACTTGAAGCCATAGCTGAAGGAGGTGAGAAACATTTTGTTCTTTGTTATTTTAAATTAGTCTAGCTGGGGCTTGTCTTTTATGGAAGATTAATTAATTATATATGTCATTAAATTAATTAATTAATTAAATAAATATTTCAATAATTAATTAGATGCCCATTTGTTTCATTTAAATCATTTAATAATGTGTTTATTTTAAATTTTTATTTAATTAATAACACTTTTCATTAATTAATTAGTAGAGGTGGGACTTCAAAAAAATAAGTTGTGCAGACTTAAAAATAAAATGCTATTTTAAGCACTTTAAGTACATTTTCAAAATGTTAGTGTCTCTAATAATAATAATAATAATAATAATAACATTTTCAACATAAATTGCAGGTTTTCTTCTTAAAAAACTAAGGCAGAAACATAAAAGGTTATTTGACCAGCTTATTTGACCAGCTTCACATTTAAACTCTGTTATGACCTGTAACAGATGTTTTGTCTTGTAAATAAAGTGTTTATACCTGATTACACACTACAGTTGCCATTAGGATTCGACAAACAACAATGATAATTGTATTAGACTGCAGTGGGCAGTCTTTATCGCTGATGGTGGATTCTGCTCAGGGCCCTGTTACACAGGGCTTCCTCATCTGAATCAGAGTCTGAAGACAATGAAGAGAGGAGGAGGCTCTTTGTCTTTGCTGGCTCCTTTGTGGTGGCATCTTTACACTGTTCCTGCAGCAACCTCAAGGCTGGTCCAAACCTCTTCTCACTCTCCCCTTGCAAGACACTTTAAATTCTTAAAGTGTGGGTCAAGCACAGTAGCTATCTTGAGCCACTGATGGTTGAGTGTAGCTACATGTTGGGATAGGTTCTTTGTAAAGGCAGTCTTAAATTTCACCATGTAGTCTGAGTCATCATTGGAGACCTCCATGGTGTGATGCAGGTGGCAGTAAGCAGGTAAAACCACTGAACATGAGACACATGTCTCACCTCCAAAAAGCTCAGTCACAAACCTGTAGTAGACAGTTAAAGGAATTATTAATCTACACAATAACTGTCAACTATAGAGCTTTTTGAAGAAACAGTAACAATAAGTTAAAAATTGTTTTATTTACCTGAATGGCTTAAGGACAGTCGTCAGCTTTTGCCAGCTCTGATGGAGTAGAAACCAACAAAAAGTGGATAAATTACATTAAAGATTTGCTAATTCCACTAGACATGGAGCTGTATGAGAGCAAATGGATACAACTAGTCTCATGACATGGCAAAACAGAATGGCTTTGGAGATGCTATTGACAGAAAGTGGGGGAGTGTATTCAATGTTTGAGGGAACTTGATGCACATTCATTCCAAATAACACTGCCCCTGTATGCCCCTTGTACAATCCCATGTCTGAGAACTTTAACAGGCTCATCACCATAGCCTTAATTAAGGACCCTCCTTCCTATCAGATGCCTCTAAGCTCCGAGGAACAAGACCATGAGGAGACAGATTATGGAGAAAGTGAGGAAGATATCCCACTGGACTGCAGGGATGGAGCAATGACTGTAGAAAATATGGGCCACCTAATAGCTCCCCAAAAATTCAGCCAAAACTTCTCTATTGCCCCCTGGTGTCTGGCTGCAGTACAGGTCATAAACCCCACCTCCTCCATTTTTAGTGGATGGGACTGGGGTCACACTAAAATAAAAAAAATCTCCTTAGATAAATTTTTTTCCAAAGATTCTTTCTTTCATTACCAGTAGCTCTCATCACGCTGATTTATGTTCAAGGGATCTTCTTTCTCATAAGTTTGATTCTAATTACTACCATAATGCTGTCAACTGTCAGCAGAAACTGTAGAACTGAAAAAAATGTAAGAGTAGAACTTCAGATCCTGAGTGTATGAGGACGGACAAGGGCTGTGCTGCCCTCAGATTCAGACCTCAGCACCAATCAGTGACAGCAGACAGATCATCCAACATGTTCACATGTTAACTGCAAAATTAACTGATGAAAACAGTACAAAGGTTAAAGTACCACATGTGTTGTCAGTGAAAGCTGCAGCTGTTTTATTGATAAAGTTAAAGACAAAAAGTCAAAGGGATTAATCACCCATGAAACTTTGTCACCAATGTTCCCTCTAAGCTGCGCGCGTGCGCAATTGCGCACTGCTGGCACGGTCTCTGTGCAGAAAAGAATCTGCGTTGCGCACAAAAAAAACAAAAACCCCCCCCAAAATCTAACCTGAATTGAAATTAAAATTAAAACTTTAACAATTCTGTTTTGTGGTGTTAGTCAGTAAGTGACTGGCTGCTCCTGTATGGCATTAGAACGATGCCACCTTATCCCATAGTCCAGCCAATCACGCGATTCACATTCGTATATACGCAGCTAATCAACGTCGTTGACAGGCTATGACAGCGCCCTTATGTGCCGACACCGGTGCAGTGTTGCCAACTTAGCGACTTTGTCGCTATATTTAGCGAGTTTTCAGACCCCCTTAGCGACTTTTTTTCTGAAAAGCGACTAGCGACAAATCTGGCGACTTTTTCTGGTGTTATTGGAGTCTTATTTATGACGACTTTTTGACGTGAAAGCGCATATCGCTCCTACTCTCAACAAGCAGCGGGTGCTGCCGTGGGCACCTCGCCCGTGCCAAAGCGCTCATAGGCGGAGGATAGTCCTCACGCAGCTGCTATCATGGTAGGAGACGTTCACCCCTATGCGTTCAAACTGCAAATGAATCGCGCATGAGCGAAGCCGCTGCTCCCGCACTGACTGTAACGCAGTCAATTCTTCTTTCAATGTTATGCTGTTTTGTGGATCACAAGGTTTAAAACTACTCATAAACACACACACAAAGTAACCCCACCAGAGTGCCGATTTTGGGTCACTTTTGCCAGTCCAAGCCCGGGTAAAGGAGCAGGGTTGGAATTGTGACATTAAAAAAAACAAAACAATAATTGCTAAAAGAAATTTAATTTGTAGTTCTAAATAAATTCTAAATGCATTTAGGACGTTTTTTACTCACTTTATGTCTCTTCCATGATGTTATTTCTCTCTCCAACAACGTAGGTTACATTTACATTAGCATGACCAATTATGCAAATTAGGCGATGACGTCATTTAGCGACTTCTAGCGACTTTGAGGACAGCCAATAGCGATTTTCCTTACTGAGGAGTTGGCAACACTGCACCGGTGTTTTAGCTAGCAAAGCGGCGTGGCTGATGTGGAGTGAAGCCACGTTAATGACAACGTGTACAACCATTGGAGATGTGAGCAGGACAGACAGGCAAATTGGAGGAGAAGGCTGCTGGTGGGTCAGTGTTTCTTTTGTGGGAAAAAGGGACACTATGTTGATACCTGCCCGTTATGGTTAAGAGTCTGTCTGTCAGTAGCTGTGGGGATGCTAGTTGGCACCACCCAAGCTGTTACCCTACATAGTCTCTCCTGTCAAGCTAAGGCTACGTCCACACGTACACCTGAAAACGCAAATTTTTCTATGCATTTGCACCTTTCGTTCACACTGAAAACTGAGATTTTTAAAAACTCCTGCCAGGGTGGAGATTTTAGAAAACTCAGTTTTTGCGTTTAGGTGTGGACGAGGAAAACTGAGAAAACGCAGCGTCAAAGGTGTGCGCCTTTTTTGACGTCACACTGTGCGCCACGTTTTTTTGTTTTTTTTTCGTGAAATGAATTTCTACAATGGCGGACTTAGACAAAATACTGTTAATTTTACTCTCTGAAGTGTTTAAATGCTTACGTATACACGCACAGTTACTGTCCCTCCACACATACGACTCGGTTCTGCTTCTATGCACCATCTTTGTTTACTCTTTCCCACCCAGGCTTCTAGACTTCTGAATGGCCAACATTTCTACACGGTTAGGAATATATCACCACCTGTTGCTCTGGCATGTTCCTGGCAGCGTTTTCCTTCATTTTTGGCGTTTACGTGTAGACGGGATTTTAAAAAAAAAAGAAATTGGAAAATCTCCGTTTTCAAAAATACCCGTGTACGTGTGGACGTAGCCTTAGTCTCACCACACCCAGAAAGTTGAACTGACACTCTCCGGCAATCACGTGGAGGAGGTGAGTTTGTTTTTGTTCTGTGGCCCTGGTACTGATTTGGTTCTTGGTTTTCCCTGGCTCAGTCTTCATAAACCGCAGATTGATTGGGCAAAGACTAGCTTCCTGGGGCCCCATTGCCCACCAGTCAGTTGTATAGCCTGTCCAAACCAGAGCGAGAGGTGATGGAGCACTATATAACCGATTCATTGCCAGCCAGCATCATTCAACCTTCCACATCTTCACTTGCCGCTGTGTTTTTTTGTTTTCTTTTTTCTCGTTGAGAAGAAGGATAAATCACTTTGTCTCTGCATTGAATTCCACAGACTGGACAAAATCACGATAAAGAATAAGTACCTGCTACCTCTACTCTCCTCTGCTTTTGAATTACTGCTGGGAGTCGCTGTTTTTTTCTAAACTGGACCTCCGCAATGGCTATTACTTGGTCAGAATACAAAAGGGAGACGAGTGGAAACCGGCATTTAATACTCACCTCGGCCATTTTGAATATCTAGTCATGGCGTTTGGATTGACCAACACCCCCCTCTAAGCTCTGGTGAATTAGAAACTTCCTAAACCACCTTGATTTTGTCTACTTGGACTATATTATCATTTTCTCAAAGAACCTCTGAGACCATGTGAAACACGTCCGTCAAGTCCTGCAACGTCTCTTGGAAAACCGTCTTTTCGTCAGAGGTGAGAAATGTGCATTTCATGTGCAGTCTGTTTCTTTCCTGGGATTTATCATGGAGCAGGGACAGCTCAGAGTGAATCTGGCCAAGATCAAGGCTGTGGTGGAGTGACCGGTGTCTCAGACTCAAAAAGAACTTCAAAGGTTTCTGGGGTTTTCCAGTTTTTACAGATGGTTTATAAGAGACTTCAGTAAGGTGGTGGCGCTATTGACTAACCTAACCTCACCCAAGATCTCCTTCCAGTGGTCCTCCTCTGCCCAGCAAGCTTTCAAACGGCTCAAACAACTCTTTTCTTTGGCACCCATCCTGGCACAGGCCGACCTAAATAAGCCCTTTATGGTAGAGGTGGATGCGTCAGATTCAGGGGTTGGAGCGGTCCTCTCACAGCACATTGAAGGTAAACTGCAATCATGGGCTTTTTTTTTTTCCTCGCTATCTCTGGCAGGCAGAGCAAAATTATGATGTTGCCGAAAGGGAGCTGCTTGCAATAAAGTTGGCCTTCGAGGAATGGAGACACTGACTGGAAGGAATCAAACACCACATGCTCATTTGGACCGATTATAAAAACCTGTCCTATCTGCAAGCGGCTAAGCGTTTGAATGCTCGTAAGGCCAGGTGGGCTCTGTTTTTTACCAGATTTAATCTGACAATCACTTACAGGCCTGGCTCGCAGAACACTAAGCCCGACGCCCTCTCACACCAGTTCTCATTGCTTTTGGAAGCGTCAGAAAAAGAGAAACCCATCCTACCCGCTAGATGCATAGTGGGGTCGCTCACTTGGGAGACAGAGAGACTCCTCCGCGAGGCACGACGGAACTGGATCGTTGAGTTGTCAAGTCAGTGAAGCCCGGCTCGTAGCGGAAAGCATTGTTACCTTGCATTTCGTATGCCCCTGAGCATCCTGTTTTTTGGTCTAACCAGGTGTCAAGGGAGCGGAGCAATTGTGGAATCGAGTGTTGGAAACTGCTTACCTGCCACGGATCACGAGCACAGGGCGGGAATCAGGAGCACACTCACGGAAACCACACCATTGGAATTGTTGCACAGTTTGCTCACTGGGCTACTCGCTCGCCCTATTGCCCGTTCTCCCCTGCTCTCGCTCTCTGTTTGTCACGTAGCTAGTTAACTGAGGTTGACTAGGAATGCACCTGTACACTAATTGCAGGGTGGCGCCTGCTCATATAAGGCTATGCAGGCTTTCCTCCCGTTCATTCCTCCTTTGCCTCCTGCAAGCAACATTGCGAGCAGATATATCTTCAGGATAAATCGGGTAGTTTTGATCGGGCTACACCACAGCCACAGGTAGGCTGCACGTTTGTCCTCAGATTCTTTTCTTTCTTTTTTTCCCATTTGAGTTGTATAGTGACACATTTGTTGTCCTGTTTGTAGCATGGCTGTCTTATTGTGTTAAGTTATACATGGTGTGTACTCATGTTGTAGCAGGTATTGAACTGCAATATTGCTACTGTCGTTTAACAGAGAGACAGTATTTTAGTTGTCCCCCCAAGGGGGGACTGTTTTCACTGCAACGCGTATGCTGCGTCATCACACCCCTGCCTGAGAGAGAGTGTACCACAAGAAAAATGGCATCCATGAGGAAAGGTTTTACCGCGTGTTAACGTGGAATAAAGTTCCCAAAATCTTAAGGATCAATTTCCTTTGAGTTGATTGCTGTTGATGCTGCAATACTAAACATATTCCTTTTTGACTTCAGCTGTCGTGGAGATAGGTAGTTGCAGTATTATCAGCAGATTCAGTTTAGCGACTTCAGTCCTGGGGTAAGCAGCCTCTAACTATATTTTTTCCTGACTCCTAACTAGAGAAGGCTAAGCGCTAAATGCATTTTCGTTTTCAGGCTCTGATTGCTGCTATAAGCCTCTCCTCATCTGTTTGTGTTCCAGCCCAACTGAACTATAGAAACACCTGTAGTAGGCGCTGTTTTGGGACTTGTCCTCAAAGGAGCTGCTGCCTTGTGCCCCGGTTGATTTTATTTTTATTGGTTTTATTTTCTTTTACCTTGCCTTGTTTTATTTAGTTAATTTGTGGACCGTTTATACTTGTGCCCACGTGACCGAGCGAGAGTGATCCCCTCCTGGTGTGTCGTGCTGGTTCTTTGTTACCTCTGCACCGACCCAGCTGATTTGCTCCAGGAGCTGTAGAGGATTCCTCTTTGTGAGGGGGTCACGATCAGTATTTTAACCACTGTAACCAGTACAGACTGCTCTTCACTTGCGTGGTGCAAGCCCTTCAATCTATTTTGTTTTGTGTGTGTGTGTGTGTGTGTGTGTGTGTGTGTGTGTGTGTGTGTGTGTGGTTGTTTTCTTAAAATCTGAAATTTATATTGTCACCTGACTGCTCACAGCGAGCTTGGTATTCCTTCCTTTTAATGTGTTGTGGGTTTTTTTTGTTTGTTTTTTTGTGGCTTTTCACGTGTTGTGTTTTTTGTTGTTTTAAATCCAGTGAACCAAGGACCCACCAGTGGCCACTGTTTTAGGATGGGCTGTGTCACAGTCATCTTTTATTGTTTTTTTTTCTTTGTTTTATTTTTTTTACAAACCCAAATAAAGACATGTTAATATTGGAGCCAATCTGCCTCAGTGCCGCATCCTTGATCCTGTGTGACCTTTTTGGGGGTTTTAAGTGTGTGTGTGTGTGTGTGTGTGTGTGTGTGTGTGTGTGTGTGTGTGTGTGAGTGAGAGAGAGAGATCTTGTTTTGCAGGCAACCGTTCACCTCAGGGGAATGCTACACACAGAAGACCAGAGACAACTGCCTTCTAAGGAAATGCCCAAGAGACAACCAATCACAACAGTATTCTGTTGTGATTGGTTGTCTGTCTGTTTCAGATATTATAAAGTTTAATATTTATGTGACCTGGGGCTCTTCGATGCACGCAGACTGCCTGATGCACTGAAAGTCTAGCACTTTATTGTTTCAAATATCCAACCTTCCAAGTTAAAGTCAAAAAGGGAAGATGAAAACACTGAAAACAGTTTCAGCGCCAAACCTGAAAAACAACTGAACCCACACAATGTAGGTCAGGAGGAAATAATGAGGCCATTTCTCAAAGTTTAAAATTTTACTATTTCTGTGACACAAAATAAACTTTTACAATATTTTCAGGCAAGAATGTAGATTTGTAAACTTCAAATATCTGCTCAAGTTATCAATATATTACTATTCGCTAAGATAATCTGATATTTTCGGAGATGTCTGTTACCCCACCAGCTTGATAGTTGAGCAGGAGGTCAAGGCTCACTATAGCTGGTGAGAACGCCTGACTCCCGGCACACTGTTTTCAACCCCCCCGCGGGCGCGTCCTTATCGCCTGATGTAAAAATGTGTTGTTCTCATTTTAACAGCTTACTCTGAATTAAATCTAACATTAAAAACATTTTAATCCAGGAGGAAGTATTTCACTGGGAGCAGAAACAGCATGTTGGTACATGGAGATACTGAAATGATCAAATAATGTTTTGAATATTTGTTCTCTTCCAAACACCAGCTGTCTTTTGTAACTTTTGAGTGTCTACTACTTTTTGACCAATCATGTTAACATTCTGTTTAACCACACGCGATAAAAGTGTTTACTGCTTGGGTGCGGCAGCCTTTATCTCTCGGAGCCATGTGGAGAGGCCGAGGTCCGTGGTGCAATGTAAAACTAACTTGAAATTCTAACTGTTTGATAATAAATTTTGAAAACTTATAACTTGAACATATTAATCTTTGCTCTCAAAAACAGAACACAACAGCATACATCTATAATCTTTTAGGAGAGATAAAGTTTGTGTTTCAGTCATGTAGTGACTGCAGTTAACTGTGTGAAGCTTATTAGACACAATGATACAGAACGTATGTAAAAGTGAATTTGGTCAAAGTGCTTAAAATACTTGTTTAAAAATGATCCTTTATCTTTAAAAAAAATTAGCTTATTACATAACATGTAATTTTAGATCATGTGTAATTTCCATTGCAAATATTAATCACAGTCAAATTAAAAGGGGGGTGGTAGTAAAAACTCTGGGGCTGATGTCGTCAAGTGCCA
The DNA here is from genome assembly GCF_001858045.2 of Oreochromis niloticus. Taxonomy (NCBI): domain Eukaryota; kingdom Metazoa; phylum Chordata; class Actinopteri; order Cichliformes; family Cichlidae; genus Oreochromis; species Oreochromis niloticus. The sequence continues at coordinate 17,084,238 of NC_031977.2, forward strand.
TTTCAATTGTAAAATGATGGTGCTGTGATCTCCAGTTCTCCAGAAGTCTAGACTCCTGTGTGAACTTGCGAAAGCAAGGATCACCAAGAATGCAAGTACGGACTTGCGTACATGCATACTGAGAATGAAAAAAACCGAATAATTTATCTGCCACAACTGGTTGGGGAAGAAACCGAAAAAAGGAGTTAAACCCACACAATGTATTAAACGTTTAATTACATTTGCAGATTGTCTCGGTGGAGTTTAATAAACTCAGCCGTCTCCTCCTTGCTATCTAAAATATAACAGGAGTAAATTCTCGACCATCTCACACTTCTTTTTAATCAGTTCTCTGACATTTATTCAGTGGTGTAAAAACTATAACTTTAAATCTCAGCCAAACCGATTTACTCAGGAACAAATAAAATACTGAAAAAAGCCAAACAACAACATTTTTAAGTTATCTAAGTGACTTATATATCATGTTTAACCTGAGTAGCGAAAGACCGCGGGGGATTGAAAATGATGTGCCGGGAGTCCGGTGTTCTCACCGGCTCTAGTGAGCCTTGAACCCCGGCTAGCTATCGAGCTGCTGGGTAACAGACGTCTCCGAAAACGTCGGAGCACTTTTGCAAATATGTGATGTCTTGATAAACTGAGCAGATATTTGAGGTTTACACAGCTACATTCTCGCCTGAAAATATGTTAAGTTCATTTTGTGACCCAGAAATAGTAATAAGAGTAATATTAAAACTAAGTAGCTGCCGCCATTGTTGGAAAACTGGAATTGACTGGGCCGCGCTATGAATCCTGGGATAGGTTGGGCCACGAAGGATACACTCGACCCATCCTTCAAATCTGGGGAAATGAAGGACGCATTTTTCGGCCGCGTTTGGGGGAGACTTCAGGCTTCGCCACGTTGCTGTAAGGTAACAGGCCTACAAATGCGGGCACAGGAGGATGCAGCCCCTGAATTTGAACACAGCTTAAACCGGACACAGCTTCTTCTTCTTCGGGGTTTAACGGCAGCTGGCATCTTTGTACATGCAGTGCTGCCATCTTCTGTTTCAGTCCGTTATTACACTCTTAAATCCTACTACTTATTCCTATGTCTTTCTTACAAAGCTTCAAACGACGCGTCGACTATTAAATTACTCGTCGCCGATTTTGATAGTCGACGTAATCATGACTAGTCGACTAATCGTGGCAGCCCTAATACACTTAGAACACTTAGTGCCTGGAAGTACTCCCAGGTTGCAAAAAATATTATCTGATTATTACATTACACACATTCATAATTGTTCTTCTGAGAAGCCTGTAGAAGAAAAAGTGTTTATGTGTGACAGTTTTAAGGCAAAGGAGGGTGGGATTGACAAAATGTAATAAACCGGTCACTGGGGACTTCCTCCTTCGAGCACTTGCATGAAACCTTGTATTTGATGGTTTTGCGCCCTTGGAAGAATAAATATTCCAGTTGTTGACTGTTGCTCAGTTTTTTTTAATATTTATTCTGACAGTAGGTCCAGAGGATAGACTGATAATGAAAAAACAGACTCAGGGAGGGCCAGTTATGTGCCACAACTGGTTGGGGAAGAAACCAAAAAAGCAGTAAAACTAGTCAGGAAGAAAATACTATTGTACTATAAGTCTTTATTCAGTGCTTTAATGTAATGTTATAACTGCTAAAGGTTTAATGCAATCAGGCATGCAGATAAATTTACTGGTGGGTGTGGGGATCCAAAGGCAGTCGGTCAGGAAGAAAATATAACTAAAGTCTTTCAAAATAATTAGTAACTACTAAAGTCCTTTTAAAACCCTTTTAAATCACATGCTTTAATCATGGATCTTTCTGATATCAGGTTGATCTTATTTTGGTTGTTTTTTTGATTGCACAAGTATAGGGCTTGGTTATTTTTCTGTATCATCATTGGTTGTTTCTGTGTAATGCTATGTGTGGCATGGAGGTATAAAAGTCCCTTATCTATAGTTCAGCTTCAACTTGAGGAGGAGGAACTGTTCAACTGAAAAGTTACCAACCTCCACGGCTGCATTAGTTGTATTTGTTGGAAGGAGTAGGTGAAGAAGGTAAGATTTTTCTAACTGGATATATATATATATATATATATATATGTATATATATATATATATACATATATATATATGTATATATATATATATATATATATATACATATATATATATATATACATATATATATATATATATATATATATATATATATATATATATATATATATATATACATACATATAGATATAGATATATATATATATATATATATATATATAGATATATATCTTTGAATGAATCATTGTTCATTTTAATGAAAAAAGAAATAAAAAAAAAGCTAAATAACCAAGCTCTTTGTTATTGTTGACAAAAAACAGCCAACAGTGATTATTATACTTGTACTGTGTTGCACACTGACCACTTAGAAAACTTTTAGTGATTTACTGATTATCAACATTTAGTTAATCGTACTCTTACTCTCATGTACCTAAAGGGGAAAAAAAAAAGACTAAGAGGTTTTTATTTGCTTTCCACAATGGTTAGATTTATGCATTCCTGATGTATATTTGTGTTCATGTTTGCATATCTAACTTTAGGTGTGAATTGTGTTACCCACCAGTCAGAATGAAGAAGCCTGTTCTCCTCTCTGCAGCCGTGCTGCTGCTGGTTTTTGTTTGGCAGTCAGCTCAAAGTAAGCTTCAGTGTAGCTAAATGAAAAAAAGAAATGTAAAAATGTCCTTAAATAGTCACGTAGGCCTGACCGGTTGCCTTTATTGTTTTTCTGCTCTTCATCTTTGCATACAGGTAACGATAACACTTACTTCAAAGTGGTGGTTAATACGCCACCCTATAGCATTAAGAACTACAACACTTTTACCGCTCCTAATGGAAGCCTCTTCGGTGGACTGATAAGACTGAAAATGTCAGACCAAGGCTTTGAGTAAGACCATCAAATCAGCTATTTCTTTTCTAGAGGAAGCTATACAGTCTCTCTTGTTCCCTAAATGTGTAACTCTAATTGAGACCCTGTGTTTCTGGGTGTGAATTTTCGATTGTCAGATGACCAATTGTTTTCTCCTATTTGTTGACATTTAGTCAAGATGAAACAGCTTTGCTGACCTTTACAAACAATTCTTCACACTTTCATCTGATCATCATAAACTACAGAAACCTGCATGTATTTAGAGGACAGTCAAAAACCACATCACATCTTTAGCTTCAACAAAATGCCTTCCTTTCATTGATGTTTCATAAGTCCTTATGAGTTCTCAAGAGTGTCGGTGCTCTTGTACTTTTGCAATTACAATAACCTTCTTTTGAGCTTCACAGTTATTTCAAAAACTGTGCATAATTTTGTCCATGAAAATGTCATACCCTGTGTTTACAGCTTTGAATACAAAGTAAATGATGACTATGGACCATTCCTCATCAGTGTGAATGGCTTGGCAGGAAATTCATCACACTACTGGCAACTGCTGAGTGGTACAACCCCACTTGATGTTGGTGAGTGAACCAAACTCGCGATGTGTTAGATAAGCTGAGGTCAGACATTTGATGCACGCAGTCCGGCTTGTCCCATTATAATATTCTCTGAACTTTTTTTTTTTTTAACAGGTATGGGATGTTACATTCCAACAGCAAATGAAGTCATCACCCTTAAATACACCTCAACACAACAGGATCATCTGAAGTTTCATTCTGACTTATAGTCAACCAACATGGTTTGGTTTTTGGCAGGTTTAAGTTAATACTTAGTTTTTGGGTAATTTTTCTGTTTGGAAGCGTTTTTAATGACAAAATGTTTTGAAAATCTTCTAATCATAAATTGGTAGCCTATCACTGTCTTAGTTTCTTTGACTGGGTTTGTGTTAGACTTAATGAATTAAGATTACAGCTTTTATCTACACGTCTGCCACAGTGTAGTAACCTGAAGTAACAGAAAACTCCATTGGTTACAAGAGTAATCAGTAAAACATATTAAAGTTTAAAGACATGCAACACTTGCATATTAGTCAACTGAAGTTCTTGAACTGTTTTTTAATTTACTGCCTTTATGGCAACTTTTATTGTGTTTGAGAGTAATTAGTAGTTTCTCAACTTGCTCCTGAGTGTCATAATTTTACATTCAAATTCCATTATTTGAGAGGTACTTATATACTGACAAGGGATATCAGTTTCAGTGTAAAAAGATGGTGTGGTTATACAGTAGAGTGCTCAAAGTCTGCTGGCCAGGAAAAACAGCCAATAAGGGCAGCTTAGCTTTAAAATGGCTTCTGCATCCTACGAATCCAGTTATCAACAGCTTGGGAGCCAGGAGGCTTCTGAGATTGACTGGGAAGCTGACCTCCTCTTGGACACCAGCAAGTCTCTAAGATCAGCTGTGAAATTAAAACTATTTTTGAGCTTTTGGGGGCTCCTATGGGGTTGTGAGCAGAATAAGAACAAATTTATTGCTTAATAATTTTTGTATTAGTGCATTACTGTTGAATAACTGTTGAATAAAAGCCTCCACTAACCACTCTGGTTTGGTGAGGAAAGAAAAAAAATCAGCAAAGAGGGGAAAAAAAAAATAAAAAAATTAAGAGCTCTAAGAAAAAAACTGTTGTCAATCTATCCGGGTAGTGTGTGTATGTGTGTGGATAAGCCCAGTGCTTATCTGTAAAGTTTAGTAGAATCTTTGTTCGCCATCCTCCTGGGTGGAGGGATACGTCTCTGGAGAAGAACTTCAGTGGATTCACATTCAGTCTCTCGCATTATGTCACAACATAGTAAAAAAACAACTGGAAAATGGGATGTATGGTGAGCAAATCGCCATAAGTCTTTATCTGTAAAAACCTTAACACTTATTATTTTAAGGTTCCTATTCACTCCAGTACTCCATGCTCTCTGTTCTTTTTTTCCTGGCTTGCTGTCTATCTGCTTGCACTGCAATTATTCTTATTGCCTCATAAGGCTTTGCAGAACAACTATAGTGCCATCTGCTGGATAACATTGGTACTGCATATATTAAACATTAAAACTGGCTTGAATACCAGTGGATAACTTTGAGAGGGTTACATTCTCTTCCTCTTAAGCCGCATGCATGTGGAACTTTACACTGTTTCAGTGTCCTGGGCATAAGTTGATCTGCGCTAGGTACACTGTCAAGGGTGAAGGCTTGGGTGAAAGCTTGGTCTAACCCAGATACAATGGAGTGCTTGACTCTCACTAAAGGATTTCCTAACATTGGATAAGTTAGCTTCTTTGGAGCTGTCCTCTCCCTTGATGACCTCCTTACCCCACATGCTCTTCATGATTAGGGGCATCTTTAGAGAGATTTGGTTCTCCTCTTCTTTCTTCCTCCATAACATTGATTTTTTGTTGCTTACTTCTATAATCAATGTATGAGTATCACCCAACCTAGTTAAGCAATTATCAGATTGGTTGTCTTCAGCTGGATTGATCTCATGCAGGGGCGATCGCTGAACCTAGTCCTTCTCATTGTCTTCATTCTGGGCTGTCATTGGTTGGAATTCGTGAGATTTAGAGTAGAGAGCTCTTGACTCAACTCAGATTCAACAGGGTGAGGCTGATCAATTTGTCCCAAAATGTCTCCTGTAGATTACTTTTTGTGAACTTTTACTCCAGCCAGTCTTTCTGTGACTGCAATCTGGTCGGCTTCTTAAGGTCCATCTTTTACTACATTAGGCTCATTATAGGGCAGAGAATGAAGAGAGTAATACTGAACTTCATCTTCAGTGCTCTCCTTGGGGCATTTTGTTAAACTCCCAGAATCCCATGGGTGTCACGAAAGCAGTTTTACATTTGTCTTGTTCCTCAACTTCCCCTTGATAACAGGCGGATTTCAGATCCAGGATGAAGAACCACTTCGACCCAGTCAAAGCTGAGAAAGGTTCTTCAATGTTGGGCAAAGCGTAGACATCTTTGATGGGTTTACTGTTCAGTTTACAATAATCTACACATAATGTGATGTTGCCATTTTTTTTCTTAACCACAACAATAGGAGAGGCATAAGGGCTCTCTGATTCACGTATGATGTTAGCATCTTGAAGCTCTTTTAAATGTAGTCTGACTGCCTCGTAGTCAGAAAACAAGATGGCGCCACGGGAGAGGCTACCAGTTACAGGAGCTCTGACCAACTCCCATTCTTTTAAATTATTTAATCACTTATTTAACCTCTTTTCCTTGCTTTTTTCACTTTTTGTTTATAGGACCATTTATGTCGTGTCTTCCTTTAATTTAATTTCTTGGTTATCCTCTCCTTCCACTCCCCAGGTAGGCTTGACTCAGAAGAGTCAAAGGTGAGTGCACCCGAGTCAGACACATACAGAGCTGCACGCTGCCGTAGCTGGAACCAAAAGATATTGGTCATCAGACAGAGTTTTGACAGTTCTTTCAGTCAAGGATGACACAGCTTTTGGAAAGATGAGTTCTGCAATAACCTGGCCAGCAGGCATTTTAATATCATGTGCCGTCTCATTCTTAACTAGAATTGGGACCTTAAATGATGAACATAAAGGGCATGACATTATAAAACTGCAAAACAAGAACCCACCAGGCAAGGTATCAGATGTTGTTGTGATCTTCCTTGCATATCCAGTTAAGGACATTTTTTTCCTGCAGGAACAATGATGCACTTTTTACTCTGCAGCTTCAATTTCCCTACTCTGCCATTGTCTTGATGGGTTTTGAACCTGTGATAGAGATGCTTCACCAGTGGGGGCTGATGGATGTGTTTTCCTGTAAAGAATGATTTGGCTGAGCTTTTCCTAACCCAGCTGTTTCATACAAAATATCCAGGGTATTGGTCCCCATCAGCAAGGGCACTTCTATGTTTGTCCTGTGATCAGGAGGCACAAGAACTGTGTCAACTTCAGCATGAATCATCCACAGCAGAAAACCATCATAAATGCATTATTAAGGGACATGATTATTGGTTGCAACCTGCCCCTGTCTATTGTGGAAAACAAGATTTTTCAGCACTTTCTGACACTAGTTAACAGCAAATACAACCTGGTAAGTCACAGAACAATTACATAAAAAACAGAGAACCTTGCTGCTGAGAAATGTTCAATGTTAAAAACTCAGTTTAGTGAAACTGATCATGTTTCACTCACTGTGGACGTTTGGTCTGACAGAAAGATGAGGGGTTTACTTGGTATCACTGTGCACTGCATACAGAAAGAGACAGAAAGGACACAGCTGAAATCCAAACTGCTGGCCTTTGACCGCTTCAAAGGATTACACACATGTGACAGAATCTGTGAGAAATTTGAAGCTATATGTGACAAATACAATATCAAAGATAAACCATACAATATTATTAGCGACAATGCTGCCAATATGCGGAAAGCATTCACTGTGTGTTTTCCCCACTGAGCAAGGTGAGGAACATGACAATGATTGTGATCATCATCATGTCCCAGAGCTCTGGCACGACTTAACCTTGGAAGTTCAGTAAACAGTAGGCACTGCTATGGCAAAGAAACAGCGCCTGCAGTGTTTTGCGC